>NC_050460.1:42373295-42693924 GCF_903995425.1 Onychomys torridus
GTGTGTGTGTGTGTGTGTGTGTGTGTGTGTGTGTGTGTGTGTGTGTGTGTTACATACCCTTCAGAGTCAACCTGGAGCATCAACTCTTCCCTGATATCACACATACACATGCGCTTGTGCACACACACACAGACACACACAAGACCCATAGACAGACACACACACACACACACTCTCTCTCGGCCCCATACATACCTCCTTAAGCAGAAAGGACCAATCCACGTGGCTTCCTCTCTGGCCTTGTATGACGCTCTATCTGCCTTGCACTCAGACCACTGAATTGCATCTTCTTGGTTCTCTGGGGTTCCCCCACCCCCAGTTCCACGGTCACAGGTCACAGTTGCACCCTGAGGCCTGGGCCTGATAGTAACCAGGATGCATATGCTAAACTATGTGTTTAACATTTCATGAACACATGAAATGACTGAACATATAATTTTGTCCCAATTCAGCCGTGACTGACGTCATCTTTCAGCTTTCTTTTTTAGCTTGCTGTGTTTTGAAGATTGCCCGTGTCTGAAGATTCTGTGCCCACACCTTGCCCTGTGGACAAGCTCAGCAACCTTGCTCTTCTCTTTCCTTCCTTCCTTTTCTGTTGACAGGATCTCATTCATGTAGCCCAGGCTGGCCTTAAGCTGGCAGTGTAGCCAAGGATGACCTGGAATTCCCCATTCTTCTCCTTTTTCTGCTGGGTGTTGTGATTACAGCCATGCACCACCACCTATAGTTTTAGGTTGTGGAGGGGGGATCAAACTCATGGCTTCCTGCACACCAACCAAGCACTTCTAACTGAGCTACCCCCCCACCCCCAGGGTTTCTCTGTGTAGCTTTGCGCCTTTTTCCTGGAACTCCCTTGGTAGACCAGGCTGGCCTCGAACTCACAGAGATCCGGCTGCCTCTGCCTCCCGAGTGCTGGGATTACGGGCGTGCGCCACCACTGCCCGGCCTGTAGGATCTTCCTGCAAATTCTTTCCAAAGCCATCCCCCTCTTTTTTTTTAAAACAGTATCTCACCATGTAGCCCAGGCCAGGCTCAAACTTGTGGTCTTCCTGCCTCCCTCTCCTGTTTGAGGACTGTTGGAGGATTCCACGTCTGCTCCCTCACCCTTGTCTCAAACTCCTGTTCTGGAGCCGGGTGGTGGTGGCACACGCTTGTAATCCCAGCACTCGGGAGGCAGAGGCAGGCGGATCTCTGGGAGTTCGAGGCCAGCCTGGGCTACAGAGTGAGTTCCAGGACAGCCAGGACTGTTTCACAGAGAAACCGTGTCTTGAAAAACAAAACAAAACAAACAAACAAACCAACCCCTCCTATTCTGGGACTAACTGAGGGTGCCATGCTTGCTCCCTTGCTTCCTACTGCTTTCTCTTTGAAATACAACTTTCAACACATTATGAGTTTCTGAAAACTGATTTGGTGAAAACAAACTCATCTTGGAGATTTGTTTTAGGTATTTGTCTAAGTGAGTCATATTGATATTTTGGTAAATTGGCTTATTTCAGCTTCTTGAGTTTCTCTCTGAGTCTGTACTTCTACAGGAGCCTTCGGTCAAAGACATGGATCTCTGAGGTAGAAAGTGTCGGGCAGAGACGCCTCTGAGATTTGGGTCATGCCCTCTCCTGACTGAATTGACTTCTCCAGCATCACCCTTCCAGCACCAGGGGCTCACATGCTCCTCAGAAAGTGCGAAGGCTCAGCTGTGAGCTAGAAGGCTCCATCCTCCTTTGCTTCAATGGCTTTTTGGTCATGGGGACTGGGTTTGGAAGCATCACCAGCCAGGATCTACTGGTTGTAAGTGACAGAAACTCTGGTCAGATTGACCTGGATGGGGTTGGTAACAGTGACTCTCACAGAAGGGAGGCTATGGGACAGCTCTGAGATCCAAAGGGTCAGATCTAGGAACCTGAGGCCTTGAGGATGGCAGCTGGGAGATCAGAGCTCCAAAGACGGTCCATGCTGACTGTACCCAAACTCTTTTGAGACAGCAGCTCACTAGGTAGCCCAAGATGTGCTTGAACCTACTACCTTCCTGCCCCAGGCTCCTCTGTGCAGCCTAGTCATAGGTCTGTGACCTGAGGAAGGGGCCCAAGGATTCCTCCTGGAAAAATTCAGAACTGAAAACCCCTTGGTCCAAGAGGAGAGTAGAGTAGCTGAGTTGGAAGAACTTCCCCAGGAGTGGGGTAATGCCACACTTACTCTGGTTGAAGCTTAGGAATTTTAAAGATTGGACCTTTCACATCTTTTTCTTTTAATTTTTAAAAATTTTATTATTATTATTATTATTATTATTATTATTATTATTATTTAGGTCATACCAGAAGAAGGAATCAGATACCATTATAGGTGGTTATGAGCTACGACGTGGTTGCTGGGAATTGAACTCAGGACCTCTGGAAGATCAGTCAGTGCTCTTAACCACTGAGCCATCTCTCCAGCCCCTAGGGGCCTCACATCTTAAAGCTAACCTCTTGATCCCATCCAACCTCACTCCTCTGTTTCAAGCTTGTTGCTCAACATTTAGTTGCACAGAAATAGAAGGTTCCACGGCCCATACCTCCCCACTTCATGGTCTTCACTGCCCCTCTCCTCAGGACCATGCTGGGCATCCACCTGTTCTGCTGTTTTTCACCATCTCCATCCTTTAAGGTCCAGTTCAGGTGCTGCCTCCTCTATGAATCTCTTCTGGATCCCCACCCAGCAGGGATGGCAGGCCCTGACACCGGCAGTACCCCCAATCGGCTCAGAGAAAAGAACCCTCCAGCAAGGAGACTGTCATCCAGATGGGAAGTAGTGAGCACTCCACCCTGGGGACCTCAGATCAATGGTCCGTTTGGGGGATGCTGTAGGAAGGATAGGACCTCTCGGGATTATACACTCGCTCCTAAGGCTGCAGTAACCAAAGACCACAAAGAGGGTGGAGTCAAGTCACAGCAGTGTGTTCTGCTGGGTTCTGGAGGTCAGAGGTCTGGGATGAAGGTTCAGACCCCTTTGGGAGGATCCAAGGGAGAGTCCAGTGGCGCCTTTCTCCTGGCATCCGCCGCTGGCCATATCTTCGGCGTGTAAATTCATTGCTCCAACCGTTTGCTGTTTCACACTGCATTCTTCTCTGTGTGTTTCGAAGTCCTAAGAGGGCACCAGGCCGTGGAGTTAAGCCCGCCCAAGATCCAGGGTGACTTTCTGGGATTCTTAACCAACTAATTACACCTACAAAGCCCCATTTATGAATAAGTCCACACCTTGGGTTCTGGGAAGGCGTGAGGTTTTATGGGAAGACACTGTGCAGGGTCCTGTGCAGAGGGAGCTGAACACAGTGGCTACAGAGGAGTCCAGCCAGATGGGGGACTAGAGAGGGAGACCTGGGCCATGGCCAGAGTATTCCTGCCCAAAGCCACCAGAGGGCGCCCAAACATCGTGTTAAACAAGGCTCTGGCAACCAAAGAGGGTGGCCACCCAGGACTGCATGCTAGCAAGAGGTTTTTCAAGTTCCAAGCTGGAGGTGAGGAGGGGTAGGCAGGAACCAGATTAAAGGCAAAGCTGCGGAAGAGGAAGCAGAAAGGCTGTAAGAGCCAGGGGATCGGGAGTTTGCCATGAAGTTGTGTCTTCTAGGAACATCAGAAGCCACAACTGTAACGTCTTACCAAACATGAGCTGCACAAGGATGACGCCAGCGGACACGCCGGACTGGATGGGAAAAGCCCACAGACCTCCACTCTGCAACTGAGGAATGCTGGGAGCAGGAGAGGTGGTCCTCCCCAGGGAAGAGCACTCCATCTGGTTGTCTAGTGCCAAAAGGGTCAGCCCTGAAGACATACATACAAGTAATTTATATGGCCGTAGTGGGTTGTATTAAGTGGTTGTAATAATATATATATATATATATTCCTGGTGTGGAAGTGCATGTCTGTAATCCCAGCAATCAGGAGGCAAGGGCAGGAGAATCCGGAGCTCAAGGCCCTTCCTCAGCTGCATACTGAGTTTGAGGAGACTGTGTCTCAAACAAGCAAAAATGAAAAAAAATCAGAATATGGGTAAAATTCAATAGTGTATTCAAATGATGGCCCTTAGTCTGCAGTTATAGCTTTGTGTGTGTGTGTGATGGTAAAGCCCTGGGTTCAATCCCAGCACCAAATAAAACCAAACCCCAGGATTTAATAGGAATAATAATAATAATAATAATAATAATAATAACAACAACAACAACAACAATAACAGTAACCCAAACTAGCTCTGCAAAGATGGCCACTGACAAAACACATCTCTTGCTCCACGTTGAGTGTCCCTGTGCATCATAAGTCAGCACTTACAGGTTTACTGAGGCCCACGGGGCCTGAAGTTTGTGTTGATAAAGGTCCAAGGGTGCTATTAGCAAAAGTCAAAGGTCAAAGGTCAAAGGTCACAAGGCATTCGCCGACCTTAGAATGTCCTTATCTGCCTTCAGTATTGGTGATGGCTCTGTGTGGAAGATTAGTTGCCCAAAGACAGTTGTCTCGTTTCCCAGGAGACACTCTGTTGAGTGACCTTGCCCAGAGAAGGCTTAATGCTGTCCTCTGACCCCGTGGGGTTGTGTCTTGTTCGTAAACACAAGAAGTAACAGAAGTTGCATGGAGGATGTCCATTTGACTTCAGAACTAACCTGCCCATCTGGAGACTTTGTCCTGGAAGCCCCACACTTCCTGTGCTCTGCACAGACCTGAGATCTTGAGTCTGCCATGCTGTGAGGAAGCCTAGAGACCACGTGAAGAAGCCACGGGGCCACACCCCAAGAGGTGCTCTCTGAATGAGGCAGAGTATGTTTATATACATGCAGTAATTAAAAATGAGAACGTTATTCTTGAAAGTGCCCTAGGTGTGTGGCATTGGACATTGCCTGACCCATCAAAGCCTTTGGGAAGAGAGGCTGGCCACACTTTCGGGCAGCATGGTGTCCATGGCATCTTTGGTGCCAGCTGCTGGCCTGAGAGCAGAGGAGAAGCAGGGGCTATGTGTTCCCTTCTGGAATGGGGCTGAGGAGGGTGGGGGCTGTGGTGGTATTGTGTTCCCCAAAATATTGTGCACGCTAATAAACTTATCTGGGGTCAGAGAACGGAACAGCCACAATATTAAACATAGAGGATAGGCAGTGGTAGCACACACCTTTAATCCTAGCATTCCAGAGGCAGAAATCCATCTGTTCAAGGATACAGCCAAGCACGGTGACTCACGCCTTTAATCCCAGGGAGTGATGGCAGAAAGCAGAAAGGCATATAAGGTGTGAGAACCAGAAACTAGAAGCATTTAACTGGTTAAGCTTTCAGGCTTTGGAGCAGCGTTCAGCTGAGATTCATTCTGGATGAGGACTCAGAGGCTTCCAGTCTGAGAAAACAGGATCAGCTGAGGAACTGGCGAGGTGAAGTAGCTGTGGCCTGTTCTGCTTCTCCGATCTTCCAGCATTCACCCCAATAACTGGCTCAGGGTTTCTTTTTATTAATAAGACCCTCTAAGATTCATGCTAGAGGGGGCAGTGTGGCCTCTGACTCAGGTGGCTCTGGGGTCCTGTTTTACCTCCTGGAAGAGCAGGAGACTGGAAGTATCTGGCTTCCAGGGCCAGAGCTCTGGCCGCCAATCTTCGGGCCCACAAAGCAAGCCCTTCAGCCACAGGAAGCAGCCCTACACTCCCCTGTGTTTGTCAGCAAAGGCCGCAGACTGCCGTGGTGGTGGACGGGGCCCAACACAAACAGCCCCCAGAGAAAGGAGCCTTTATGATCAGTGAGGACAGCTGCTGGACTGGCAGGGTTGCCAGCTCAATATGGCGGAGGAAGAGCTGGCAGGTGCCGTCTTGTGCATTCCAGCTATGGTCCTCTGCAGGGCCTGGGGTGCTGACTGCTGAGCTGGAGGTGGCGTCCAGAGCCTCTCCTGTGGCTCCCTTTCTTCCTCTTCCATTCCTTCTTCTCTTTCCTCTCTGCCCCTCACCTCATCTTTTGTTCTTTTGTACCATTTTTCTTTCAAGAGGTTTCCCTAAACCTTTACCAACTTTGGTCATTGGATGAGCAACATATGCTCATGCCCTGGCGCATGCTGCAGGCTTGGAGAAAGGGCAGAGGGCCCCTTCCCTCTCTCACGGCTTGTATCATTTCCCTTTATCCCTCGTGAACAGTCCCAGGCCCTTCCCCGGGCCCGTGGGCCCTTAGACTCAGACACACGCACACAGCCAGGCTCCTGCTCTTGTGGGTTGAAGGCACAGGCCTCAGCAGTGTTTCTCAATGGGGAATGTTTGGAACTGCATTAACGTGTTGTTGTTTTGAGAGAGAGTCTCCTGTAGCCCAGGCTGGTGTTGAACTCACTGTGTAGCTGAGGCTAGCTAGCCCTGAGTCCCTGGCCCTCTTCTTCCCACCCCCAGTGCTGGGCTCACAGGCCTATGCCACCGTTTTGGCTTGTTGGCCTTTCTTTAGCTGGAATGGCTGGGGGGGTGGGGAAGGTTGAGTGGGCACAGAAGAGTTCTGTCATTACACAGGAGAGGGACACATAGCCCTGCAGTGTAGGGGACAGTGCAGGGGACATCAAATTGCCTGCCTGTGGGTCCCTGGTGCCCCAGTCCTGCAGCAGGCTTTATAAACTGATCACTATGACCCCGCCCTTCCAAAGAGAGACCTCGCTCCTGTCTGTTCTCTTTGGCACAGTTACCAGGCATGACCAGAGCCTGGTGGGGGAGCTGGTTTGGGGAGAGGGTGTTCCACATGGGCAGGTCAGAGACTCCTTCCACAGAAGGTCTTGACTTTGATCTGAGTGAGGGGGTGGGTGAGTAGCGGGGAATCCTGGTAGAGGCATCACAGACATCTCCATCCCTCTCCAAGGGCCCTTGTGTACACCTGTGGCAGGTGTCCACCCCACCACTGTCCATCATTACCTCCCACAGGGAAGTGTGGGCAGTTGGGTTTGGCCAAACGTCTTACACTATAAGACGTCTGTCCTGGGAGCTTATGAAATCTTCCCGGGAATGGTCAGTCTTGCTCATGGGAGAAGACCGGCTTGTCTTTCCCTGACAGAGGGGTCCAGCCCGCCCACCATCGTGTCCCTTTGAGGCCTGGGCCACAGAGGGGCAGGTGCCAAAGCCCAGGCTCCAAGGCTTTGTTCCAGTCCTAGTTGACACGCTGGATGACTCCAGGCATGTGTTTGACCCTTTCTGGATTTTTCCAGACTCCACAGCTCCAATGGAAGGGAACTTAGAGTTCCCTTGTCTTTACTGGTGGCAAGGAACTTGAATTGTCTCATGCTGTGGGAAGGGAAAGGACTGGACAGAGGTTGTGTCCTGACTTGTGAGATATCAGAGATAGCTTTGGGGTGCAGGCTGCCCACCTGGCATCCTGCTTCAGAAGCTTCATAATATAGGGACAAACCAAGCCTGGGGAGCTGAAGCCCTGAATTCCAGACTCATCTCTGACCTCCACTGGCCACAGGGAGTTTCACAGACCATTTCCCTAGCTACAAAATGGAGATGAAGCCATCTATCACTGGGGTGAAAGGGATGATGTTCAGGACATTTCCTGGGTGGGGCAGGTCTGGATGTCTGCAGGGCAGGACCCCAGTCTCAGCCCTGCCCAGTCTCCAAGCATATGAACCTAAGGCAGGAAGGGAAACGTCTTCCTCCATGGCTAGCACAGAGTAGAGGTGGGGGGTTGATATGACAGGGACAGACTTTCAATGGCATCGATGTGACAGAGACATGCTTGACAAATGGACCAACCTCAAACCTGCTTCCTCTGCATCTGTCACTACGGATGGGCATACAGGCTGTACCTACTTCTTCTTCTCTATGAGAGAGGTGTGAAGCAGGCGCGCGCGCGCGCGTGTGTGTGTGTGTGTGTGTGTGTGTGTGTGTGTGTGTGTGTGTGTATGTGCATGTATCTTGTCAATGGGATGACAGAGGAACACTGCCTCTTGCTCCCTACTCTTCCGGTATGGAGGAGGAGGGGGCGCCAGAGACTAGATGGTGGATGAGGTCACCTGAGTGCCATGAAGACTAAGTCTGACCACTCGGGTCAGGTCTCTGGAGGACAAGGCTAAAGGAATCAAAAACAAGCCCACCTGCTTCCTGCTGGGAGCACCAATACTAGCTCTTTTTGCTCCATAAATAAGTTTCATATTTAAATAAATACAGGCCAGCATGATGTCTTTTTTCCTTCTGAAGAAGAAAAAAGATCATTTATCCATCTCCAAAAGCTGAGCGCTCAGTCCCTGCTCTTTGGTGACACCCTACAAGGCACCCAGGAGGAATTTTTGTTCTCAGATGTCGGTGTGCCTGGGCCAGGCGCTAGCACACAGTGGGGTCGCAGCACATAGAGAGGCAAGATTAGGGCTCTTTTCTCCTGAAGGCCTCCAATGTGCATGCACTTGGCTTCCTTCTGAAGCAAAAGCTGGAGGTTTTTTTGATCCTGGACTAGAGTAACTAGCCGTCTGTGGTGGCAGGAGGGCGTTGAGTCTGTTGTGTTCTGAGTGACCCATGGGAGGTGACTCAGTTTCTCAGCTCCTCACTTCCCCAGTGGGTGATCTGGAAGTGTGTGTGTGTGTGTGTGTGTGTGTGTGTGTGTGTGTGTGTGTGTGTGTGGTGTGGTGTGACGTATGTCTGCATACATATGGAGGAAGGAGAAGAACCTTAAGTGTCATTGTTCAGGAGCTATGCACTTCTTTATTTTTTGAGATGGGGTCTCTCATTGGCTTGCTAAGTAGGCTAGACTGGCTGGCCATTGAGCCCTGAGCATTGGCCTGTGCTCACCTCCTTAGCACTGGGATTAGAAGTGTGCACCATCATACTTATTTTTAAAAAACATTTTAAGATGTATTTATCTTATGTGTGAGTGTTTTACACACGTACGTACGTACGTGTACCATATCTATGCTTGATGCCCAAGGAGGTAAGAAGAGGGCCGTTCTTGGATACCTTGGACCTGGAGTTACAGATGGTTGGGAGCCACACATGAATGCCGGGAATGGAACCCAGGTCCTCTGCAAAGCAACAAGTGCTCCGAACCACTGAGCTATCTCTCCAGTCCCCGTGCCCAGCCTGACCTGGGAGATTCTTCCAAGGGTGGGCACTTCTGTTGTTTACGACAGCATCCAGGATTGCCTTCTGGGATATCTGTATAGCATGTGGCCTGGGAACACAGAGAATATCTTCCTCCAGGGAAGGGTGCAGACCCCACTGCCCACTGACTTTGTAGGATAATGAAGACAGTGTCTCTTTCTAGAATTCAAGTGGAGCAGGTTTGTAGGAACCACCCAGAAAAGTGGAGGTCATTTGAGAACAGTGACCCTGGGCTTGAACATGGACAAACTGTCTATCTCCTAATCTGCCCATGACACAAGGGTCTCAGTGAGCTAAGGGGTGCTGTGAGATGTCTTTCTTCATACTGTGAATATGCGTTGCCCTGATTGGTTGATAAATAAAAAAGTTTGGCCAATGGTGAGGCAGAATAAGGATAGGCGGTACCTTCAAGCTGGGAAAAGAGAAAGGAGAGTGAAGCAGATGTTCAGATCCGCCACCAGGAGAAGCAAGATGTGAAAGTACCGGTAAGCCATGAAGCCACGTGGCAATGTATAGATTAATAGAAATGGGCTGAGTTAAGTTGTAAGAGCTAGCTAGCGTGAAGCCTGAGCCATTAGGCCATACAGCTTGTAAGTAATATAAGCCTCTGTGTATTTATTTGGGTGGGAGGGATCCCCCGGACCACAGGGCCGGCCAGGACCAGAGAAACCTTCCGGGTACAAAGGAGAGCTTGAACTCATGCCTGCCATACTCCAGAACTAACGTCTTTGGCCTCTGACCCAGGAGTCCTGTGTCCAGACAGTAGCCAGGAAACTACCTCAGGAAAATTTCCTAGCTTGCAAGAAGGGTCAAACCTCAAAGCCTCCATGACTTTTTGTTTGTTTGTTTTTTTGTTTGAGATAAAGTCTGGTGTAGCCCAGGCTAGCTTTGAACTCACTATGTAGTGCTGGGATTTTAGACATGTGCCATCACACCTGGTTTATTCAGTACTGGTGACTGAGCCCTAGGTCTCATGTGTGGTAGGCCAGCATTCTACCAACCTAGCCACATCCTACCTTACTCTTGTTTTGGATTTTTTTTTTTTTTTTTCTGGCTGTCCTGGAACTTACTGTGTAGACCAGGCTAGCCTCAGACTTCTGCCTGCCTTTGAGTCCTGGGATTAAAGATGTGTAATTAGCACACCCAGCTTTTTGAGGCTTTTTTTAATTCCTTGAGATAGGGTCTCACTATGTAACTCTGGCTGCCCTGGGACTCACTATATAGACAAGGCTGGCCCCCAACTCAGAGATCCTCCTGCCTCTGCCTCCCAAGTGCTGGGATTAAAGGTGTGCTTCACTACCTCACCTGGCTTTTTTTGACTTTTAAAGACAGGGACTCATGTAGCCCTGGCCTGGAACTGGCTTTGTAACTGAAGCTGCAACTCCCGGTCCTCTTGCTTCCTGAGTTCTGGAATGACAGGCCTTGTCCAGCTGACCTTCTGTGGTTCTCAGTGCTCAACTCCAGGGTTAGAAGGTTTACCCTCTGGCTGGGAGCGTGAGAAGCAGCACTTCCTGCCTGGGTTCTGCGAGGAGCTAATGGCTGTAACCAGTTTACTTTGGTTTACCCACTGTGGCCAGGAAGTTGGTTTTACAAGCCACCCTGGCGACATTTCAACCTGGCCTCGGCTCTGGGATCAGAGCGGGACAGGCTTGCTCAGCCTCGGGCTAGGGCTCCAGGCTGCTCAGTGAAGATGTTCTGAGCACCCTTGTAAGCCCCCTCCCTACGGAGGCTCTAATAATCTATGTGTCTTTTCAGATCTTTCTCTATGTACTAATACGTGTAGAAAGTGGATAGTCTGTTTTTATGTAAGTGACTTTTGACATACGCATTATTTTGCAATGTTGATTTGTCCTTTATTTTATGAATACTGTCTAATGTCAGTGTGCTTACCTTTAAAGAGTTACCATGTTTATTGTTCACAGTCTGTTTGCTGCAGAGTCTTGCTGTAAGGCTCTCATATAGTTTTATTATATTCTTTGGTCCTTGGTAACAAAATACCCAAATAATATAGTTATAACTCATACATTCCTACCTAAAGAAAGAATATTATTTTGGGGTTGGGGATTTAGCTCAGTGGTAGAGCGCTTGCCTAGCAAGCACAAGGCCCTGGGTTTGGTCCTCAGCTCAAAATAAAAGAATATTATTTTGGAAGACCAAATGTAGTACAAGTGACAGAGTATTTGTGTAGCATAGAAGAAGCCCTGGGTTTAACTCCTAGCACGGTATACATTGGGCGTGGTGGTGAATGCCTGAAATTTTAGCACTCAGGCGGAGGAGGCAGGAGGATGAGAAATTGAAGGTCATCTTTGGCTACATAGTGAACTGGAGGCCAGCCTGGGCTATATGAGACATTGTATGAAAAAATAAAAATAAAAACAAAACCAAAAACCATCCCTCTCTCCAGGAATATAATTATTTACTAGTATGACATGTGTATCAAGGCTCCAGAGCAATTATGCCTTCATATAATCCATCGTACCTTTCTTTAGAAAGATCTTAGTTGTTGCCCAGGCTATCCCCTAACTCCTGGGCTAAACAATCTTCTGGTTTAACCTCCCCAGTAGTTGGGACTCTGGAAGTGTGCCACCAAGCCTGGCTCCTACTATTTTATTCTTTTTAAAAATAATTTTATTATTTTTGCATGTCTGTGTGAGGGTGTCAGATCTTGGAGTTATAGACAGTTGTGAGCTGTCATGTGGGTGCTGAGAATTCAACCCGGGTCCTCTGGAAGAGCAGTCAGTGCTCTTAACCGCTGAGCCACCTCTCTAGCCCAGGATTGTTAGTTTTATTGCCAACACGATCTAGGATCACCTGAGAAGAGAGTCTCAGTGAGGGGTTGTTTCGATCAGGTTGGCTTTCGAGCGTGTATAATGGCTATTCTTGGTGTCAACCTGACTACAGCTGGAACTAACTAAAATCCAAACAGCTGGGCACACCTGTGAGAGATTTTTCTTGATTGGATTATTTGAGTTGGGAAGACCCACCTTTAATGTGGGCCACAGCTTTTGCTGGCAGCCTCCACGAAAGGACATGGAAGAAGGAAGCCCTTGCTCTTTGCCTGCTTGCCCTCTCTGCTAACTGACAAGTTCACTCCTTCGCTGGTGTTAGAGTCTACTTCTTTGGGATTCTAATGTATACTAAAGGCCAGCTGAGACATCCAGCCTTGTGGACCAGAGAACTATTGGATTCTTGGATTTTCTGTTGAGAGACAGCCATTTTGGAATAGTTGGACTATAACCTATAAGTCACTCTAATAAATCACACACACACACACACACACACACACACACACACACACACACACACATATATATATTCATTCATTCATTCTATCAGTTCTGTTTCTCGGGAGAATGCTAACTAATGCCTCATGTCTATGGGGGAATTGCCTTGATTGTGTTAATCTGTGCAGGAAGACACAGCCTAAAAGTGGATGGCATCATTCCCTAGGTGTGGGTTCTACATAAGGGCAGAGAGGGCAAGCTGAGCAGAAGACACACATACATTCATTCTCTCTCTGCTATTGACTGTCTTATGACTAGCAGTTTCAGGTTTCTGCCTTGACTTCCCCACAATGATGGGCTGTAACCTGGAATTGTCAATCAGATCCACACTTTCTTCTCTAAGCTACCTTTTTGTCAGGGTGTCTTATAGCCACGGAAAGGGACACGTGACTGTAACCTGGACCTGTGAGTCACAGGCACTTTCTCCCCCAAATTGCTTTGGTCTGAGAATTTTATTACAGCAACAGGAAAAGAGACAAGACAGTCACAGAGACAGAGATCCCATGTGAACTGCCACCTGGGCCCCAAGATTCCTGAGAAATCTTTCCCAGGTGCTCTGCTTTGACCCTATAAAGAGTGCAATGGAACTCAGATGCTGTGAGTTCTTCTGTCCTGTGCCCCCATCAGTGTGGAATCCTCTAGAAACCCTTGCCTCAGAGGGTGCTGCTGTCTGTCACATGTTATGGTAGTTCAGGCATTGTGGACCACCCTAGTCAGCATTGCCAATAGGCAGGGCCCAAAGAGAAGTCCAGCCATGTCCATGCAGGCCTGACCTTCTCCTATCAGGCCTGTTGACTGCAATACCAGCATGCATTCCCTAGAGCCCCTGCCAAGCTTTGTGTGGGCTTATTGAGGATGCTCATGAAGACATAGCTGAGGTGTACAGATGGTAAAGAGATGATACAGTGGTGTAAAGACTTCAGTGTGGCATCAGATGTAATAGCAGAATGAACTCAACTGATTGCTACCTAACCACCAACAGTACTAGACTCAACTCCATCTCTCCTCCCAATTGCCACACCAGGGAAGTGTTAAATCATACAGACAAGAAATGGCCTCAGAAAGCTCAGGGCCTTGGTCCAGGTCCTGTGGATATAAATAATATCCCATGGGATGCAAACCTATCTACCTGGCTCTGCCACCAAATGGTTCTGAACATCTGAAGAATCACAGACCCCTTTGAGGTGCCGACAAATGGCTGGTGTCCCCTACCCAGAAAAGCATACACAGTGTCAACTCCCAGCACACACTAGTAGCCTGTTTCCTGCACGTGTGGCTTGTGTGGATGGTTATTCAATATCAACCGCGTGCAGTGTGCCCAGCTGCCTCCTACTCTTGCTGACACACCTTCGGCACTGTGACTTCCTACCTTCAATGGGGAGTACCTTCCCACCGTGAGCCAAGCAAACCACTCCTTCCTTATACCGCTTTTGCCCTGTATTTTCTCACAGCAATAAGACAAGTAACTGATCCAACAAATGCAGGAGTCGGGTTGTCTGTGCTAAAACTGACCGTGTGGTTCTTAGGCCTTTGGAACTAACTGGTTTGCTGGTGGAATATGGAAGAGTTTGGAGCTGCAGGCTAGAGTAACCCTAGCATCCTGTTAGCAGAGTTTAATGGGCCATTCTGGTGGGAGAATGCCAAAAGAAATGCAGACAGTAATAAATTGACTTATGAGGTTTCAGAGGTGAGCAAGGACTCTTTTTGAGAATGGGGCTAGAGGTCACTGATTCTGTTTGCATTCTGCCCATGTTCTGAGAAACTAAAGTGGAGCTGAATTAAAAAAAAAAAAAAAAGTCTTATTTGCTTGGCTAAGGGAACTTCAAGACAGAATTTATCTTTAGACTAACAAGCAGCTCACAGAAGGCATCCATGATGAAATAATACAGGTGAAGATGATCAGGCCTGTCCCAGGGGTGGGCAATTATCACACACCCCAGACCAATCGGAGTACAAGAGTACACATACCTGTCCTGCAAAAGTTATGCTAGGGATGGGCATATAGCTGAGTGGTAGGGTGCTTGCCTAACACGTGCAGGGGTCTGGGTTCACTTCCTAGCACCATGAATAAGTCTCTTTTAAAAAGGAGAGTGTACTAGGAGTGGGGACGGTTTGCTCGGCAAGGGCCTCCCCCATCACCCAGCTGTGGTAGATGGAAGAGCAACAGCTGTTGCTACACGCACCAGTGCCAAACCATGGGCTCTCTAATTAGGAAACCACCCTGGGCAGCAGGGGAGAGTGGAGCCAAGTTTCCTCTTGGCTCCTCTTGGCTCCACATAAGGGTGAGCAGCTTGAGCCAGCCCCACAACGTTCATAGGGGTGGAGAAAGCTCCAGGGTATTGAAATTGAATGGCTCCGAGAGAATGACTAAGGACTGTGGAAAGCCAAGTTAGTGTCTCTGTCGCCGCCACTGTCCCCGACACTGATCTCTGTTCAGGACATTGTGTGGGTGTCCTGTCTGTCCACTGGAAGGAGGTTTTGTGATATAGGTGACATAATGCTAACCCCTGAGGGTTTTGAAGATCTGGGAACCCACTGGGGGGACGTGAGAGTGTAATTGAAAGGAACAAGCATGGGGAATTAGTTTACAAAGGACACAAAGGCCAGGTATAGCTGCGGCATTCACGGGAGCTTCATAGTTGGGTAAGGCTTAGGTGCCGCCCACCAGGATGAGTGGAGAAAATCTGCAACAGCCTGTGCCTGTAAATATTAGTCCACAAAAGGTAAAAACAGGTGCTCCCAGAAGGTGGTGAGTTGGGAATCCCTGTGCTGGATCAGTTACCTCCCTTAGTTGATGGCTATGGAGGCCCCTGAAGGCTCTCAAGATAATAAAAGGCTATTTTTATTCCTGTTGATTACATTCCATAACTGAATGCTAAGCCCCTATTGCTGAAAAATAAGGCTAGGACGGAACTGCAAGCGTCCCTTCCCTGCAGCATGCCTCCTGTAGTGCTGGAAGGTGTTACCAAGGTTGGGGGTGGAGGATTACAGCCGGAAGTCCTATCCTGCTGTGGTTCCCGCCTGCGTCAAGATAGAAATGCCAGGCAAGACGAACCGCCTTATACAGTAGTGGAGTGAGTGGTCATAGACAGAACAATTTTCTGATTGGACTTAGGCCCCCTGCCTGGGGGAGACTCACATCTGGTGCTGGGGACCTAGACGGAAGCCTGTAACCAGGGGCTCCAGAGGGGAAGCAGCCGCTGCTGGTTTGTTAAATGCTGTACCGGCTAAGATGCTCCCCCGAGTTTGTGTTTACAGCCTGCGTCCGAGTGGGTATTTTTTTCCCACTTCTCCATTTTCTTCTCTTCCATTTGTGTTTTGTAGTAGGAGGGATACCACTGAGACTTGCCAACAACGTTCTGGATCTGGAGGGACAATGAGAAGGTACCACCTCACTGGAGCTGGAAGAGAATATTTAGACATCTATGTCGTCCCCTCCAAGGCTCAGGGACCCTTTTGGAAGGGGTGGGAGGATGGGAAGAACAGAGGAGCTGGAGGAAGGAGTGGGATATTGTATGGGATTATCCTGAGCCAAAATACCACCCCTCCCCATCAGCTCAGCTGTGTGCACTTACAGACCATCACCACAGCTGGGCTTGTGGGCCCCAATTGCAGGTGGCCTCAAGTTCTGGGGAGGGGCTAGGGGCACATAGGCGAGAGAAGACTCCATTCACACAGCGATGGGGAATCGTCATCCTGGTTGGATGCAGACCATCCAGGGTGGCTGTTTTAAGATCACGATGCTTGTGTCCAGAGCACTTTACCCATTACTCCACAAGTAAGCAGAATAAGACCGTCAGTTCCCCAGAGTGAACTCCCATGGAGTGATTGATACCTTGGTATTGTTAGGTGTCAAGGAAACCCTGACCGCTGAGGTGTCTATTAACGTATCAAAGCAGATGCCGGCTGCCAGGTTCTCAGCAACTCCCTGTTACAGGCTTCTCCTGGCTGGCATACTCCAGCCCCTACCCTAAACTCTCCAGCCCAGGGAATGGGTTGGACCCATCCTCCAGCTTCTCTTTTCCTATATAACCCAGCCTACACCTGTCTCTTGGTCTCTGGGCTTGCAGATGCTCTCTTTGCTCCCTCTCTCTTCTCTTCCCCTCCCCCCCAGCCTCCCCTTCCCCGCCGCCATGGCCATGTTCACTCTGGACCCTTCCAGCTGCCTCTGTCTGTGCTCTCCCTCATATCTTCAACAAACCTCCTCAACCATTCTTAGGGAGCGTCATGTCCTCACTTCCATTTTTTTTTCATTCAGGTTTGTCCAGGGCCTCAGGAGTCCAGATGGTAGGCGGTGTTTACGTCTCCCCCAGGGAAGGGATCAGATCTTCCTCTGGTCTGGACTGATGGTTTCTAGGCAGGTTGTGAGCAGGAGGTTGGTTTGTGTTTTGTTTTTTCTCTTTCTCTTGCTTATTATATCATCCTTGGGGGTTCTTTCCCCTGAGACGTTTCCGGTTTAGACTTTCTGTGGGTATCTGGTTTCTGGTTTGGGGACCAAGGGACTGATCTGACTGAAGTCACTCGCAGAGGCGCCTGACTGCGGTTCCAGTGGCGGACTTACACCTGTGCCCACTGCCCATCCTTCTGGTGCTCATCTCCTGAGCTCTGCCGATAACAATGTCTGGCCCCAAATTCACATGTTGACATGTAACCTCCATAACAATGGTGTGAAGAGGGAAGACTTGGACGAGGGCAGAAGGACAGTGTCCTCAGGATTGGGGTTTATGCCAAAGAGCCCCCAGAGTGCGTGTATGTCCCCTCCCTCCTTGTGAGGACCAGTACCTCTGCCAGCACCTTCACCTTGGACCTTCGACCTCCAAAGCCGAGGGGAATGAACACCTCTTGTTCATAATGCCACTTCATGGTACATGCTAACAGCAGCTGGATGGGCTCAGCTGGCTTCTGGCCCTGGGTCGAGCCCACCAGGCTTCAGCCTCTCCCAACCCTGGCTTTCTAGTCTGCCTACAGGGATGTTCCCCAAGGCTTTCCGCTGTGACCACTGCCTTGCCCCTCCCCATCTCTTCGTTTGTCCATTGTTACTGTTTCTGGAACGCTGGGGCTCTCAAAGCAAGAATGCATGGCGAACATGACCAGGAGCTCCGCCCCTTCCCACTGTGGGGCCTGGACACATGGGGAAGCTGGGCCTTGGAAATGGCTGCAAGAGGCCTCCTCAGAAGGTGACATGCTGGCTCCAGCCTCTCTGATTGTTGTCTTCTCCCCCCACTGCACCCCCTGGGGGGCAAAGGAGCCCTGCCACAAGCCAACATGTCTCCTGAGATTGCTCCCTGAGAAGAGACTGGATAAAGATGTTTAAGGAAATGAGTCAATGGACACTGGGAGCAGGGAAGAGCAGGGAACATACATACATCTGCACACACAAACGTCTCTTTTGGGCTTGCTCTCTAAGCGGGGACAGGAGGAAGATGATACTAGCTGCTGCCCCTTCCAGATCTGGCATGGTGTCTGCTCCCCATTGCTACCTGGCTAGCAACGCTGGAAGACAGAAACCAGACTTGTGTTGGGACCATGAGCTCCTGTCTAATGACTGTCCCAAAGCGAACAGTGAGCCCCGTTAGGGAAGAGGAAGTAGATGAAGAGAGGAATCTTGATTTCTCAAAGGTTTCAACATTTGCTTTGAAGACTTGAAATGGATTCTGGTTTATTGAATATTGGGAGTAACGGTCTGGGATTTGGTTTCTGACAGGAAGGAGCTGGCCGGGACTTCCAGGCCCTTCTTACCGTTATGGCTCTAGGTAACTCTAGACTAGTGGTTCTCAACCTGTGGGTCACAATCCCTTTGGGGGTGGAATGTCCCTTTCACAGGGGTTACTAAGATCAGTGGAAAACAGATTCCTTACAAAAACATTATAATTCATCACAGTAGCAAAATTACAGTGATGAAGTAGCAATGAAATAATGTTATGACTGGGGGTCACCACATCATGAAGAACTGTTTTGAAGGGTCTTAGTGTTAGGAAGGTTGAAGACCACCACTCTGGATCTCCCATCCCAGAGAGACCGCATCACCTTGGGCGGAAAGTGAAACATTCATCAGATGATTTGAGTTCACATTACTGGCTACACAGGAGCTTCATCGAGGGTTAGGGATTGACAGTTATTGTAGTGTGACCCCAAAATTCATGTTGAAATTCTGGGTTCCAGGAGCTTAGGATGCAGCTCAGCAAATAGAGTATGGTCTAGCAAGCATGGAGCTCTAGGTTCAGTCCCTGGCACTGCATAAAACAGGCATGATATAAACCCAACTCTGGGGAAGTAGAGGCAGGAGGATCAGAAAGTCAAGTTCAAGGTCATCCATGGCTACAAAACAAGTCTGGACTGGGCTAAATGAGACCCTGTCAAAGAAATAAAAATAAAAACAAGGGGGCTGGAGAGATGGCTCAACGGTTAAGAGCATCAGCTGATCTTCCAGAGGTCCTGAGTTCAATTCCCAGCACCCACATGGTGGCTCACAACCATCTGTAATGAGATCTGGTGCTCCCTTCTGGCCTGCAGGGATAACGTGCAGATAGAACACTGTATATATACATAATAAATAAACTTAAAAAACAAAACAAAACAAAAACAACTCAGTGTGTCTGTGTTACTGTCCTCCTGCACTGATGCATGGCCATTGTGTTTGCCAGCTGTCCCTCTTGAAGGGTCCCCTGGGTAGGATGTGGCCAGCTTGTCCTTCCCCCATGTGACTGGAGTGCCCCTCCCCCACGGTGAGGTCATTATTCCCACCATCTGCTCTTTCTTTTTTCACTTTTCCCATGGGGGCCTGCATCTCCCTGCTGCCAGGCCCCAGATGGAGCAGGGCCACTCTCTCTTTGAGCACCAAGGGGGATTTATGCTTATACAGAGCTAGGGGCCAGTCCCTCCCAGAGCTGGCCTGCTGCACAGAGGACTCTCAGACCCCGGGCTTTTCCATGGACCAATGAGAGTGGCTTCCTTTGTGCTCAGTCCTAAGGAAGGCAAGAATTGGGGGACTTGTGTGTCATCTGATATGGAACCTATTCTTTGAGAACCCAAGGGCCAGGGGAGGCACCAGAGAGAAACTTAGAGCATCAGAACATGATGGTCCCGAGAGCTGAGAGCAGGAACAAGCAAGCGCTCAGGTCCAGTTTTAGTCAAGACTTGGAAAAGCGGGACACAGGGATGGCAGAACTCCTCAAAGCTGATGATGGACAGTCATAGAAAGAGGTATCTCTTGATGTAGGGAAGGGGCTGAGTTTGGGCCGAGGTGGAGAATAATCGGCTTAGTGAGGACTTGTCTGAGAACTAGACATCTGTGCTCAGTGCTGGGGCAAACAGCAGTCTAGTTGTCTAGTTTTACCCTTCCCAGGCCTTGGTAGATGGGCTGGGTAGTTTTATGTCAACTTGACACAAGCTAAAGGCATCTTAGGAAAGGGAACCTCAATTAAGACAATGCCTTCATCAGATCTTACGGTAGGCATTTTCTTAATGAGTGCTTGATGAGGGAGGCCCGGCCCATGGGGGGTGGTGCTGTCCCTGGGCTGGTGGTCCTGGGTTCTATAAGAAAGCAGGCTGAGCAAGCCAGAGGGAGCAAGCCAGTAAGCATCATTCCTCCATGGCCTCTGCATCAGATCCTGCTTTCAACTTTCTGCCCTGCTTGAGTTCCTGCTTTTGATGAGGAACTGTTACATGGAGCTGTGAGTGAAATAAACCCTTTCTTTCCAAGTTGCTTTTGTTTGTGGTGTTTCATCATAGCAATAGTAACCCTAACTGAAACAGTAATGGCAGCTGTGAACATTCTGGGTACTCTTTTTAGTTGTCCCCCTCCCGCCCCCCATTTTTTTTTCTGAGACAGGGTTTCTCTGTGTAGCTTTGTGCCTTTCCTGGAACTCACTTGGTAGCCCAGGCTGGCCTCGAACTCACAGAGATCCTCCTGGCTCTGCCTCCCGAGTGCTGGGATTACAGGCGTGCGCCACCACCGTCCCGCTCTGTTTTTTGTTTTCGATTCAACTCTCCCTGGGTAGTCTAGTCTGGCCTGGACCTTGTGAGTCTCCTACCTTTGCCTCCTAAGTATTGGGGTTATGAACATGTACCCACTACATCTTTCTCTCTGGATACTTCTAAGCAACCCAAACCATGAACTCTATTTCGGACTCACAGGGTCTCTCTCTGAGGACAAGGGGAAGCAATGGGTTTCAAAACTGACCCCAGAGCCAGGTGTCTTAGTCCTCACAGTGCTAATATGGACCTGCTGGGCCAGAACCAACTGGGGTGGGCCCAGCAAGCCAGGGTTTAACAAGCCTCTGGGGACAGGACAGTATGAGAGCCAGAGGGAGATTTTAAAATGTATCCGGTGGGCAGGGGGCTGAAGAGATGGTTCAGCACTTTAAAGCACTGGCTGCTCTTCCAAAGGATCTGGGTGTCAAACCCAGGTCCCAACACCCACATGGCAGCTCACAACTGTCTGTAACTCCACTCTTAGGAAATCTGATGCCCTCTACTGGCCTCCAAGGGCACCAGGCACACCTGTGGTGCACAGACATATATGCAGGCAAAATTCCCATACACATAAAAATAAAATAAATTAAAAAAATTGAAAAATTGAAAACTAATATATCTAGGGCTAGCAAACTGGCTCAGTAGTTAAAGGCACACACTGCCAAGCTTGACAAACTGTGTTTGATATCAGGGTCCATCCCATATGGTAAAAGGAAAAACTGACTCCTGTAAGTTATCCTCTGATCTACACACAGATGCCATGCTGCACACAACTATACACACACATACACATGCGCACAAACACAAATAAATAACGAATAAACAAATACTGGTTCAGAGGATTGTTTCGTTTTGTTTTGTTTTTTAAACAGGGTCTCTCTGTACATGGGCTAGCCCAGGCTAGCCTAGACCTTGCACTGACCCTCCTGCCTCTGCTTCCCAAGTGCCAGAACTGCAGACGGAGCCACCTTGGTCTTGTTTGGTTTCAAACGTAGTGGAAGGATAAGCATTGAGTTTGCGGTCTTCTTCAGCAGCCCCCGGCTCATCTCCTCCTGATGGGGAGCAGCCCTGCCCCCTGAAGGAACAATAAGGTCTTTGGACAGCTTTTCATACGTAAAGGAGAGAGAGGCAAAGCTGCAATTCCATAAACATCTCCACACTGTTCTCTTCCCAGCCTCAGCTCCAGAGGCCAGCTCCCATCTCCCCCTGCCCCCCCCCCCACCCCTGGCCCCATGCATGCACACACACACACACACACACACACACACACACACACACACACAGAGCCATCTTGCCAACAACTGTAAAAGTCCCGACAAAGCACAGCTTTTGCCCTCAGCTGCATCTCAGTTCCATTCACACCACGTTCACGCCCTGCCAACCCTTTTCTTGGAGTTTGGCGCCTTCCTGGTGCTGATTCAGGAGGTGTTAATCTCTCATTGGGAGCAGTAGACCAGTGATGGGATGTGGGTGGTGTGGGAACTTCTAGGAATCACGACATTCTTTTTGTTGACTTCCTTTTGGCGTCCTCACTCCAACGTTTCCCTCTGCCCTTCCTGGGGCTCCTGCTAGCTACTCAGCCCTGTCCTGGGTCACTAGAGTGTTATACTCACCCAGATGTTCCCAAGCAGATGGCTGCAATGTCAAACCAGCAGGGCCGTGAAGGCAGCTGCTACTCTATGATCTACTGCTTTTCCAGCGTGTGTGTACCTGTGTTGTATCCAGAGGCGATGCCTGGCATCCCTGGTGTCTATCTCAGTCCACCTATCTCCACTTCCGTTCTTTTATTTTCAAAGCTCTTTGAGATGGGATGTAGCCCAGGATGTTTTTGAACTCCCTATGTAGCCAAGATCCTCATGCCTCCGCCTCCTAAAGGCTGGGGTTGTTGGTGTATGCCACCACACCTGCTTTATGTAGTGATGGGTACAGAACCTACGGTTTTAAGCATGCTAAGCAAACACTCTACCAACTGAGCTATATCCCCAGCTCACATCTCCATTTCTGAACACATGTCGCATGTCACCACATGGGCCCTGGTCTTCCCCTGGTTATGAATCTCCCTCCTCTTTCGCATCCAGCTCTTTGCCTCCCAGTGTCTCTGGTGACACCACTACAGACTTTCCCTTGGCTCCTTCCCAGTCTGTTGAGCTGAGAGAAATGCCTTGGATTTATTAAAATCAGCCCCAGATTGGAGCCAGATGTCCTCCACAAAAGAGGCCCCCGCCATGAGTGATGATCTCTGCTCAGCTTCCCCGATTCCCTGTCTATTCTAATATTCCTGGTTCAGCCTCTGCTCTGCCTCGCCTCCCAAACCAAGCATGAGGTTATGCATTTGTGCGGGCTTCTGAGTCTCACTCTGGGGCCAGCCAGTGTTTGTGGGGCTGTTCTTCCAAGCCTTCTCTATGGAAATGTGAGAGGAAGCTGGAATACCAAGGTCCTGGTGGGTGTGGGCCAAACCTCCTAGGAGGCTAGAGGCGGGTGCCAACCTTGTAGAGGAGAGCTGGTGGGGTCAACTTTCTTTGAGGCTGAGTGGGCAGAGAGAGGTGTAGGGTAAAGTCCACCCTAATTGTAGTAGTTAGTAATCATAATGGTAATTGGCCAGAATAGTGGAAGAAATGGTAAGAGATGTCAATGGGGCGGCATGGTGCAAAGACCTCTGGGTGGGCACATTCGCAGGGCAGCATGGTCCAAAGACCTCTGGGTGGGCACATTCGCAGGGCAGCATGGTGCAAAGACCTCTGGGTGGGCACATTTGCAGCTTCCTCCCACTCCATGAGACTATTGGGCTTCGTCAATATTGCCTCTAGTTTGTATTTCAGCTGAAGCCTTGGGAGGTCTCAGCTGTTCAAGGATGGTTTTGAACCTGGACAGTCAGGCCCTGGAGTTACACACTCTTGTATTTATTTTTTCCCCTCTTAAAAATCCAAGTGGCTTTTGAAGCAGATCTCACTGTAGAGCCCACACTGCCTTGGAACACACTAAGTAGCCCAGGATAGCCTCAGACTTGCAGTGATCCTCCTGCCTCAGCATAAGCCATAATGTATGTATGTATGTATGCATGTATGTATGCTCCCCCCAACAGAGTCTCATTTCATTCTCTTTAAAACAAGGTCTCAAATGGAGCAATGGCTTAGTGGTTAAGCACTTTATCCTCTGCCGGAGGACCTGAGTTCAGTTCCCCATACCCAAGTTAGGTGCCTCACAACTGTCTATAACTCCAGCTCCAAGGGATCCGAGGCCCTCTTCTGGCCTCACTGGAACCCGCACACCTGTGGCATACATTCATATGGATACATACACATAAACATAAATAAAAATAAATCTTTGAGCCAGGTGGTGGTGGCACATGCCTTTAATCCCAGCACTGGTGAGGCAGAAGCAGACAGATCTCTGAGCTCGAGGCCAGCCTGGTCTACAGAGTGAGTTTCAGGACAGCCAGGACTGTTACATAGAGAAACCCTGTCTCCAAAAATGAAACAAACAAAAAAAATCTTTCAAGTTTTTCTGCACAATGGTTTTAATGACTGCAGGGAATCCATCATGTGGAAAACCATAATTTCACTTAACCATCCTATTATTCAACACATGGTCAGACCCCAATTTCCCACCATTATAAATCTTTAATGTTTAACAACACATCTTAGTGCAAGTTCCTGTAACCAGATCTGCTAGAGAGCTTGGAACATGCTTGTTTCCAAACTGCCCATCAAAGTCTCCTGTCAGGGTGTGTGTGTGTGTGTGTCCGTGAGTGTGTGTGTGTGTGTGTGTGTGTGTGTGTGTGTGTGTGTGTGAATGAGAGAGAGAGAGAGAGAGAGAGAGAGAGAGAGAGAGAGAGAGAGAGAGAGAATGTGTTTCCCCACTGGGGATTACTTTTTTGTGTTTGTTTTGTTTTTCCAGACAGGGTTTCTCTGTATAGTCCTTACTGTCCTGGAACTTACTCTGTAGACCAGACTGGCCTCGAACTCAGAGATCCTGAACGCTGGTACTAATGGCATGTGCTACTATGCCCGGCTAAATCTTTGCCAATTTAAGAGGCCAGGGTAGTCTGACTTTACTTTTTAATCTGTGCTTGGTTTCAGCTCTATTCCTGTGCTTGTTTCCAACTTGGGATAGGAGGAACTGCATCTCAGGTTCTTCTCATGTCGCCCCGCCCCTCCCATTTTGCTCTGGCTGGTTGGCATCAAAACTAAAACAGGGCCACTGTCTATTCATTGGTTGGCCGGGATCCAAACAGTACTGTTCACAGAGGCAGATGTCCATGGGGAATCCACACAGCCAGAATGATGAACAAACGCCTTTAATTGTCCCATCACCGAGGACAGGGACTGTATCCAGGGCACTGACACATCCATGCCCCGCTCCAAGATGCAGCACGGCTATTCTGAGGGCAAGCTTGGGGACAGAAAGACCGGGGTTTACAGCAGGGTTCCATATCACCTCAGTCCTCCTACCAAGCTGTAGCGTTCTCATCAGTGAAACGGGTTTGTCCAGTGTCTGCTTGACAGGATACGAGACCCTGGGCACATTGATGTGGGTCAGATCTGAGGTCCTGGAGGGTTTTGAAAGATGTAGATTGAGTAGAAAATAATATTACAAACATAGCTTTCTTGAAACATTCATGGATACACAGCTGATCCTGTCATTGGCGAGAAAAATCATAAGCGGTTCTAACCCTCTTCTTTCCCCGCCTCTGGCTGGGTTCCTAGTGAAATAACCATGATGTTTCTGAGCACTTGCACATGACAACCGCATCTCATCCTTACCAATGACCCCGTGAAGCAGACAGCACCCTTGGTTCTATCCTGTCATACAGGTGGAGAAGCACCGCCAAGACAGGCTGAGAGCTCTGCTTAAGGTTGCCACCTTGGAGTGAGGTGGCTCAAGATTCCCCATTCACACCCCAGGAAGCCAGCATTTTAGGTGAGGAAAAGCATCCCTTTAACTTTGCTTCCATTTGCCCTCTAAAAGGTCACATGTCCCCCACCCTACCCCGCCCCGGCTGTGCAGCAGCTCCCTCTGCTTCTGTGCCAGAGATAAAGCTCAACAGTGACCTTCTTGAACCTGTTGGAATGACTGATAAGGCACCCTCAGGAGCCACTACCACAGGCAGATCTGAGTGGTGCATCGTGGACAGAGTGGGTGAGCTGCCCCTGAAACTACCCACTTCACACTGGAGCCCATCGAGCACACTAGGGAGGGACTGATAGAGACTTGGACAGTGAGCTCTGCTGTTCCCTGTTTGGGACCTTATGTGTGTAGATGATTATATGTGAAGATCCTATTGATATTGGTGGATTTCCTTCCTTGGCTAATCTGATACAGGACATCTGTTCCCATGGACACACTGGGAACTCAGGAGCCGGGGCTGTGCCTCCTCCCCTGTGTCCCTGAGGCTGGTGTGGGTTCTGCATTCAGCAGGCTCCCAGTCAGGGTTTGTGGGTACCTGCTGCTTCCTGCTTTGGTTCCGAGGAAATGGGGACCTCCAAGGAAATGGGGACCTCCTTTAAGGATGACAACAATGTTCTAGAACCAATGTTGAGAATGGTCCATTATGAATGGCATGGATATCATGACAAGGAAACCTCATATGGCACACATTTTTATCACAATGAAAGAAAGACACGGGAAGTTCTCCCAAGTGCCTCTTGGTCTCCATCACATCCATCCATTCATTCTTTTACTCATTCATTCACCCACTGCTCTGACTGGCCAGGCACAGAGTGGACACTGAGGATGAATGGGATGTCAAGTGGAGTCCCTCTGAGATTCCTGCCTCCATGGGCAAGTCCTGACATATGTCATCTCAACAGTTCCCAACCTAATCAGGAAGCTGTGGGCTTTAGACCCAGGGTGGAGGTACCTTCCTGGCATGTCTCCAGGGCAGGGAGAGGGCTGTGCAGGGGGAGATGCTCTGAACAAGCCAATTCAATGCTGCATCTTCTCTCTCTACACAGAGACAGAAGCAGACCGCGCTTTTCCCTAGAAGGGAAACTACTTCAGATCAACACCCAGTCAAGAGAAAGAGAGTGTTTTAAAAAGTTGAAGTAGACATGGCGTCAATGGACATGTCCCAGAGGAAGAAGAAATGTGCCCTTCCCCTCCTCACACATCTGGGGGTGGCATTCAGTGGACATCCGGGCTCTGTGTTACAGTCCAGTCGTGGTTTTTAGTAACTACCTGCAGGGCAGGCATTCAGGCCTTTCCCATGCCGTGTGTGTGTGTGTGTGTGTGTGTGTGTGTGTGTGTGTGTGTGTGTGTGTTTGTGTGATGTATGTGAATGTATGTGTATTCACATTTGCCTGTGTGTGAGCACATGTGTGCGCGGACACACACACACTCGCAGGAGTGCTCTTGAAAGGCTGGGGCTGTCCTGGAGGGCTGTTCTTCTCAGCCTGAACCCCTCCCTGTCATTATTCTCCTGTACCCGCCCCCCACTTCCTTCCTCCTTTCCTGAGGTCTC
This sequence comes from Onychomys torridus, assembly GCF_903995425.1. Taxonomy (NCBI): domain Eukaryota; kingdom Metazoa; phylum Chordata; class Mammalia; order Rodentia; family Cricetidae; genus Onychomys; species Onychomys torridus. The sequence goes on from NC_050460.1 coordinate 42,400,069, forward strand.
TCCTGCTGAGGCTTTATGATTGTTCTCAGAATACACTGTAAAGCCAAGGTCAGCAAAGGAGTGGATGGTCACAGCAGGACTCCACCTGAGAACGTGCTCACTGTTAGTAACCTGCTCAGCTGTTTCAGTGAGGGCTCCTTTAAGGGCTATCTCAGACACCAGTTTCTCTGAAATAACACCCTGACATGTTTATGCCCAGCCTACTCCAGAGTCCCCATGCTCTGTACTGCTTCACACACATAGGAATTGACAAGCCACAGACCAGGGGTCCAAAAGCTTCTCTCTGTGGCGGCTGTAGACTGTTCTAGAGAATGCCAGGGTCTTAAAGTAGTTTTAAAATTTATTTATGTCCGTGCCTGCTTATTGTATGTACACCACAGGAGTGAAGATGCCTTCAGGGGCAAGAAGAGGGCATTGGATCCCCTGGAACTAGAGTTACAGGAAGTTGGGAGCCACCTGATGTTGGGCGCTGGCAGAGGGGGAGGGCCAAACCCAGGACCTCTGCAAGAGCAGCAAGTGCTCTTAACCACTGAGAAGAAAAGTCATATGAAGATTTCATCCTTAAAAATGGTTCTTTAAGCCGGGTGGCGGTGGCACATGCCTTTAATCCCAGCACTTGGGAGGCAGGGCCAGGCGGATCTCTGTGAGTTCGAGACCAGCCTGGTCTACAGAGTGAGATCCAGGAAAGGCACAAAACTACACAGAGAAACCCTGTCTTGAAAAACCAAACCAAACCAAAACAAAACAAATCAAAAAATGTTTTTTTAAGATAGAATAAAGGACCAGGCATGGTGATGAATGCCTTTAATCCCAATGCTGGAGAGTCAGAAGCAAGGAAATCTCTGTGAGTTCAAGGCCAGCTTGGTCTACAGTGAATTCCAAACCAGCCAGGGATACATAGTGAGTCTCTCTCTCTCTCTCTCTCTCTCTCTCTCTCTCTCTCTCTCCCACTTCTTTTTTTAAAATTATTTATTTATTATGTATACAGCATGTATGACTGCAGGCCAGAAGAAGGTACCAGATCTCATTACAGATGGTTGTGAGTCACCATGTGGGTGCTGGGAATTGAACTCAGGACCTCTGGAAGAGCAGTCGGTGCCCTTAACCTCTGAGATATCTCTCCAGCCCTCTCTCCCACTTGTTTATGGGAGCTGTAGCTCATCTTATAGATCCTAGCATCACATAAACTAGGCATGGTGGCACATGCCTGTAATCCCAGCACTCAGAGGTGGAGACAGAAGAATCAGAAGTTCAATGTCACCTTTAAGGTCATCTTCTATAACTATACAAACAGATGCAGAGCCAGCCTGGCCTATGTGAGATGCCACCTCAAAAAATTCAAAAGGGGTGTGAGCAGACATAATTCTGTGGAGGAATCGTAATGTTGATCAAAGGAACCAGGCCTTTCTCAGCACCTTAGATAAACTAATACAGTCATTTCTCAAGAGCAGCTGGGACACATCTACTCTAAATGTGCATGGGGACACACTGTTGCAGGCTACTCAGGTCCCAGATGACCCAGTTGCTTCCTCAATGCATGGTACCGAGTCCTCCTGGTGTTAATGGGTTGTGATGTAAGGCAAGAAGAGTCAGGGTCCCTGAATGGGGTGAGGGGAGGAGTGGGGAGTGCAGAAAGAAGCTTCCGGCCATGCTGGTGGCTGAGGGTGGTGGGTGGCTGGGTATCCAGACCTCTTTATTGTGACTAAGCCAATTTGTTTCTGTAGGGATCATTTGTGGTAGGAAGCCCAGCCCAGGGGTTAAGTTGACTTTATCCAGTTCCCAGAGCACATGGGCCAGTGATCGCCATCTTGGAGGGGGAAATCTTCAGTTTTGGGTATGATTGTGCAGGCTGGAACATTGAAGGCTAGGATGGAAATGGTTTAATTTGCCAAGGTCTGGACTGGGGGAAATATGGAGATGGGAGGTTGAGTTTTGGGAGGCAGGGAGGTCCCATCCATTCATGTTGTACCTCAGCATTATCATTCCTCTGGAGGCACTGTCCTGGGGCTCAGCGCTCTTTCACCTCTCCACAGCTGCCCCCGAGCTCCTGGACCGCCAAACTCCCCCAGGTTGCTCTTTCTGTGTCCCAACATGAACTTCCCCTTCTCCCTGGGGGAAACATCTGCTTCGTCCAGGAGCATCTCAGGAGGCAAGAGGACTTGCCAGTCTCTGCGTCCAGAATGCCCTCGGATGCCCAGGAATTAGTCATTAGTCATTGGAATGTGGGACTGGGAAGAGGTGGGACCTTTAAGAGGCCGGGCCTGGTAGGAGGTCTTTAGGTCCTTGAGAGTGCACTTGAAGGGGGCAGTGGGTTCTGGCCCCTTCTTTTCTTTTCATGTTCTGACCATGACGTAATGGTTTGGCCCATAGACTTAAATGTCCCAAACTTATGAACCAAAACGAACCTTACAAAGTAGTCACTTCCTAAGCTGACCACCTTAGGTGTGTTCTAGTAACAGAAAACCCGACTTAAATAGGGCTGACATCTGTCACACCAAGGTCATTATGGCAGAGACACTCCGCTGCAACTTGAAGGGACTTCATTACATTCCTCAGATGAAAGGGCTTTTAGCCATCTTCTCACGGGGTTGTTGAAGTTTTGTTGAAGGCAGAATGAAGCCTCAAGTAGTCTCTTGGCATGTTAAAAGGGCGACTCAATCCTTTAACTGACTTTTAAATCCCTAACAAGGCTTTTGGTGACAACGTTTGTGGGCAGTTACACATTTCATCCCTAAATGAAAGTGAACCCAGATAAGAGAAGTGACTTGTCCAAGGTCAGACTGTGACAAAGCTGGGCCTTGTCATCAGGTCCTCTGATAGTGGGTCAGTGCTCCTGTCCCTGACTCATAATATCCGAGTGTCTCAGATGTCATGATTCCATCTGGCGCCACCTGCCAAGCAGGGTCACCAGCCCCACCATCCTGGGACCATAAATAACATTCTTCAGGCCCTGACACCTATGTTTACCCTTACTCCTCTTGGGCCCCTGGCCCTTGGAAGTGGGTGGGATAAGCTTCATGATGTAAGTCACAGCCTTCTCACTGCCGTGAAAGGTTTTTCTTCTGTTCATTTTTATGACTCAATTACCACTGAGAACAAAAGGCAAGAATCGCTACTGGATTCACTGCATGTTCGTTTTTAATTAAATAAGTCAGGCGAGCACACAGGAGGAGAGTTTCACATTCTAGTCCATGATGCAGACTCTGCATCCAGGGTTGTCAGCTCTCACAGTGACAAAATGGGGCATCAGAGGGTTATCTGTGGCCATGAGAACATCTGGGTCAATGACAGAGAGAGGCTGCGGCTGTGTGTGGCCTCACTGGAGGCAGAACGGAATGCACCCCCCCCCCAACACACATGCATATTCTCCTGAGCACACATGTATATGCCATGACCATTCAGACCAGGAAGGGGATGGCCTGTACGATGTCGTCATGGGACAGGACACTGTATCCAAGTACATTGGCACAAAAGGCAGCCTTCATAGGACCCACCAGGAAGTGGACAATGGTGATGAGACACAGGAATTAGACAGACTATCCAGGAGACTTCACAGAGGCAAAGTTCAAGCCCAAATAGAGTGGAATTTGGTGACACGGACGTACTGTTTGCTTAGTAAGAAGCCGGTCCACAGTATGAGCAAGGCCGTGAAATAGTACCATATCTCTGTCTTTAGGAATACATAAGGAGTCCGTCCCCACATCCCCACAAGGACACAGGTCAAAGGATCTTGATGTTCTTAAGACACTGGGAGTTATAAGCTCTGCCTCGTACTTTTGAGGTAAGGCATGGGTCCACTGTTTCAGAGAATGTTTGGAGTTGGGAGGGGATGTGGTTATGCTCTGGAAACTCACCTCCTTCTGGCCAGTTAGTTGAGCCACGCTACAGGATCTTCACAGACACCAGCCCCAGACCCCAATTTTAGTGAGGTTCCCTTTCTTCCCATGTGTCAGGTTGGGAGGAGCCATTTGGCTTCTTGCAGGTCTGGTCCCTACCCATTTCTCTCCCCGTCTCAGAACCTTCTCTCTGCCTTTGTGGTAGGACTAACACGAGACTTCCTGGGGGATGCTCCTGTCTTCCACAGTCCAGCACCCCTCAAGGGACAAGCCCATGGCCAACTGAAACAGGCTCCAGTGCAGAAGAGGACAGAGGGATTAGGGGCATGCGACCAAACCATCTGCTGCTCCTAATTCTTCCTACCCCCTTATGGCTAGAGAGCCCATGGCTTTCAGTGGGTGCATCTTCCATCATGGGGCAGACACCCCCACTGATAGGAAAAGAGTGAGTGTGGTAGACCAGCTGGGCGCCCTTTGATCTTGGGAGCTGGATCAGTAGTTGTCCATCCCACCTGCAGGGCCATTTCCTCCATCTAGGTCTATGGTAAGAGCCCCCCAAGCACAATTCCAGCGCATCACCCGAAAAGTGGCCCAGTAGTTTTCCCCAACACCGTCCTTCTCCAAACCTGGGGGTTTGCCCTGAATGGCTGAGCCTCAGAGGAGGTTTCAAGGCTGTGTCCACCCACCCATCCACCCACCTGAGTTGTCCTGTTGCCACCTGAGCAAAGGCGATATAGCAGAGGGCCCTCATATTGTACTTCTGATCAGTAACAGGCCCACAGAATCTCTTTACCATCCTGGGCTTCCATGAGCTGGTCCTGTCCCATCTTCTTCGTGGTCCTCAGGTATCCTGATGTGTGCGTGGCATGAGAATTGTTCCTATTATTAATGTCACTATTGTTTGTACTTCTTGACTAGGGGACAGTTTGGGGTCCTCTTTCTCCCTTCCACAAGATAAAGTTTCAGTGCACACAACATTGACAATGTCCTGAGAAGTCCTAAAGGTCCATTGTGGGGGATCTGTCCTCAGAGAGCTGAGATGCAGACGCCTTGGCCCCCAGGACAGGGAGAGAAGGAAACTCCCCGCTCGGCCCCTCCCACCTCACATGTGTGCAGAGAAGGGAACGGGGCCTGCATGGGGGCCATGGAGAGAAGATATCTGCACCCTTGAGCCTGCCCACAACATCCTGTCCCCATTAAGTACCAAGAGCTGGTATCCCTTCGACCCCAAGTAGGAGCCATTTTTCTACACACGTGCTCTTAGATTGTCAGAATCTAGAGCAGAGGCTGGCTCCATTGACTCTGAAGTTCACCTGTGCTTGAGACCCAATAGCTGAGCAGGCAGATAGCCCCCAAATATGGGGAGTGTCCTGCCACTGTCCCTTCCGCACGTCAGTGCCTGCCTGTTTCCATTCTACACATCCAGTATCTGTCGTACTCTATCACCGGCTCAGTCCTGGGCCCTGACAGTGCTAGATGTAGCAATTGTCCAGGAAAATCAGTGTGGCAACCAGCCCCCCACTGCAGAAGTTCCACAGCTAGCCTGGGTTCTACGCCTCAGCTTGCACAGGGAGGGAAGAGCTTCTGCCTTGGGGAACCTAAGTGCTCAGTCAAGAGGGCTCTGCACCCACCTCCCTTCCCTCGGCCACATGGTGGGGTTTACAAGGGTTTTTCAGACAACCTGTTCCGGAGCAGAAGTACAGGCTGCTCGGGACGCTCAGACACTAGGCTGGGGCTTTAAATGTTTTCCTTGTAAAGTCTGGCCTCTGAATCCATATGTAGCTGCACCTTGACCTTTTCATCTCCGACCTCTATTTCCTGAGTGTTGGGATTACACGCACGTGCCATCATGCCTAGCTGATGTGCAGGGAATTTAAACCAGGGCTTCGTAACCAAGAGACAAACACTGTAGAATCTGGGCTACAGACCTAAGGCCCATGGTAGCTCCTGAGAGTCATTCCACATGGAGTTCACACAGAAAAGGATTTAGGTCCCTAGGGTGACTCTGATTCTCCTAGGGGAGGTCCTTCTGCTCTATCCCTTCACCAGGAGCCAAGTGCTCCCTGCCGATATCAGCCTCAATCAGCACTGAGTAGTGCTCCTGCAGAAACAAAGCCCTAAACAGCCATAAAACAAAAACAACACTAAGCCATAAATAACTTTTAAAAAACCCAAATAAAATACCCACCTATCTCGAGATGAGCATGCCTCTTCCCAGAGCCCTAAAGTAGACATTCCTTTCAGACACTGGCTGTAACTATGGCAACCTGAGGGCTGACCTAGGTCACTTAGGAGGGAAATGGCAGGCTACTCAGGGAAGCTGAGTCCTGGAGTGACTTTCTCCTGCAGAGCACTCTGAACTTCGCCTGGCTCTAGTTGAGATCTGGCTGGAAACAGTAGGTCTATGAGCTGTCTTTTGCTTTCAGCGATGGATGGAAGCTGGGGCCTGCAGGTTAGGCCTCAGGCAACCTTCAAGGAGTGAGCAGGATGTAGTCTTTGGATTGTAGTCATGTGAAGGTAGACCATGCCATCTCTAAATATTCTGCCTCCCAGCTGTGACGTGTGGATGGATCAGAGGAGGTAGCCATGGCAACCCCAGATGCTTAGCAGTGGTTCACAGACCCATCATTCCCTTTCAGCTCTGGGCAAAGTGTCATTGTCCTTACATATGCTCTCTTACCACCTAAAAATGTAATTTAGGGCTCCTGTTTAGATATGTGGTACAGAAAAAAAAAAAACCAAAAACAGACAATTAAAAAAACCCACTGTGAGCAAAAACAATGGGGGAAGCTTTTCTATATCAGTGTGTGTGTGAGTATGTGTGTGAGTGTGTGTGTGTGTGTGTGTGTGTGTGTGTGTGTGTGTGTGAGAGAGAGAGAGAGAGAGAGAGAGAGAGAGAGAGAGTTTAAGATGCTTTTCTATCTCTCTCAACGCTATACACACATGTATGTCTTATTTTTCCTTATTTTTTGCAGTTCTGGGATCAAACCCAGGGCCCTGTTCATGAGAGAGCTCTGCAAGGGCTTTACCACTGAGCCACACCCCGAGCCTTGCATGGTCTCTATGTGCATTTTCTGTGTCTTGTTCTACACAAGCTGATATCCATGAGGAACCAGAAAGGCTAAATCAGACCATTTTCTATGAGTTGGTAAACAGCTGTTGTTCCCGCAGGAGCTTTCAAATGTCCCCTTCCTCATCCCAGGCTGCCCTCCTCCTGCCAAGGACTCCGTCAGATCCCCAGGCTTTTCTGACTCAGAGAGGAAAAGGTTAACACTCACTCAATATAGTAGGAGATCTGAGTGACTGGAGAGGGCCGACGCCCTTCTGGTTGTTAAATAGTTGGACTCTGGCCCACACAGCCTACAGGCCTTTGTGTGTTTCATATATGTTTCTGTGACAGTGTGAGACAGAGCTGGGGAAGTATGCCCATCCATACACAAGAACCTGCCTGGGCCTACTTGGGACACTGTAGGTCATAATGTGTGTGGGAATGACCAGTACCACCAAAGAGACAGGGTATTGCTGTTCTCGGAGGGGCCCCCAAGGTCCTAGCTGTGGCTGTGCTGGGGAAACTACCTGGCCAGAGGCCTACAGCTACAGCCAGGGCCTATGTTCCCATCACTGCTCCCCATCTTGACTCTCTGCCAGGGCTGTGTCTCATTGCCAGGCTGGGTGTGAGGGAAGCAGGGCCAGCATTTCACAAGAAGGGATTCCCAGGGTCCCCGTGCATCCCCACTACGTGACCCAGAAGGTGCCCCGCTCCTCCAGCAGGCTGATGGAGCGGTTGGTGAGCGAGGCGGCATCCCTGGCCAGCTTGTAGCCGAAGAGGCGCATGGCCGGGCCGCAGGCAGCCTGCACCACCTGTGCCAGCTTGAAGGGCATGCTGAAGCGCCACTTCTCAAACTGCTCCGAGGAGTTCTTCTGGGTGGAATAGACGTCGCTGCTGTCGCGGGCCGCTTGTGTGTTCTTCTGGATCCAGTCCTCCACCTGTGGAGTCAGGGGGATGCCCGCGAAGCTGTACATCTCTCTGGCCTTTTGCAGCGGCCTGCGCGCCACATCCTCGTAGCGAACCAGCATGTAGCGACCACGCAGCCAGGCTGGCTGCTGCAAGCCCAGCTCTGCAGACAGGCGGATGCTCTCACAGTTGCCCCGCAACCGCTGCACTTCATCCTCGCTCAGCCGGTCCTGCCCCTCTGCCAGCCACTTCTTCCAGCTCTCGTACTTGCCCGCGAAGGCCACTATGCGTGAGGCTAGCACGGCCCGAGGGTCGCGCACTAGCTGGATGACTCGCAAGTCCAGCCTCGGGTCCTCGGCCAGCGGTTGCAGGAACTCCAGCTGCCGGATGCGCACGGCCTTGAGGGCCATGTGGTCCTTACGCCGGCAGGCCTCGGCTGCCAAGGTCACATTGAGTGGCCCGCAGCGACGGTTCCTGCAGTGGTACTTCTCGAAGACCTTCTTGACGAAGGGCGTGCACACTGGATCCTCGCAGAGCGAGCGGCTGGATCCCCGGCGGAACAGGAACTGAGTCAAGTGGTCCTCGGGCGGCGGGTTGATGAAGGGCTCCAGCACATACAGGTCACACAGCAACAGCTGCTTGAGGACATCACGGTAGACCAGCGCTGAGCCCGCAGCGCTGGCGCCCCCCTGCTGGAAGAACACGGTACGCTCGATGTGCCACAGTGGCTCGAAGAGGTAGAAGATGTTACCCTGCTGATTGAAGAACTCGCCCACGAACGAGGAGCCTGTGCGGGTGGTGGCCATGAGGAGCACGTGGCGCCGGTGTCCTGCTCCAGCCTGCTGGGATGGCTTCTCTGCTGCAGCCTCCTGCCCTTGGGCCTCCATCACTGGCTCCACGCCCAGCTGCAGGCTGAGGTTGCGCAGGCGGCTCTGCAGCTCGGAGAAGGTGGAATCCAACTCGCTCAGGGACAAGAGAGATGCATTTTCTGATAAGAGCAAGGCTGGGTCGGTGCTGTTGGCATCTGCCACAAACGGAGGGATCTGCTTCAGCTTGTCCGAGACCCTGAGTAGGGGTAAAGGGACAAGGTCTGTGACTGGTTTGGACGGCCAGCCCCTGTACTAAATAGCCTTAGCTGGGTCTCTCCTGAGCAGGCCCAGAGGCTAAGGACTGAGTGTGCTTTCTTTGGCATAAACCCAGGAGTGATTCAGTGGAAAGTGGAGCGGTTCATGATGGCTACGCACGGGCCTACTTTCACTAAAGAACTCGGGCGCTTTGCCCTCTGACACGTGTCTGGTTTGTCTGGTACAAGTCAGTAGCAGTTTTCCTGAGAGTTACAAGGTATGCAACAGGCACCAGCTGATGCTCTCCAGTCCTCAACCTACCCTCCTTGCCCGAGGCTATTAGGCAGGGCTTTGAATCCGGGAGATCAGGACTAAGAAATTGTTCCGTGTCTCGAAGGTCCACCTCACACAGCAATACACTACCAACTCAAGGAGTATGTAGCCTGTTGAGGGTCACTCCCCTGGAGCTGAACAATATACCATCTGGGCAGTTGCCCACGTTGGTACTACCCACCAGAGTGGCCATAGCCGAGACCTGCTTCTCATGGGCTCACCTTCACTCTCGACATCAAGACTTGAGGAGGGGATATGTTGCTAAAGGGAGCCATGGTGCTAGAATAAAAATACTCGGTCAGCCGGGCAGTGATGGCACATACCCTTTAATCCCAGTACTCGGGAGGTAGAGCCAGGCGGACCTCTGTGAGTTTGAGGCCAGCCTGGTCTACAGAGTGAGATGCAGGACAGGCTCCAAAACTACACAGAGAAACCCTGTCTAAAACAAACAAACAAACAAACAAACAAACAAACAAACAAAAAACCACTTGGTTATAATAGCAAAGACCAAACAGTGGCTATGTGGCAGGCCACGGGCAAAATGTAGTTACATTTTTGCATTACTCTTTCCACAAGGTGGCATCGCCAGTCACAGATTATGGAGAACCACCTTGCCAAAGTGAAGTCTTTCGCTTAAGCTCTTGCAGCTGAGAAGGGACCATATGGGGGTGGGGGAGGTGCCAGTCTAGGCTGCCCAAGTCCCACTACTGCGTACAGGATGTCAGCCTAAGACACTGGAGGGGCCTGGTGACCACTTGTAGAGGGGACGTACTTCTTGATCTCCTGAAAACTCTGTCACCTCTGTCCTCAGGCCCCTCCCCTTGATAAAGGAGACCCGTGGTGGAGTTCCTTACCTGGATATGATTTTATTTTCCTTTTCAATGAAGACAAAAACTACGACCACAAATGCCAGGAACAGGGCGTATTTGCCCCGAATCTTCAGGCTGTGTACAAAATCCTGGGGCAAAGTGAATCCTTTCTCCATGGGGAGAGGAGGTGCCATGGGGGCTCCTCAGGCTGGGCAGGCACTCAGCTCAGGGACATGGCTTGGGACCCAACTTGTCCTCTTCAGGTGGGGGGCACACTCATCCTGCAGAGAGACAGGTACTCAGGACATCCTTGTCTGTAAACAGGGAACAGAGATGTCTTCCCACCAACTTTTGAGGAGAGACCCCAGGTCCACTCTCAGAACCAGACTTGGGGTGATCTCACCTCTTTTCAGACAGGCTCTCTCTATGTAGTCCAGGCTGGTCTGCACCTTTTTATCCATCTGCCCAACCTCCTAAGAGCTGGGGTTGCAGGTGTACTCCACCACACCTGGTTGGGGTTTCTTTACTAGGTCATTTAAAGGTCAGAGGCCAGCACTCTGGAGGGAAGGCGGGAAGAACACTTGATACTCTTGCAGAGGACTCAGGTTCAATTCCCAGCACCCCTATAGCAGTTCACAGCCATCTATAACTCCAGTTCCAAGGGATCTGATGTCTTCTTTGCCTCTATGGCCACGGCATGCATATGGCACATAGACAGACAAGCAGACAGAACACTCACATATAAAATAAATCTTAAAAAGTCCCCTGGTAAACAAAGCAAAACAAAACAAAACAAAACAAAACAAAACCCCACAGCTTCCAGCAGCTGTTACGCTATTCAATAAACTTTTCTTGCTTTCCCTTAAAAAACAATCAAAACAGCAGTAAAATACCCAATATACTCACAAGGAGCCAAGATGTGATAATACAGACCCATAGTCCCAGCACCTAAGAAGCTGAGGAAGGAACATTTTTTTAAAATTTTTATTTATTCATTTATTTTTTTAAATTCAATGCTAGTTTGAGCTACAGAGTTCTGCTGGGCTGGCCAACTACATGATGAGACCTGAATGAACAAAGGAATGACAAACCCTTTTATCTACCCCATTTCCCCGAGTTTCTCTGTTGACCTCACGGGTTAAAGGATGCACAGTCAAGCATCACAGGGGCCATTTAGACAAAGGGGAGCTTAAGACACCGGTCCCCACAGGTATCTCGTAGCTGTGGAGCTGCCAAATCCTGACCAGTGAATGACATCAAGGCTACCAGTGTCACATGGTGTGGTGATACTTGTGTAAACTAACCTGCTGAGCTACCTGCCATACCAAAGTGTAACACAGGACTGTGGCTCAGTTGGGACAATGCTGACCTAATGTGCACAAAGGCCCTAACACTGTGTAAAACCAGAAGTGGTGGCCCACAACCTGTAATCCCAGCATTCAGGAGCTGGAGGCAGGAGAATCGGAAGTTCAAGCTTATCTTTAGCTACAAAACACACAGGATAGCCTGTTGGTCTTGAGTTTCCGAGAGTCTCTGGGTTGCACGAAGAGGTCAGAAGGAGTTGAGGATTGTGGTCCAGTTGCAGAGTACTATGGTAAGGGTTCATTATAAAGGGCATGAGCAGGGGACTCACTCTCTCCTCTCACTCTGGGGTCTAGCACCTTTGGCAAGATTTGTGGGTTGACTGGACCTGGTGCCCGTAAATCTGTAATCCTAGCTACTCAGCTGGTGGAAGCAAGAGGATTGCATGTTCAAGGCCTGTCCAGGCAACTTAGTAAGACCGCTTCTCAAAAAACAAAAACAAAAAGTAAAAAGAGGACAAGGAATGAAGCTTAGTGACAAAGTGAGTCTGGCATGCTGGGAGCCCCAGGTTCGATCCCAGGCACAAGCAGAATCGCAGTCAGGTTTAGGAGTTGGGCGGCTCTGTTGACAAGCACCTAGCCCCATCTTTCCCCCATTTCCAGTGGCTTTTTCCACTTTGGAGTTGCTGACCCAACCTCCTCACCCTCACGGCAATGCAGTGTTGCTAGGAGCTTTCTGGGACTGCCAGGAAGAAGGAAGGCCGAAATGAGCAGAAATGAACAGGCTGGTGGTTCCTTCACCCACCCCTGGCAGGCTGTCCCCTGTGTAGCCTTGAAGGCCCAAGGGCCAGGTGGCTAGCTAGCCAGGAGAGGGAAGGATGTAGGATTTGGGGGTTAGTTGACAGGATCCCAAAGCCAGGAGGTCACAGTGTCATGAGGGGGAGAAAGCAAGCCCAGACTGGGACTCACTCAGCAAAGACCTGGACAGAGCTTGGGCTGCAGGATGCCCCGTGTAAGAAAAGGTTTGTAAAATGGATGACATGTATTGGTGAAATTATTAAGGCCACTCCACGTAGTTAAAAGGGAGGTTTATTTTGTGGTGTAACTTACAAATGAAGGGATTGGTTGTAGGGTCTGGCAAAGGTATGGCGCAGTCTGGCAGTTTTCTCTGGAGAACTCTGCTTGGTCTACCTCCTGCGTCCAGCATCCCAGAACCAAGAGAGTGAGCCCTCCTTTCGATCCTGGGTCTTCCACTTCCTCCTCCACCCCACCTTGTGGGCGTGACCATTACCGAAGCGTCAATGGGGGTTGGAACTTCCAGGCCAATGCTGGGATGGCTATCCACTACATCTCCCCCTTTTGTCTAAATAAGAAAGTTATAACCTAATACAAAACTATATACAAAGGAATGGTTATCAAATATTGTCCAGGAGTAATGAGGGATAATGACCTAGATAAGTTGGAATTACAATAAGTGCAAACAATATCAAGCAAAAACCACATAGTAAAATCCAGGGAAGTCTAGAGCATGGGTAGGTGGCATATTACAAAGATAATTCCAAAAGGTGTCCTATCCTAAAGAACCTGAGTCTAATATTTAATGTATTTTATCTAAGATATTATACATGTATATATACTAAGTTGTAACTATAACTGCTAATCTCCGACTTCATCAAAGACCTGAGAAGGAATATAATAATACCTGAGTCACCTAATGTTTCTTAGCATCATTGGTGCATTCAAATTGGCTACAGGCCTAGAGTATCTGACAGACCATTTTCAGAAGCAGGAATTCTGAAAGACCATCTTACCCTGTCTTGGCAAAGTATAGTGGTCGCTTTTCTTGTGTCCCGCTTGTCCAGAAAGGACAGCATTTGTACTGTCAGCAGTTGAGGCAAAGGCAGTTCTTTGCTCAGTAGGCCATTTTGTGCCAAGAAGACAAACTTTCAAATGGAAATGTCTTAGAAGCCCAACATTCTCTCGGGATCAAATTGGTGCTGCCAGGAGCATTTGTGTCTCACGTCAACAGAATTCTAAGTTATTTAAATGCCATATTCTCTAGGTCCATGAAGTGTTTGAAGATTACCTGTCCATCTGACCTATGTATTTATAAATCTGGATAACCTAACTAACATAATTATAGAGATGACAAGCATAGGTGACAATAACTCTATAAGTCTTATCTACCTAAACAACCTAAGGACTAAGGCGTCCTATAAATAAGGCAAACAGTCTGTAAGCAAATGTACAGACATGTTGTGCCATCTCCCTTCTGGGGTTGATAAGCACATGTGGGCCCTGTGTCCCTTACGAGGCTGGAAGCCTCTGTTGTTTCCTCTCTTCTTGGCCTTCCCAGCATCTTCTACTCCATGGCTCTCCTCTGTCACATCTCCCTGCCAAGGTGCCGCTACACGCCATCCCTCCTGTGTGCCAGGGACAGTGGTGAAAGATACCAGGATCTCATGCCCAGCCCAGCTCTGCCTGGGCACAGCTGATGACGGGACAGCATCCTCTACCCAGATGGACCAGCTCTCTGCCTGCTGGGTACAAACAGGAACAGTAAGAGATGGAGTGCCGAGTTCCTCCACAGCAGCTTCCATTTGGTGAGGGCCATTGCCGCCAGGCCCTAGCAATGTTGGGAGTCTCCTGAGGGAGCAGAACCCAGCCTTGCCGAGATGGCAGTGGGTATGGGCTGGGACACATTCTCATTCACCACTCATGCCAATCAGCCACACAGTTCTCAAGAGCATCATCCTCCTGCCGCATACCTTCCCCTGGCCGTTGTCTCTCAGCCCTCTCCTTCTGCAATGTCCTTTTTTTCCCCCTCCTTAAATAATACCCTGGGAGGGTCCTCAGTCACCTCCAGTGAGAGAGTGGCCCTTGCTGCATTTCATCCTGGGGGCTGCGCTGCCTGGCCCTCCCTCCAGCCCATCTCTCTTCCCCTCCATTCTCTCCTTAGGCGATGGCAGCCCTCATTTCAGCATCTCACTCCTCTCTTCTGGACCCTGAGTATGGACGGCTCTGTCTTCCAGTTCATTTCCGGTCCACATTCCTCTCTCAAACTCTGCCCGCCTCCAACACACGGGGGCGCCTGGGAGCACCTGGACACACCTCAGTGGACCCCTCTGAGAAGTGGGGAGCAACTCAAACACCCAGCCCAGTACTCCGGGTAACTCTAGCTGCTGAAAATCCCCCATGCACAACTCAGAGCAGAACGCTAGCCCTCCGAGGCCCTTGAGGATGGGAGCCACATCTCCCTCCCAGCCTCTGAGCGCACCATCTGGCCCCAGCCCTTCCTGCTACTCCCCACCTGGTGGCGCATCCTATCTGGTCTCTTCAACGGTGTTTGTTCTTAATGTGTGCCGCAAGACCATTCTTCTTCTTCCAGTATGACCCAGAGAAGCAAAAAACCCTATTCCTTCTCGGCTGACTTAGCATCCAGGGCTCACTGCAACGATACCTCCTCCAAGTCTTTACCTGCCCTCCTCCATCACTCTCCCGTTTTTCGTATGCTTTCTTTCTTTCCGGGATGCAAACATTCTCTTTCCACTGGGATGTCTCCAATGCCTTTGCATTCCAGGTGAGGCTGGATAGAGAGACAGCAAAGCCAAGGCAGCAGTGTGGGAAGAGGAAGGAGCCCCTCCTCCGCGGGATCTAGTTTAGGGTTCTCATTCACGCAGCTGAGAAAACCAGTGAAATTGCTACAGGTTCAAGACTCATTTTTCTAAGGTGAGGAGGAATTTCAAAGAACAAACGAGCCACGCTTAATTAGAAACACAGGGCTGAAGACCTTTGCAACTTTATCCACACTTCTGTCCACCACAGACCCGAGCAATGCACCTCAGCTACATCTTACAATTACATTTCATTTACAAATGAAAATTGTTTAAAAAAAAAAAAAAAGCCCGCCAGGCACGGCAGCACACGCCTTTAATCCTAGCACTTGAGAGGCAGAGGCAGGCAGATCTCTGAGATCAAGGCCAGCCTGGGCTACAGAGTGAGTTCTAGGACAGCCAGGGCTACACAGAGAAACCCTGTCTTGAAAAGTCAGAAGGAGGAGGAGGAGGAGGAAGGAAGGAAAAAGAAGAAGGAGGAGATGGAGGAAGAAGAAAAAAGAGGAAGGAGGAGGAGAAGAAAAGAAAGACAGACAAAGAGAAAGAAAAGAAACATCCATCTTGTGGACACTACAGCAGAAAGCCATGAAGTCACACTAATCATTGATATAAGGCACTGAACCCAGTCTCTTCCTGACCATCAGATTTAATGTGGGCACTCACATGTGTTTTCACATCTCCACAATAAACCTTGTTCTGTTTCACACAGACTTGTCCTGAAATCATTTTTCTGAAGTGTAGTCAATATCCCAGTTTCACCCTGGTGGAGGTCCCTGGGCGGGAGGGGCATGGCTGGCTGGCTGGCTGGATGGATGGATGGCTGGACGGATGCCCATCCAACAATGCTTAGCCCAGCATAAGATGCTTAGACATTCTATGTTGACAGACAGTACCAGTGGAAAGAAGAATGCTAACTAATCCCATGCATGAGTGAACCGTGTGAGAGAGAACACACTGGGCATGTGCTAGGATGTGGGGTAGGTGGGACCAAGGGCAAACGTCACACTTCAGTCTTGCATCCTCATTTCTTGGGGACTTGCGGCTCAGGACTCTAACCGCTGTGTGCTTATGAAGGGAAGGGTGGGAAAGCCCCCGTGGCAACTGGTGGCTCAGAAAGGGAGGGAGACAGCTGAGGTGGGCGAGCCTTGCCAAGCAGGGCACCAGTTTCCCTCTCCTCGGGGATATTTCCGCTCAGGCATCTCCCAAGACTTGGCAAACCGCCTCACTGGAGAACTGGCTCCTCACTTGATGGCCTCCAGCCAGGCTCTTCACTGAGACCCCTGATGGGTTGCAGCCCAGCCCTGCCTCTGTCCATCCTTCGGGAGGGGTCCCAGCAAGGAGACTGAGAGGGAAGCTCTGATAAGGGCCTGTGCTTTGCCAGACATTGCATTGGGCGCCAAGACTCCACTCCCCTCTCTCTGGGACCCAGAGCACGGCGGAGACAGCCTCAGCTGTTACATGCCTGTATGCACAGCTTTTCCAAGTAGAAGAAAGGGGCCCCGCAGGCCAAGAGGAAGGATTGGCCACTGTGAGAAAGTTGTGAGTCCACTTATGGAGGCCAGAAGGCTGATCCCTCTGTGGGGCCCAATCGGAAATAGGCATCTGTGAGAACTGTCCCTGAATCCCTAGAGAGAAGAGATAAGGGGTGGGTCCTGGGACTCTGCCAATCCACTGGTCAATCAGGATGGAGAAAAGAAATACTGAAGTTACCTGTTTCGGATGAGCTGGGTTTGACCATGCACTGACCTGTCCAGGCTAGACCCTATTTCACACGGAAGCATCTAGAGATGACCTGGGAAGTGCACACCCCTCCCTAGCCTTCCCTGGTGTCATGACTTTAGTTCTGACAGAACAGTACATGCTCAGAGGATGTTGGTGGCAAAGTGGGTGAAGGAAGAAGAGGAGGAACGAGAGGGTGAGGATGTGAGGGCAGATCTGGCTAGTGCTCCACATCTCAGTATTGTGGTATTGAAGCATCCCAGCATCCCAGCAACCCAGAACCTCAGCAACCTGGCATCCCAGGGCTCTAGCTTCCTTCTCTAGAATGAACACATGTCCCCAGGCACAGTGCATGCCTATAATCCCAGCACGTGGGAAGTGGAGGCAAGATGACCAGTAAGTAGGTCAAGTGCACCTGCAACACACACAAAATAAACCAATGTAAAAAGGAGAAAAAAAAAGACAAAAAGAATGAGTCCATTTACTGTGGTGGTATATTGTGTACCCTAATAAAATTTGCTTGAAGATCAGAGGACAGAACAAGTCACTACATTAAACATAGATGTCAGGCTGCAGTGGCAAACACCTTTAAAGCTAGCACTCGGGAGGCAGAGATCAATCTGGATCTCTGAGTTCAAAGCCACCCTGGATTACATGAGATTGGTTTAGTCTAGGAGAGAAACAGAGCCAGACAGTGGTGGCACACACCTTTAATCACAACACTTGAGATCTCGTGCCTTTGCTTGGGAAGCACATATGCCTTTAATCCCAGCACTAAGTAGGAAGTGATGGCTGGGGAGAAAGGTCTATAAGGTACAAGGAGACAGGAACTGAAGCTTTTCAGGCTGAGGAGTCCTAGCGGTCAGACGTGGCAGCGGCTTGTTCCTTTGTCTCTCTGATCTTTCATCACTTGCCCCAATATCTGGTCCAGATTTTTTATTCCAAGACCATTTAGCAATTCGTGTTGTACAATTTCTTGCATACATCCAACCACAGCCAAGACAGAAGAGCGGGAACAGTCAGAGGCACTCATAAGGAGTACGGGCCTGAGCCCTGGTGAACTATAGAGCTAAGGGCTAGCCTGATGGAGCTATGATGTAACCCTGGCAAAAATCAGCCCAAGGCACCCCTCCATCTTTCATGCTGGTGCATGGACATGGGAAGCACCCTTTCTATACCTCCACCCGACAGTCACAGTTGCTTGACATGCAAGGCCTAGAAAGCAGTACCCTGCCCCGCCCCATTAGACCCAGCAACCTGCCATTAGCTAGCCAGTGAGGCGTGGTGACTGGTGCCCAGGCTGCCTTCAGCCACACAGCAGGCAGCCTGGGAAGCAGTCTGCTCTGTTCAAAACTATCCCTGGACACCAGCCAGGCAAAGCAGTGAAATGTTCCACTAGAGGGAATCAGCTGCCACCCCTGGGGCTCAACGTGCTGAGGCAGCTAGAGATGCTGTTGACAATTCTCATACCTTTTGATGGCGCTAATATTT
Source organism: Onychomys torridus (assembly GCF_903995425.1). NCBI lineage: Eukaryota > Metazoa > Chordata > Mammalia > Rodentia > Cricetidae > Onychomys > Onychomys torridus. The sequence goes on from NC_050460.1 coordinate 42,418,191, forward strand.
TGACAATCACACGCTTGCCTCACTTTGAAAAATGTTGAACTTCAAAAAAGAAAGGCGTGAAGGAGCTTCCTAGGAGTGGTATAAGGAATGCAGGGGCTGGGATGGGGATATAGCTCAGCTGGTAGGGTGCTTGTCTAACATGCATGAAGAAGCCCTGGGTTCCATCCACAGCGCCCCCCATACAACTGGGCATTGTGGCACACGCGTGTGATCCTAGCACTCAGAAAGTGGAGGCAGGAGGATCAAAAGTTCAAGGTTATCGGGCTGCATAATGAATTTGGGGCTGATCCGAGATATAGGAGACTTTATAAACAAAACAGAACAAAACCAACTAAACAAACAAAACAGATGCCCAGTGTGGGAATGCCATTTGTAGCTCTTGCTACCCAGGAGGCGGAGGCAGAAGGATTACTTGTCTGTGCACACAGCATCCATCTGGAAAGATAAAAGGGGTTCTGGCAAAGGATGGTGGTGGTGGTGGTGTGACTGCACTTAGTGCCAGGAAACTGGGCATTTAAAGTGGTGGTTGTTTGTTTGAAAGGATTTATCTGTTTTATTTTATTTATGTTCTCGAATGCTTTGCTCACATATATGTATGTGCATCGGGTGCATGTCTGGTACCTGCAGAGGTCAGAAGAGAGTGTTCTAGTCCCTGGAACTGGAGTTACAGGTGGTTGTGATTTGCTGTGTGGGTAGTAAGAACTGAATCCGAGTAGAATGCTGCTCTTCCATCCCCTTAGAGGTGTGAGTTTTATGTTATACTATGTACTTTTTGTTTTACTAAATAAACCTATGGGCAAAGGCATAAGAAGAACTAAGGCCTCTGGGAGGGTCCCTACTCTTTCCTTGGATGGTGACCTTGGCTTCTGATGCCCCACAGGAGTAAGCGCAGCTCCTGGCCTGTGGCAGCAATCAATAGATATCTATGGAATGAATGCATGGTCGTGTGTGGTGTATGGAATGTCGGCTCTTGCTTTGGGTATTCATCTTTTCTCCCCAGTGTGGACAGCGTATTGGGCACCTATAAGATGCTTGATTTGGGACTGGGGATGTAGTTCATTTGGCAGAGTGCCTACTGTGCATAAAGCCCTGGGTTCGACCTCTGGTACCTCATAAAACCAGGTGTGGTGGTGCACAGTTGCAATTTTTAGCACTTGGGAAGTAGGGGCAGGAGAATTAGAAATTGAAAGTCATCCTCCTCAGCATAGTGAATTGAAACCCAGCCTGGGCTACATGAAATGCTGTTTTTTTTTTTTAAAGGATTTGATTTAACTCTCCTGCAAGGAGAATATTGGTATAAAGCTCAATGGAAGATGCTCATATTAGGGCATTGAAACAGAGACCTAAGGGTCTACCAGTGGCCACAACCGTCTTTGTTCCTTTGGTTCGTTATTTATTTATTTATTTATTTATTTATTTATTTATTTATTTACTTATTTATTAAAGAGTCATAGTGAATATCATCTGTCATCCTAACACCCAAGAGACTGAGGCAGGAGGATTTCTGTGAATTTAAGGCCAGCTGGGGACTCCATGGTGAGATCTTATCTTAGAGCAAATATCATGAGCTCTCTCTCTCTCTCTCTCTCTCTCTCTCTCTCTCACACACACACACACACACACACACACACAGAGAGAGAGAGAGAGAGAGAGAGCACTGTGATGCTGTAGGGGTGCTTTGGGATTCTTGCTTTTTGTTTGTTTTGTTTTGTTTTTCGAGACAGGGTTTCTTTGTGTAGCTTTGCACCTTTTCCTGGAACTCACTTGGTAGACCAGGCTGGCCTCGAACTCACAGAGATCCGTCTGCCTCTGCCTCCCGAGTGCTGGGATTAAAGACATGCACCACCACCGCCCAGCTGGGATTCTTGCTTTTGTTTGCTATCTTCTGGGGGCAGAGCCAATCCACTAAAGCTGACCCGGAAGGTTACCCGGAAGGTGACCTGGAAGGCAGAGCCCATTTGCTCTCCCCGCCGCAGACATTTCCCTCTGGTTAGCAAACAGAACTTTCCCATCCTTGAGCTCGGCATCCTGCTGAAGGACTCTGCCATGACCCCAGACCAAATTCCAATGGTCCTCTTGCTCCTGTGTGCAAACCTTCCCTCCAAGAACATGCACCCTGCACACTCAGCCTCAAGCTTTTAAGACCATAAGGCCCCACCATCACATTAACCTCAAGGTTAAGAACGGTCAAAGCCCAGAAGTTTGCAAAAGTTGGGACAGAACACCAGTGGACAAGAGGCTCACTTTACCCCTCTCCTTATCCCTATCTACTTCTGGCCCTCACCTGGTGCATGGTTCCTCGAAGGAGAGAGGAGGTGGACAGAGACAGTGCCTCAGAACTGCAAGGAAGATTCTTGCCAAGCCAGGCCACAGTGCAGCTGGCAAAGATCTCGACATGGCTAATTTTACAGCCAACATTCTTTAAAAGTCTTGAGGCTTTCCCACAAATGGATTTTGGGGTTTGGGGAAATTTGGGGGCAAAGCCACTGGGGTGTGTCTTGATCATGAACACAGTCTGCTCTGAATATTACAGCAGAGAACTGTGGTGTGGTGTGCAGCTGTTAGGGAAAGCATGGGAGGGCAAATTGGAGGCATGCCTTGGGGAAATATACATATATCTCCCATATATGGGCTCTATATTAAAGTGTCTTACAGGCTGTGGTCCAGCTCATCCAACAATGGCTGTCTACCAACAGGAAGTCCAAGAATCCAGGAGTTATTCAGTCCACAAGCCTGTATGTCTCAGCTGGTCTTCAGTATACACTGAAATCCTGAAGTCTCTGATGCCAGCGAAGGAACAGACTTGTCCGTGAGAGCAAGAGCAAGCAGGCAAACAGCAAGAGCTTCCTCCTTCCATGTCCTTTACACAGCCTGCCACCGGAAGGTGTGGCCCAGACTAAAGATGGATCTTCCTGCCTCAAAAGATGCAGATTAAAGGTGGGTCTTCCCACTTCAAATTATTTAATTAAACCAAATCCCTTGCAAGTGTTCGCTTGGGTTTTAGTTGATTCCAGATGTAGTCAAGTTGACAACCAAGAATAGTCGTCACAGCCCTCGATGCCATTTCTTGGAATAGTCAGCAAAGAACAGGACATCCTGGAGTCCTCTGTGAGGGGAGTTCCAGGGGACCCACGGACACAGCCGCAGCATTCACCCAGTGCCCATGTGCTCCTCCCCATGGCCCTGCTTTGCGGCAGTGACGTGAAGACCACGTGGCTGGCTCTGGTCTGTGGGATATGGGCGAAAGTGACACAGGCCACTTCAAGGCCTGGTGCTTAAAATAATTCCACACATTCCCCAGAGACTGTGTTAAATGGTCGGCCACATGTTTGGATGGGCTTAGTTCAAGATGGAAGCAGCTGGATTCACGCTGCTGTGGGAGAGCCAAATGTAATATGTGAGAAAAAAAAAAAGCTTTTGCCGTGTCAAGATACTCAGATTTAGGGTCTGATTGTTTCAGCAGCAAACCCTGTCCCTTTCCTGGTTAATACAATGCTGATGGGGGTGTCCTTCTGGAAGAACTGTTTGGCCAAAACAATATTATTTATAATATTATTATTGTAGTTTATTTATTGTTGTTGTTGTTGTTGTTGTTATTATTATTATTATTATTATTATTATTATTATTATTGATGAGAACAGAACCCAGGGCTTTGCACTTGCTAGACAAGCACTCTACCACTAAACTAACACCCAGCTCCCTTACTATTATTATTATTGTTGTTGTTTATGTGAGCTAGGGTCTCATATATGTATTCCAGGCTGGCTTAAAACTAGAAATATAACCAAAGATGACCTTGAACTTCTAATCTTCTTGCTTCCACCTCCTAAGTGTTATGATTCCAACTGTGAGGTACCATACCCAATTTTTGTTGTTCTGGTTGTTGTTTTGTTTTGTTTTTGAGACAGGGTTTCTTTGTGTAGCTTTGCGCCTTTCCTGGATCTCACTCTGTAGACCAGGCTGGCCTCAAACTCACAAAGATCCACCTGGCTCTGCCTCCCGAGTGCTGGGATTAAAGGCATGTGCCACCAACGTCCAGCATACCCAATTTTATTAGTTTGCTGTGCTGGACATCTGTCTTAGTTAGGGTTTCTATTGCTGGGCAGAGACACCATGACCACAGCAAGTCTTATAAAGGAAAACATTCCACTGGAGCTGGCTTCCAGTTCAGAGGGTTAGTTCATTATCTTCATGGCAGGAAGCATGGTGGCGTGCAGGCAGACATGGTGCTGGAGAGGTAGCTGAGAGTTCTACATCTGGATCCGCAGGCAGCAGGAAGTGACAGTGACACATGGGTCAGGCTTGAGCTTCTGAGACCTCAAAGCCCACCCCCAGTGACACACCTCCTCCAACAGAGCCAACTAGTGCCGGTCCCTAAGAGCATATGGGACCACTTTCATCCAAACTACCACAGCGTCTTGAGTACCTTTTTGTTATCAGAAAGAGACATTGTGACCAAGGCAACTTATAAAAGCAAGTGTTTAATTTGGGAGCTTGCTTACCGGTTCAGAGGGGGAGTCCATAAACATCATGGCAGTGGGCAGGCATGGTGTGGAACAGTATCTGAGAGCCCACATTTTATCTGAAAGCTGGAGGTGGAAAGGGAGAGTCTAACTGGGAATGGCATACCTCCTCCAACAAGGCCCCCAAAATTTCACCAACTGTAGGCAAGGCATCCAAATATATGAGCCCATGGGGGCCGTATTCATTCAAACTACTACACTGAGTATTAAATCCAGGGCTCCATGCATGTTAGGCAAACACTCTACCAGCTGAGCTACATCCCCAGTCCCTACTATCTCTTGAGAGAGTGTCTGACTATATAGCCCAGGGTCATCTTGAGTGTCACAGTTCGGAATATGCATACTCTTTTCTGTGGCTTGAATGTTGGTGTCCCTCCAAAATTCTCATGTTAAAGCTGAGTTCCTGGTGTGCCAGGGTGAGAGGTGACACCTTCAGAGAGTGACTAAGGTGGCTAGGTCCAGAAGGCAGCATCCTTGTGAGTAAAATTAGTGTCCTTGTAAAAGAGGTGTGAGGAAATTTAGTCACCTCTTCCCTATGTGAGGATGTGGCATGAAGGTGTCATCTTGGACGTAGAGAATGAGTCCTTTATTAGTCACTGGATGTGCTGGCACTTTGATTTTAAATTTTCCAACCTTCAGAACCATGCTTGACAACTGTCTGTTATTTGTAAATCTCCCAAGCAATGACACCATGTTAGCTGCCCCAACTGACTAAGATGCTCTAAGATGCATGTTAGGCAAGCGCTCTACCACTGAGCTAAATCCCCAACCCACAGCCACACTCTTACACGTGACAAGAAACAGCTTGCAACCGTGAAAGGCTCACTGATACCTTTACACATATTAACACCTTCTCTAATGACCAACTTTTCAACCTGAATTGTGTCTATGCAATGGCCATATTGAAGGTGCACATGCTCGGGAAGCTCAAGGAGGGAGGAGGGCAAGGGCTGGCCTTCTATGGGGACATGGCTCTTCTTTTCTGTTCCTCACCTCCACAGAGACAGCTCTGCTATACAATTTGAGGTAACTGCTCTGATGGTCAATTTTGATTGACAGCTTGATAGAGGGACTTGGAGTCCCCACGGTCCGTGAAGGATTTTCTGGATTATGCTAATTAAGGTGGGAAGTCCTACCCTACATGCTGGTTACACCATTCCACCGGAGTCCTGACTAGATAAAAAGAAGTAAGTGACTCAGGCGTGGTGGTTCATGGCTTTAATCCTACCACTCAGGAGGAGGCAGAGGCTAAAAGATCTCTGTGAAATTGAGGCCAGCCTGGTCTACATAATGAGTTCCAAGATGGCTTAAGGCTATATAATGAGACCCTGCCTTGAAAAAAAAAAAAAAGGAGAAAGTGAGTTAAGCTCAAAGATTCATCACTTTCTGCTTCTTGGCTGCAGATGCAAAAAGTCCACAGTGACCGACAGTCTCCCGCTCCTGCTGCTGCGCCTTCCCTGCTAGGACACACTGACCCTGCAATTGTAAACATAGACAATCTCCCTGCTTCCTTAGGTTGCCTCTGTCACACATTTTGTCTCTGCCGTGAGATGAGTCACCAACAACAGGGTTGCCCTGAGAACCGGCAAAGTGTATATAAGGCTCTCAGTGGAGAGGAACATGTGCCCACTTGGTTGTTATTGCTGGTCTAGACAAATGTCAGCCAGGGCCTGTCTGTCCTATGGCACCATCAGCCTGCATGCCTTGGTGTATTTCTCCTAGCTGGGTAATTTACTGCAGAAGACAGACACTAGCTGGCTCACTCTGGCTATTCCTAATCAGTCCAAGCAATCTTTATATAACTGTCGCAGTTACTATTTCTGGGCAAGGGCTCGATGTTATTGTTTCTACCATTATTTGGGTTCAGATACCGCTGGACATACGCATGGCTCTAGCCAGACAGTTTAAAGCTTCTCAGCTAGGAGGGCAAGTTAATTTCAACTCCTCACGGAGGCTGATTGGTGAGAAAAGGTTTCCTGTAATGCTGAATTTGAACAGGGACATCCCACTGGGAGAAGAGAACTGGGATTGATTAGTGATGTCTGCACAGGTGGAGGAGAAGCATCCCTGTTATGAATGTATAGAACCTGCTCTGAAGCGATGGTTTTCAATCCTGCATGTATGACAGCATGTATGAACCATCTAGAGAGCTTAAAAAACTCCTGATGGCCAAGTCCCACCTTGTGAGATTATGACTATATTGGTCTCGGCACAGCCTGGGCATCAGGACTACCGAAAGATCCTTAGATGATTCTAACCTGGCCTTAGGAAAGACCAAGAGCTGCTATCTGAGAACATCGAACCACACAAGCCCAGGACAACTGGGAGACAGCAGAAGCTGCTGGCTGCTACCTGCCACATACCAGCTCACCAGCAAGGCCACCCTGACAGGAAGTGCTAATCTTTCCCTCCTTCCATTTCATCCTTCTTTTGACTGAGATTCTTTTTTTGTTTGTTTGTTGTTTTTCGAGACAGGGTTTCTGTGTAGCTTTGGAGGCTGTCTTGGAACTCGCTTTGTAGACCAGGATGGCCTCGAACTCACAGAGATCCACCTGCCTCTGCCTCCCGAGTGCTGGGATTACAGGCGTGCACCACCACCTCCTGGCTTGACTGAGATTCTGACTATTAAGTCTAGACCTGAACTCTCAGAAATCTTTCTGCCTCAGCCTCCCCAGGGCTGGGATTATAAACAAGGACCATGATGTCTGCCATGGAGCTGGGTGTCTGGCTGACTAAACACAGAAGCTAGAAAGAATAGGTCTGTGTACCCTGTGTTGACGAGGACCGAGTGCTTGGGAAACTTCTAAGACTATAGGTGTAGGATTCAGTCAAAACCAGCCCCCGCTGGACATGAGCAGAGCCGACAAAGTACTTACTTACCTGGGTTTGATGCACAGTGATATCTTCTGTAGCTAAGTCTCCCTCTGCCTTCCTTTTCTAAGGACTGTTGTGATTCTATTTGGGGTGACCCAGCTAATCCAGGGCACTCTGCCATCCCCAAACCCTTAAATGACACCCACAAAATTCCTTCCACCACATAAGGTAACACATCCACAGAGGTTCAGATATGGACAAAAATATGTGGTGCTGAGGATTCCTATCTGGCCTTCCACAAACACCTACCTCTTCAAGTTGGGGTGCTGTGCTGAGGTGCTAAACACAGTCAGTTAGGAGGGCCAGGGCTGTCTAATTCCAGCTGAGTATGAGATCCCTTAGATGGCAAAGCCTAAAACTGTCAGTGCTCTGAAGATCCACTGTGAGGAAGGGGTTAACATTAGCTCCCTGAAGCCTGTGGGGTTGTCAGAGTGGGCTCATTGTAAAATCTCCAAATTCAAGGGGCATCTATACCCGTTATCCCACACCTATTAGCACCAAACCTCAGGGCCCAGGAGTCTGTTCAATAAATGCTTGTTGAGGAGGGTGAACTGAACCATTCCTAGGGGCCCCCAAGAGGGGGATGGATGAGAAGGGTCAGAACCCAGAAAATGAAGAAAAAAAGAGATCCTGTGGGCAGACAGAGGATAAGGCCTCGGAGTTAATCTCACACCCAGCATTGACTGCCTAGGAGTGGGGGCAGGGCTGGTATCTTTCTCCTCCCCCGAAGTCCAATAGGAGTGAGGGGACCCGATCTAGCCATCAAGGGGCCATTGTTACTGGAACAGAGGAGGCTCTGTGCCCACTAACACTCTCGTCCTAGCTGACCTGCTCGCAGCTGAGCTGGCTGCTAGCTTAGGGAATGAGGCTAGGGAGGGGCTCAGGGGACCCAAAGCTACTCGGGACAATCAGTGTTGGGACCGAGAGTCCCACAAACCTGTCTCAGAAGCAGACAGGCTTCAGTGCTGGGAGAGTTCTCTAGGTAAAACTGGAAAGCCAGGGATGGCCAGTGAACCCCAGCAGACCCTAGTAGAGACAGAGGGAGCACCTCCCCACTGGGAAAGTTATGCCTGACCTACCATCTCCCCCTAGAAAAATAGAAATGTGAAATCACTGAGTAAATGGCGTCTTTCATATCCCCTAGAAGTGTTTTCAGTAGGCTGGGTGGGGGGCTTTATGTTCTGTGGGTTGGGGATTCCAGAGGCAGGTCACTTAGCTAGGGCTGGGCACAAGTGCCCTTTGCTTGGAGCTTTGAACATTCTGCACTCTGTATAAATGGTGTAAGCTAGATTTTAGGAGGACAGTGTTCAAGATGCCCAAAGATACCAGGTAAGGCCACTAGGGACCACCTTGACAATCCAAGATCATCGTTACCTCTTGTGCTAGCCATCATCCATTCTCAGCTGTTCCATAAAGCAAACCCAAAGGAGTCTGCTGGCTAAAATCAGTCCACGACAAAGCTGGGTACAATGGCATACATCTACAAGCCCAAGATGGAGACCAGCCTAGGCTGTATACATACAGTGAGTTCGAAGCCAACCTAAGTTACATAACAAAACCATCTCAAAAGGGCTGCCAGGCCACAGCAGCAGTGGTACTTCAGAATTCTGTGGTATGCAAACCTTTGGGCCAGGCCAGCATCACCTGAAGAACTCTGGAGGTGCAATCTTGGCAGGCTGCTCCCACAGGTCCGAGGCAGATTCGACCATACACTAATGGTCAAGATCCTATCTCCTGCTCTCTCCTGATACAAGTCATGTTTCAAACTGAAGGATGCGCAGTCTGTTTAGGAAGTCAGGCAAACCCTCCACAGAATGATCTTGTATAAAACAGAAAACACCAGAGCACCTCATGGGTGTCAGGAGGAGGCATACACGGTTCCTAAGACTTTCAGTTATGTCTATCTGTGTTGAGGTTTTAGTTCAAAAACCTTGAAAGCCAGTGTTTTACCCTGAATGTGCTCATCAAGACTGGCTCCTCTTTTGTGGTTTGCCTGAATGTGGTTTTTAAGATGGTGGCGTGAAAGTCCCTCTGGCCCCACACAGCACAGCCATGTCCCTTCAGTCCCATACAACACAGTGGGTGGTACACAAACAAAGACTACTTTCAGGATAGACAGCTCTGTGAAACATCACCCCAATTATTTATTTATTTATTTATTTATTTATTTATTTATTTATTTATTTATTTATTTAGGTTTTTCGAGACAGGGTTTCTCTGTGTAGCTTTGCACTTTTCCTGGATCTCACTCTGTAGACCAGGCTGGCCTCGAACTCACTGAGATCCACCTGCCTCTGCCTCCCGAGTACTGGGATTAAAGGCATGTGCCACTGCCGCCCGGTCATTGTCCCAAATTTAGATCAAACTGTGTATTTATCTTTATCCTGGTGTTGTGGCACAGATCTGTCATCCTAACTCTCTGAAGGCTGAAGCAGGAAAGCCAGGAATTGAAGGCTAGCCTGGGCTACATTGAGAGACTCTTGTCTCAAAACAACAAGGTTTTGCTGTTGTTGTTGTTGTTTGTTTTTGAGGGCCAGTGAGACCTGTTCAGTGGGTAAGGGAACTTGCTGTCAAACCTGACAATCTGAATTTGAGCTCCAGGACCCACATGGGTGGGAAGAAAGAGCCAACAGGTTGTCTCTGACCTTCACACATAAGCCTGTGCATCTGTATGGATGCATATCACCTTCCCATACACAAAATACATAAGTAAATGTAAAAAAAAAATCACAACAAATTTGATTTTAAAAAAGTCATAGCTGGGCAGCTGTGGTGTACGCCTTTAATCCCAGCACTCGGGAGGCAGAGCCAGGCGGATCTCTGTGAGTTCGAGGCCAGCCTGGTCTACAGAGCAAGATTCAGGACAGGCACCAAAAACTACACAGGGAAACCCTGTCTCGAAAAACCCAAATAAACAAACAAACAAACAAACAAATAAATAAATAAATAAATACAGTCTGGGCACATGGCAAAGAAGCCATTGTTGTCCCCTTTGAAAGATGAGGTATTAAAGGGTCTTGAGAAGCATCCTGCAGATGTCCTGGCTCAAAGAACGTAGGGCAGGGGTGGGTGCAGCTTGGTGCCAGAACATTTGCCTGGCACACATGAGGCCATGGATTCCATTCCTGGTAGTGCCAAACAAACAAAGAAAAGTATAGGCATGGATAAATATGCACTTTTAAAGTCTAGCTTTGTGGTGGGGTTTGAAACAAAAGGATAAATGATGTCTCAGTCAGCTACTGCTCAACAATGCCGCGTAACAACACTCTCCAAATCTTGGTGACTTATCACATCAGATATTGACTTTCCTTAGTTCCGGGTCTCTGGTTGCAGGTGGGTTCTGTTTCACGCACGGAATGGCAGAACTTGGAACAGACTGGATCTCTGGGTGAGTTCTGGTCTCTTTTACATAGATCCACATTCTGCATGGATCAGTAACTGTGCTGGTACGTGCTTTTCTCAAAATAGATAAAAAACAGTAGAGGATACATGAGAAAAACACACACATACACACACACACACACACACACCACACACACACACACACACACACACACTGAATGCTTCTGCCTGTGTCACTGGCTAAAGCAAACCCCATGGCCACACCTAACGTGACATCCCTAACCCTGAAGCATCGTCTGTCCAGCCAGGCATAAGTGGATAGAGCAAGGGGTAAAGGAGTGAGGCAGTGGTCCAGGCTGCCATAGAAAAAGGAGGAATGGGGGACGGTGGGTGGAAAGTGAGGAGGAGGAGCGGGATACCTCATTAACCCTGTTAATTTAAGAAACACAAGATGAGCTGGGCATGGAGCACACACCTTCAATTCCTGCAAGAGGTAGGTGTATCTCTGTGAGTTCCAGGTCAGCCAGGGTTACATACTAAGACTGCCAAGGAAGGAAGGAAGGAAGGAAGGAAGGAAGGAAGGAAGGAAGGGAAGGGGAAAAAGGAAGGAAAGAAGGAAATACAAGGGACAGAAAAAACATGGTATTTGATGGTGGTGGATAGCGTGGTTTGTTTGCATGTTTGGATTTTCTTGTTCATGTTTGCTGCTTGTACTTTGAGACAAGGTTTTACTGTGCAGCCCTGGCTAGCCTGGAACACTTATTAGATAGACTAAGCTGGCCTGGAACTCACAGAGATCCATCTGCTTACCTGGAGTGCTGGGATTAAAGGCGTGTGCTACCTATCCCCACTCTCTCCTTCTACTTTTAAAATTTTTTTGTTTGTTTGCTTGGTTCTTTTTGAGAGAGGGTCTCACTTTATAGCCCTTATAGGCCTAGAACTCACCATGTACACCAGGCTCAAGCTCATAGAGACCTCTCTGCTTCTGCTTTCCTAGTGATCCGTTGCCCACTCTCAGGGATGGATGTAAGGATCTTCCTGTCCCTCTGTGGCAGAGGAAGCTAAAGGACACTGTCGGGGATATCAGAAAGCCGCCTCACTCCTTCCCTGGGCAGCAACAGGTCACTGAAGTGCCCTTAATGCTTTCTCACATATCCCCTGAGGCAAGATGCAGGAATGGTCCCAGCCAAGATGCTCAGAGGGAGCTGGAGCTACTTGGCATTATCTTAAGATCCCCTTGGACTGATGGCACCCCTGAGGTGGGGGTGGGGGTGGGGGTGTCGCCTCTGTGCTTTGGGCGGTGCCCAGCTGAGTAGAGTGAAGTGCTGGGTCTGTAAAAAGGCCGGTTTCGCTAAGACCGCTGTAAAGGGCTCAGAATTGGAACACAGGCAGAATCTCAGGTTATGTGTTCCAATCCTGGTGACAGTCTGTCCTTGATGCCACCCTGCCCAGCTTTCTTCCCGGGACTTCATAGCCCTCTGCCCCCAGCTAAATTCAGGCCTAAGACAGCCTTCCTGACATTACATGGGCTCTCTTAAGGTTTAGATAGAATGGGCAATTTTCTATAAAGGAGAAGTGAGAAAATTTTTAAAAAGTAAATACATAAATACAAAGAAGCTTACAAATCTGTCCTTGGCTCCCCTTTGTCATGCTGAACATTTATGTCAGAAAAAGAAGTTCACAGGCTTGAGGCAGCAGATAAAGAGGCAGACAGAATGGAGTGGGACCCAGGCCAGTCCAGGACCGTCTTCTCGGGTCCCTAATTAGAAGGCTGGTAGACTCTGCCAACCCGTTGGATAGCAGGGGCCTAATCAAAGTGCCCTTCTCTATGAGGTGAGACCTCCAGTTTGCTCTCAGCAGAAAACCCTCGCTGGCTGCCTGTGTTCTGCAGCCTGTTGGAGAGACTGGAAGTGGGAGAAAATTCAGACCCAGCTCACTTCTGGGGGTCTCCTTGGCTCCCTCTTTCTGCATTGATCCCTGATAGACTCTGCCCGAAAGTCAGTCACCAAGCCCTTCTACAGGTCTGGAGTGTGCGCGCGCGTGCGCGTGTGTGCACACACACACACACACACACACACACACACACAGAGAGAGAGAGAGAGAGAGAGAGAGAGAGAGAGAGAGAGAGAGAGCCCTACTATGTCTTTTAGGTTAGCCCAACCTTAAGAACCTGTCAATGAGTCAATCCAATAAACCCTGTCTGCTGGCCTCATACAGAAGGCTTTCCCTTGGGGAACATGGGGAATCTTGGATTTTATCAACCAGCAATTTGTGAGACACCTCAGAGTACACCCCCCAAAGCTATGGGTTCCATGCCCAGTACCATAAAAACTTGAGTGTACACCTGTAATCCCAGAACTTGGGAGATGGAGGCAAGAGAATCAGAAGTTCAAGGTCATTCTCTGCTATAGGGAGTTCAAGGCCAGACTGGAACTTATGAGACCCTGTCTCAAAATAATTTTTAAAAGACAAAACTACATCATCTGCTTCTTATAGACAGTAGTGAAAACAGAGATATATCTAAACCAGTGGTTCTCAACCTGTGAGATGACCCTTTCACAAACGACCGTTTCACACGGTTGCCTAAGACCATCAGAAGTATCAGATAGCTACATCATGACTCATAATAGCAGAAAAATTACAGTTATGAAGTGGCAACAAAAATAATGTTATGGTTGGGGGTCACTACAGCATGAGGAACTGTATTAAAGGGTCACAGCATTAGGATTGCTGAGGACCACTGATCTAAACAAATGAAGTGATAAAGCATGGTACCTACTCCAGGCTGAGGAAAGGTATCAAGAACAAGACCACAGAGGACACCAGATGCGAACAATGTGTGACAGCTGGCTCTCTGAACCCACCCTGTTCTTTGAGCTGAAGCCCTGATCTGGAATGCTCAGGAGGTATGGGAAACACTCATTCACCAGGCTTTGGGATAGCAGGGTAGCTGGTGCCTGGGCCTTCAGCGAAGGCATCTGATTTGCCAGTGAGTACAAAGGTCTAAGCCATGTACTCTACTGAAAGAATTTTCATCCTAAAATACTCTCCAAGATCAATGTATGGTCTCACTCAACTAAGGAGAGGCTCCCCCCTCTTCCTCCCCTCCCCTCTCCCATCCCACTATCTGAAAAATGGAAAGAACTAGCTAGTATGGTGGCTCACATCTGGAACCCCAGCCCTCAGAAGGCTGAGGCAGGAGCATTGCAGTAAGTTCCAGGCCAGCCAGGGATACATAGCAAGACTTTGTGTCAAATTAATTATAAATAATCATCATAATATTATAATGTATATTATATATAATAATTATAAATGTATCAAATTAATCTATAAATAAATGCTTCAAAATAGGTGGCACACACACTTGTAGTGAGGCAGAGGCAGGTGGATCTCTGTGAGTTTGAGGTCAGCCTGGTCTACATAGTAAGTTACAGGACAGCCAAGGCTATATAGAGAGATCTTGCCTCTAAATAAATAAAGAAAGAAAGAAATAAAGAAATAAATAAATAATAAAAACAGTCTGGGCACATGGCAAAGAAGCCATTGTTGTCCCCTTTGAAAAGATGAGGTATTAAGAGGTCTTGAGAAGCACCATGCTTGAGGAAACCCCTCCTGCAGATGTCCTGGCTCAAAGAACGTAGGGCAGGGGTGGGTGCAGCTTGGTGCCAGAACATTTGCCTGGCACACATGAGGCCATGGATTCCATTCCTGGTAGTGCCAAACAAACAAAGAAAAGTATAGGCATGGATAAATATGCACTTTTAAAGTCTAGCTTTGTGGTGGGGTTTGAAACAAAAGGATAAATGATGTCTCAGTCAGCTACTGCTCAACAATGCTGCGTAACAAACACTCTCCAAATCTTGGTGACTTATCACATCAGATATTGACTTTCCTTAGTTCCGGGTCTCTGGTTGCAGGTGGGTTCTGTTTCACGCACGGAATGGCAGAACTTGGAACAGACTGGATCTCTGGGTGAGTTCTGGTCTCTTTTACATAGATCCACATTCTGCATGGATCAGTAACTGTGCTGGTACGTGCTTTTCTCAAAATAGATAAAAAACAGTAGAGGATACATGAGAAAACACACACATACACACACACACACACACACACACACACACACACACACACACACACACTGAATGCTTCTGCCTGTGTCACTGGCTAAAGCAAACCCCATGGCCACACCTAACGTGACATCCCTAACCCTGAGGCATCGTCTGTCCAGCCAGGCATAAGTGGATAGAGCAAGGGGTAAAGGAGTGAGGGCAGTGGTCCAGGCTGCCATAGAAAAAGGAGGAATGGGGGACGGTGGGTGGAAAGTGAGGAGGAGGAGCGGGATACCTCATTAACCCTGTTAATTTAAGAAAAGCACAAGATGAGCTGGGCATGGCAGCACACACCTTCAATTCCTGCAAGAGGTAGGTGTATCTCTGTGAGTTCCAGGTCAGCCAGGGTTACATACTAAGACTGCCAAGGAAGGAAGGAAGGAAGGAAGGAAGGAAGGAAGGAAGGAAGGAAGGGAAAAAGGAAGGAAAGAAGGAAATACAAGGGACAGAAAAACATGGCATTTGATGGTGGTGGATAGCGTGGTTTGTTTGCATGTTTGGATTTTCTTGTTCATGTTTGCTTGCTTGTACTTTGAGACAAGGTTTTACTGTGCAGCCCTGGCTAGCCTGGAACACTTATTAGATAGACTAAGCTGGCCTGGAACTCACAGAGATCCACCTGCTTTACCTGGAGTGCTGGGATTAAAGGCGTGTGCTACCATGCCCAGCTCTGCTCCTTCTACTTTTAAAATTTGTTTTGTTTGTTTGCTTTGGTTCTTTTTGAGAGAGGGTCTCACTTTATAGCCCTTATAGGCCTAGAACTCACCATGTATACCAGGCTCAAGCTCATAGAGACCTCTCTGCTTCTGCTTTCCTAGTGACCCTTTAAAAAAAATTAATAGCCGGGCGGTGGTGGCGCACGCCTTTAATCCCAGCACTTGGGAGGGAGAGCCAGGCAGATCTCTGTGAGTTCGAGGCCAGCCTGGATTACAGAGTGAGTTTCAGGAAAGGTGCAAAACTACACAGAGAAACCCTATCTCAAAAAACAAAATAAAACAAAATAATAATAATAATAAAAGCAGAAATGGGGAGACTTTATTCAGAAAAGGAAATCCACCCTCAAAGTGGAAATGGGCTGGTGAACATGGAAAAGCAAATGCTTTGAAAGCATTTGTGAGAGTTTCCAGCCCAGGTTAGCCTCAAATTTGCTATGTTGCTGAGGCTGGCCATGAACTCTTCCTGCTCTACCTCCCATGTACCAACACGCCTAGATCTTATTTGTTTCTGGAGACAGGGTCTTGCTATGCTGTCCTAGTCCTGGCAGGTTCCCAAGTTTGTGACAATTCTTCTGCCTTAGCCTCTAGAGTCCTGGTGTTACAGACATCTCCCACCACAGCCTAGCTAACATTAAAAGATTGACATCATCCAGTCTCTGGAAAATTCTATGGAAGACAGACAGGGGCTTCACAGCCACCACCAAATAAAAATTGCAGAGGAGAGAGGAGGGGGGATTAAAGAGAGGGAAACCGGAAACAGAAGAAAAGAAACAGGAAAGGAAGTTTCCAGGAATTGGGAAGGTTATCTTTGTTTGTTTGTTTGATTTTAGTGCGAGGTCTCTCACAGGTCAGCCAGGTTTGCTGTCACTAATCTACCTCCCTTTTATTTTTCACTTTTTAATTTAAAAAAATTGTTTTTTGTTTTTTTGCTGGGCAGGAGTGGACACACCTTTAATCCCAGCACTGGGGAGGCAGAGGCAGGTGGATCTCTATGTGTTCAAGGCCAGCCTGATCTATAGAGTGAATTCCAGAATGGCAGGGGTACAGAGAAATCCTGTCTCAAAAAAAAAAATTATTTATGTGTGTATGCCACACATGGGTGCATGTTCCCAAGGAGGCCAGAAGAGGGCGCCAGATCCCCTAGATCTGAAGTTACAGCCCATCCGATGTGGATGCAGTCTTAATTACTGAGCTGTCTCTCCAGTCCCTCCACCAGACTTTAAAAAATAATACTACTAATTCTTGCAGAGGTTTGGAATTCAGTTCCCAGCACCCACACCAGGCAGCTCACCCACTTCCTGAAACTCCTGTTCCCCAGGGTCTGACACCCTCTTCTGGCCTTTGTGGGCTCCCGCATGCATGTGGGACACACAAACTCACACAGTCACACATACACAAATAAATAAATCTTTAAAGGTCTGGTAGAGTTCTCTTCTTTAGGGTTTTAATTTTTTTCAAATTACATTCCCATATTTAGCATCCATGCACACACAAGCCACACCACAAGCATAGAGGTCCAAAGACAACTTATGGCAGTCAGAGTTCTCTTCTTCCATATGTGAGTTCTAGGGATCCAACTCAGGTCATCAGGTTTGGTGGCAAGCACCATAAACCACTGAGCCATCTTGCTGACTGACCCAGCCCCTCACCTTCTTTAATTCCGGAGACAGGCTCTCACTAAGTTGCTCGGACTGGCTTTGAATTTTGAACTCTACTTGTGATTCAGGCAGGCCTTGGATATGTGGTCCTCTTGCCTCAGCCACCCTGGAGTTATGGTCCATGCTCCACTGTCTTCAGGACCAGTCCTTTCACGTGCTCCAGCAGATCACAGATGGAGATGTTGGAGTGGGCCAACTCTTAACCCTGGTTCTGGGCCTGGATAGTTGCAGGGTTGGTCAGCCTGCCAGCTCTCCCCTGTTCACCAGGGTGAGCTCTCCTGCATTGTCCTGGCGAGTTCATCCCTTGCAGAGATGAGCAAGGGGCGGGGCCAGTTCTCCTGTTTTCACATCCACAGGGTCTGCTCTCCCACACCTTCACCTTCATGACCAGCTCTACTGTGTTGCCCATGAGAGATGTAGAGGCCACTCACCCAAGTGTGTAGCTGGTTAGGGGCAGGGACAGGTTGCCTGCTCTTGTGACCTCAGGGTCAGCTCTCCTACCTGCTACAGGCAGCAATGGGTGGGAGGAGGGGGAAGGGCGTCTCTCCCCTTCCCACACCAGCATATGGTAGATGGGGACGGGGCCAGATCTCCCTTGCTCATGTACGGGGGGGGGGGGGTCACTCACACCCCTGTCAATAGGGCCAGCTCTACTGTGCTGCCCAGGCGAGGTGCAGGACCCACTTTCCCAAGTGCTGCAGCTGGTAAGGGGGAGGGTCAGCTCTCATGCCCACCACAGGTGGCAGGGGCAAGGGAGGAAGGTCCAGAATCCTTTCTAAGCAGCTCTGGAAAGAACAGGGACACAGCTATCTGCCTCTAGCAAATTCACTGTGAGTGCAGAGTACAGAACTGGTGTGAGTGGAGTTAGGGACCAGCTGGGGTCCCTTGGGCGGGAGGGCATGACAGTGGGAAAGGTGAGAGATGGAGTCATCAGGGCCTGGGCTGGGTTGGACATAGGGAAGAAGAAGGAGAGGATGATTCGGAAAAGACCGGAAGCCCAGCACTGGGCCAGCTCTTTTGCAAAAAGAGAATATTGTTTATACTTTGAAAGTCCCAAGCTGGATGGGGTGGCCTACGCCTTTCACAGCTGAACTTGGGTCATCTTCAAGTGCAGTCCACGCTCTTTACTACTGAACCATCTCCATGGCCTCTGTCTTTTCTGGTCTTTTGAGACAGGGTATCATGTAGACCAGGCTGGCCTCAAACTCCCTGTGTAACCAGGACAGCTTTGAACTCCTAAGTTTCTTGCCCCTGCCTCTCAAGTGCTGAGATTACAGGCCTGGGCTGCCAGGCCCAGCTTCCAAGGGCATGTCCTTAGCCACAGATAATCTGAGTTTTTGCTTGAGGAAAGTGGACCTAAGGATTCCCAAAGCCTTTGACCTTCGAGAGAAATGGAGTCTCCAGGATGGGCTTGGTTACTGAGGAGCCAAGAGATGGGTGGGGTGGGGGAGGGGTTGCCATAGGGTTTCTGTTGCTGTGATTGAAACACCATGATCAAAGCACCTTGGAGGAGGAAAGTTTATGTGGCTTACACTTCCATATTACTCTGTTCATCATTTAAGGACAGAAACTCAAACAGGGCAGGGACCTGGAGGCAGGAGCTGATGCTGAGGCCATGGAGGAGTGCTGCTAACTGGCTTGCTCAGTCCACAGGGCTGGATGTCTCAGCTGGTCTTCATTGTATCCTGGAATCCCCAAGAAGTAGGCTCTAATGCTAGTGAAGGAATGGGCTTGCTAGCAAGTTGATAACAAAGCAAAGAACAAAAGCTTCCTGCTTCTCCGTCCTTACGTAGACCTCACACAGAACGTATGTATGGCCCAGCTTAGATCTGGATCAAAAATCTTGATGAAAGGTGTGTGTCTTCCAGTCTCAAAATCCAGAGTAAAAGTGGGTCTCCCTTCCTCAAAGATCCGGATTGGATGTAGACCCTCCCACTTCGAATTAAGCAAAAATCTCTTGCAAGTGTGCCCTCCACTTTGGGGAGTTAATTCCAGATGTAGTGAAGTTGACAACCAAGAATAACCATCCCAGGGGTGCAGACTTGGAGGCCAGTTTGGCCCCTACTGGCTGCAGATTTCTGTGCCTCAGTTTCCCCACCTGTAAGATGTGGTAATCACAAATTCCACCCCAGAGATGGTTGGCACCTGATGCCTGACCCAGAGTGTGACGATGCTGCCATCACCACTGTGTGGTGACCCAGGAGCAGAACTCCTTCAGGGAGGCCACAGAAGGCTTTCCTGAGAGAGATGCTGGCAGGTTTGGTGGTTCCCACTACTGGGTATCCCTGGCTATGTGCTAGCTGGGGGCTGCCCCAATCCTGTCTATAACGCCGTGCTTTTTGTGTAAGGATCACGATGAGGAGAGGGCAAGACCTTGGGCAGAGGGACCAGCATAAGCAAATGTACAGAGACATTGGTTCTTCATTCCTTCCTCCAAACATCCAGACCTGGCTGAGTAGTTCATGAGGCTCAGCACAAAGAATGAAGGTCTGTCTCTCTACAAATTGTTAAGAGCTTCAAGACAGCAGTGGTGGAGTATTAAGCCAAGTGTGAACTGGGCATTCTGGTGCACACCTTTTATTCCAGCACTCGGATGGCAGAGGCAGGTAGGCAGATCTCTGTGAGTTCCAAGGCCAGCCTGGTCTACAGAGTGAGTCCCAGGATAGCCAGAACTACAGTGAGTTGCTGTCTCAAAACAAAACAAAATCAAGTGTGTGCTGTGGGATGGTCTCTAACCAAATGTGTTCCTCTGATTGGTTAGTAAATAAAACACTGATTGGCTAGTAGCCAGGCAGGAAGTATAGGTGGAACAAGAGAGAGGGAAATTGGGGGAAGTGGAAGGCGGAGGTGGAGAGACCGGCCAGCTGCTGCCATGACAAGAGAGATACCGGTAAGCCACGAGCCACGTGGCAAAGTATAGATTAATAGAAATGGGCTAAATATAAGAGTAAGAGCTAGACAATGGTAGGCCTGAGCTAATGGCCAAGCAGTTTAAATAATATAAGCGTCTTGTGTTTATTTTATAAGTGGGTTGTCGGACTAACAGGGCTTGGCGGGGGCTGGAGAGAAGGTCTCCAGCTACAAGTGTGGACTATTCTAGTCCTGGAGCACAGGTTGCTTCTGATCTTCCTGCCTCCCCATTCTGAGAGCTGGGATTACAAGCATGTACTGCCACACCTGCTTCAGGATTGAAACCAAGAGCCAGGTTGACTTGCCAGCGGTGCCTCTGACTCTCCAGCTTCAGTGAACACGCTGCTTGGCAGGTGTTCGGAGTCAGCTTGCATCTTTCTACCCTCCCTGAATGTTTCTAGAATACTTCCCATGGGCAAACCTGTCCTCACATGAGATCCAAGCAAGCCATAGCTTGTCATGGCACTGCCTGCTTCCTCTTGGCTTTAGACTGTCCCTTGCCGCTACCTCCCTCATTAGATCCATGTCTGACTTCTGACAGGGCTGGAAGGACACTGGAGTGAAAAGACCCGGACTGAAGTTGGACGCCAGCAAGTCTGCCCCAACCCTGGCTCTGACAGCTTATGTAGCTGTGTGACTTAAGCATCAGCTCCTTCTCCCACAACAGGGAGATAGAACCGGTGATCTCTACATCAGATAGTGCCGTGCTCCCTAAGTCCCTGAGACAGGAGGGAGCTCCCCTTAGGCAGTAAGGGTGGGGCCTATGGTGAATTGTGAGCAAGTCTCAGGCTGACTCCTGAATAGAAGAGTAGGCCTCAGGGAGCCTACACACCTTGTCGCTGAGAAAGACTCCACAGCACCACTTGACAGATCCTAGCCTCTGTGCCTTTCTCGAGACCCTCAGGGCAAACTTAGTCAGCCTGAAGACCACAGTGCACTCCCAGCCTCTCTCCAAAGTCAGTATGAATGGCTTCCAAAGATGTCATCCAAAGAAAAACCAAGCCACAGAGACCATTGTTCTCAGAATGTCACAAGAGATTGAGGAGGAACACACAGTCCTGCTGACTGTGCTCATATTTTTGGCACTGGGAGCCCTCTTTGTTCTAAATGGCAGAAGAGTATCTATCTCCTTGGCCGTGGTAGCAGGCCACATGCCACTGGAGCATGTTAAAAGATTCTGTAGTTGGGGTTGGGGATTTAGCTCAGTGGTAGAACGCTTGCCTAGCAAGCACAAGGCCCTGGGTTCGATCCTCAGCTCCAGAAAGGAAAAAAAAAAGGTTCTGTGGCCATGGTCAGACATAGCCCAGGCACAGGCAGCTCCCTCCTATGCCTCACACTTGAGGGTCCTGACAAGAGCTGAGAGGACTGTGCAAAGACAGCCAGGCACTTCTGTAACTGACCCGCTGGAAGGCCTGTGCTTAGAGCCTGAGCTGGCTTTAGAGGGCTCTGCACTCTTGGTCACTTGAATGGACACCTATGTGTCTACTGGAGATTATAGTCTAGGGGTGGCCAGGCTTCCAAATTACAGGGAACTGGCGATTAGGGCAGAGAATGATGACCATGAGTTGGCCAGCCATCATGGTGGTGCACACCTTTAATCCCAGCACTCAGGAGGCAGAGGCAGGTGGACCTCTGTGAGTCTGAGGCCAGCCTGGGCTACAGAGAGAGCTCCAGGACAGCCAGGGCCACATTGTGAGAGCCCATTTCAAACAAAACAAACAACAACAATAATAAAACAAACAAAAAACACCCAAAACCCTGGACCAAGGTCAGGAGGGGCAGTAACATCTCCACAGACATGGCTTCTACCAGGCATGGGTGGCATGCTCTCTTTTGCATGTTGCCCCAGAATCAGTAGTGCTCAGCCTGTGGTGACCCCTTGGGGATCAAAAAAAAAAAAAAAAAACAACTTTTCACAGGAGTCATATACCATATATCCTGTATATCAGATATTTGCATCATGATTAATAACAGTAGCAAAATTGCAGTTATGAAGTAGCAACGAAAATATTGTTATGGTTGGGGGTCACCACAGCATGAGGACCTGTATTAAAGGGTCACAGCATTAGGAAGGTTGAGAACCCCTGCTCCAGACACAGATGACATAGTCACCCCCTCCTCTGAGACTCTGTCCTCCCGGAGAGACCATCTGGACTCATGATCTGTGCTTTCCATGTGTAAGGATTCTTGTATTTAAAACATCCTGAAGGGTTGGGGATTTAGCTCAGTGGTAGAGAGCTTGCCTAGCAAGCACACGGCCCTGGGTTCGATCCCCAGCTTAAAAAAACATCCTGGGAGGCAGAATAGCCTGCAGAATGGGGCTGCTGTTTTTGCAAAAGCTGGCCAAGGAGGGAATGAGCTTCCCTTCCCACAGAAGCCAGTGTTATCTCAGGAGAGACTCCCTGGGCCTATCCTTAGCCACCTCCAGGCTGGGGAAATGGGTGATAGGGCCCCCGGTGAGGCTACTGTCATGGCTGCCTTTGCTAACTGTGGGTAGACTGGAAGGGCTAAGGTCCCAGAGGTGCTGTTTGAACCCAACAAGTCTCATGCTAAAAACGTGTCCCTAGAGGTAACAAGCCACTCAAAGATGTCAACTTAACACATGCTAGAGCCACTTTGGAAGAGAGAAGAGCAATTGAGAAAATGCCCCCACCAGACTGGCCTGTGGTACATTTTCTGAATTGGTACTTGATGTAGAAGGGCCTAGTATATTGTGGATAGTGCCACCCTGGGCTGGTGGTCCTGGATTCTACAAGAAAGCAGGCTGAGTAAGTCATGGGGAGCAAGCTGGTAAGCAGCACCCCTCACGGCCTCTAAGTTCCTGTCTCCAGACTCGTGCCCTGTTCAGGTTCCTGCTCTGACTTCCTTCAGTGATGGACTATCATTGCCTGGAGGTGTTGATTTTTGGTCATAGTGTTTATCACAGCAACAGAAACCTAAATGAGACCAACAGTAGCATCATGTTCACACAGCCGAGATCAGGGTAAGAAGCATAAACAGGCCAGGAGGTGGTGGCGCACACCTTTAGTCCCAGCACTCAGGAGGTAGAGCCAGGTGGATCTCTGTGAGTTCGAGGCCAGCCTGGTCTACAGAGTGAGTTTCAGGACAGGCACCAACACTACGCAGAGAAACCCTGTCTCAAAAAACCAAAGAAGAAGAAGAAGAAGAAGAAGAAGAAGAAGAAGAAGAAGAAGAAGAAGAAGGAGAAGAAGAAGAAGAAACAGCTAGGTGTGATGGCCACAGATCTCTGTGAGTTTGAGATTAACCTGGTCTACAGAGGTAGTTCTAGGATAGTCAGAGATAAATAGTCACTGTGTCTCATGCCAGAAGCACCCCATAAGGGCCCATCACTTGGCTGGAGGCTGGACTGCCCCTACCCTCCTGGACTCAATGCTGAACCACATCCAGGCTGTTCCTGCCCAGGGAGTCATTGAGTGTCCCCAGATTTGGGGAAAAGTCCTGGGACAGTGTTGTAGTTTGAATGAGAATGGTCCAACTAGGCCCGAGTATTTGAATGCTTGGTCTCCAGTTGGTAGAACTGCTTGGGAAGGATTAGGAGGTGTGGCCTTGTTGGAGGAGGCATGTCACTGGGGGTGGGCTTTGAGTTTTAAAAAGCCTATGCCATTCCAGTCAGTTTTCTCTGCCTCCTGCTCGTGAACCACATGTGACTCATGTCTCATCTACTGCTCCAGCATGATGCTTGCCTGACTGCTGCCATGCTCCCTGCCAGGGCCATCATAGACTCTAACCCTCTGGAGCTGTGAGCCCAGACTAAATGCTTTCTTTTCTAAGTAGCCTTGCTCACAGAGTCTCTTCCCTTCTATGGGGGGAGTAACCAAAAACAGGAGAGTGGAGAGCCACCCACAGCGAACTTTGCATAGATGAGGAGCCCTCAGCATCCTCAGCCATTTCAGGGACACAGGTCAAAGGCCACAAAGGCACCTGCTGTGGTGCCTCATTGTGTACTCTGTCAGAGACAGAAGGACAAGCCTGCCCTTGAAGCCTAGTGCTTGTAGGGGTACCCAGTGACACCCCAGACTACCCAGCGGCATCCCAGACCACACAGGCTCGAGATCTGTGCTGCCCACCATGCACAGATGCAGGTCTGCCCTCTCCGAGTGTGTGCACCAAAGCTATTTTCTTCTTGAACCCAGCAATGGGCGGTGAAGGCAAGCCATGTTGAACTGGGCTGGCGGAAGAAGAGCCCCTTGAGAGGACCCAGCCTGACTGTCAAGGGCAGGCAGCTGGGCCTTGTTGATGGAGACTCAGCTCAGAAACCAGGAAGTCCCCTGGGGGCTGGAATGTTGCGGTGAGACCAGTGTACTGTCCTAAGCCTTCTTTACAGGAAGCCCTCTTGGGCCTAAGCAGTGTGGCCAGAGGATATGTGTCTCTGGGCCCGTTTCTGGCTTTGTTTTCTGCTGCCAGTGGAAGGAGCAGTCACAGGCTTCTTGGCTGCATGAGCCACACAAAGCTAAAATCATAAAGCGACAGGAGCCGAGTCTTACAGTCCTAGAAGCCAGAAATCACCAGGAGCCTCTCTTGATGGGCATAGAGGAGCCCCAGGGTTCCCTGCCTCACCCCGTTTCTACAGGCCCCCATGGCCCCGCTTCCCAGCCCCTTCCTCCATCTCCAAAGCCAGGACTTTACACCCTCTGATGAGAGTGGGAAAACACACCAGGAAGGGTTGTTGGCTCCCTTCCATGCTTCACACGCCACATGGCTGGCTCAGGAGCTCCGACTCACACTTTGGTCCACACGTCATCTCTCTCACCCAGCAGTCAGACTGCCCGCATCCACTTCAACGTTCAATGACTTCCTGACTCCATCCCGGCATCAACCAGTTCAGCTCTCCCACGGCCGGACACAAAATCATTGCAGTGAAGAGGTCCCTGAATGCCTGTGTTGGTGGCAGCATTTGTCACAGTAGCTAGGACATAGGCCCCTAGGTTTGATCTCTAATAATGCCCCCCCAGGCCCCCCAAAACCTACCACCACCGCCAATAACAACAAAATAGGAAAGCAAGCAACCTCGAACCCAAGCCTAGTTATGCTGCACCCCATAAATGTGGACAGTTCTCATGTCTCAATACCAGACTGCCCAAGCCGGGTATGTTGGCACACACCTGTCATCCTAGGACCCAGGCAGAGGCAGAAGGCCTGCCACAAGTTTGAGACCCACCTGGGCTACAGAGTGATGTTGCGGGCAGCAGGAATATATCATAAGAACTCAGCTGGTTATGGCAAAGTCACTACCTGGAGGGATCAGGGAATTCCTCCAGAGGAAGCCAAAATCCCAAGGAGTTTTTGGTGTTACTTGGCTTGTTATATAACAGCTGTATTCTGTTATGAAAATCATGTGTGCCTTCATAGTTTTCCCAAGTGACTTTTCCCTAAGAAGGGCTAACAGTGCGGACTGATCACTCTCTGGACCTACACATTCCAGGAATTTGGAGAACAGCCTCAGGAAAGGCTTTCTCTGGCATCAGATATCTCCCTTAGCCACTTTCAAGGACTACAGGAAACACCGTCAAGGTGGGCGCCCAACTTCCAAGGATAACAATGATAACAGTCCAAGTGCAAGTCTCCTGACTTAATATAAATTCCACAAGGGGACACCGCCTAGGTCAGGTGGATATTAAGTAATAGCTTTATACAATTTAGCTCGGACCCTCCCTTCTTATACCGGGACTTCCAGGGCACAGGATGGAGAAGGGAGAAGAGAAAAGAGAATGAAGAACTAGATGAGTAAGAACTTGAGAGGAACAAACTGAGCTGGGGAAGAACTAGATTGAAGGGCTAGAAGAGAGTACTAGAGGAATGAGATGGAAGATGAGGAAGAGTCGGATGGGCAAGAACTAGCTGGGCAAGAACAAGCTGAAAAGGCCCTAGGTGAGGCAGAATTAAGAGGAGAGAATTAAGATAGAACTTAGAGGGAGCAGTAGATAAGTACAGAGAGAAATCAGGCAAGAAAGGAGCTAGGCACGAGAACAGAACTGAAGCTGTGTATAGAGGATGTTACGCCAGAGGAATTAAAGCAAGTGGACTATGGAGCTCGGTGTGCTGAGATTCTATTTCCTGAAAATAGCCCTTGCCGTTAGTAGTCTCTCTCCTGGGCCCCTGGGATGTATACTATTGAGGCTGGTCCCTCTAATAGTATACAAGAGAGTGAGAGGCACTGTCTTAAAAAGTAAATCAGCGGCAAACAGCAGCAATCGGTCGGCCCCCACAAACTGACTTAGTTTTAATGGATGGTGGTGGGGATGAGTCTGTACTTATTATTCTGATGGAGGTGAGGGGGTGGGGGAGGGGGTTGGGGTGCTGGTGGTGAGGGGTCTGTTTTCCTACCAGATGGGCCTCCTTCCTTCCCTTCTAGAGTCCTTCTCATCCCCAGGCTTCCATCTTGAAGCTCTCTCTGCCCGCTCTCCTTCCCTGGCAACCTGTTAAACTATACCTTTTCTGCCCTCAGCAAACACACCTACTAACCCCGCCCCGCCCCGTCCCCACTCCCCAGCAGGGGCTCTAATCAAACTTCGTCTCTTGAGTTTTCTTACAGTTTTTACCTGTCTCCCCAACTGGGTTAGAAGTCCCATCCCTTAAGAGACCAGGATAGCACCTTGGTTGCTGTTTCCTCTTCCCCCTCCCTCCCTCCCTCCCTTCCCTCCTTTCTTTCTTTCTTTTTCCGAGACAGGGTTTCTCTGTAGCTTTGGAGCCTGTCCTGGACTAGCTTTGTAAACCAGGCTGGCCTCGAACTCACAGAGATCCACCTGCCTCTGTCTCCCGAGTGCTGGGATTACAGGCATGTGCCACCACCGCCCGGCTTCTCTTTCTTTTTGACAGATTTTTTTCTGTACCGAAGCTGGCCTCAAACTTCGGGTCATCCTCCTGCCTCAGAATCCCCAGTGCTGGGATTAGAGACACACGAACCAAGCTTGGCACCAGGCATTTGTTGGGTATCCCGGTAAATTCTCTTGGTTATGTGAGTGATTTTATTAAGCACAGACCAAAGGCCAAAATTTTTAGTTACTTAGAGGTGTCGTTTCTCAGAGCCAGGAACAGCTTGGCTCAGGGTTGACATCCACAAGCTTGCTGGGCTGCTGTGCTTTGCTCGGCTCCTCCTTAGACACCGCGGGGTTGGGAATCAGGGCTGCACCCCTTCCCAGAGAGGATGCTCTTGCATCACCGCTGTGGGGCGATCCCTCCAACTGGGTAGCGAGTCCTTGCTCACAAGCGTGGGGAGGATCCACGCACTGACTATTGTGTTTTTCTGCCCTCTGGTGGTCAGTATCAGAAGAGCAAGTGCCGCGCCTTCACGTCTTCGCTGCTATGCTAAAAGTGCCCACCAGAGGGCAGCAGTGTCCTCAACACGCTCCCACCAGACACTACTTTGATGTTGAGACTGTCTCAGGTAGCCAAAGTTAGCCTCCAACTCTCTACATAGCTGAGACTGGCCTTGAACTTCTGATTCTCCTATATCTCCTATATCTATCTCCTGAGTGTTGAGATAGGCAAATACCAGTATGATGAACTACAACCTGGTTTTAAATTTGTATGTATATGTATGTGTTATGTGTGTGTGTGTGTGTGTGTGTGTGTGTGTGTGTGTGTGTTTTAACTTTTTAAAAAATGGGTGTCATGTATCTCAGGCTGGTCTCATATGGCACCAAAGATGACCTCTAACTCCTGACTGTTGCCTCCCCTTCCCAAGGGCTAGGATTACAAGCTGTACCCCACCACATTCACACTTGGCTTTCAAATATTAATAATCATAGTTTGTCTGATGGTCTTTATTTTGAGTGAAAATACTGCTCCCTAAACAGAAAGCAAGTTCAACTCTGACCCTAACCAGTTCACAAGTCTGTCCTGGGGACAGTACCCTTCCCCTACCTGGCACACAGGCAAAGTGCTTCAGTTGTGACTATCAAATCATTAGGAAAATCCCAAAGAAGGGCTGAGACGTACATAGCTCAGTAGGAAAGCATAGCATGAGCAAAGCCCTGGGTTCGATCCTCAGCACCACAAAACAGTAATAGTAATACACCAATAGGGAAACAGAGCAATAGAAACCATGGCATGGGCTCAGGTTCAAGAGCACGTAGGATGGACACCCCTTCCCATTGACTTCATATGTGCAAGGGTGCACGCCACAGCACTCTCGTGGAGGTCAGGATCGCAGGTGTGAAACCCTGAAAAGGCAAACACGACATAAAGCCACTGTCACTTAAGAGTGTCCTCGGGGGCCCAAGAGATGAAAGTTGTATTTCAGGTCTCCACAGTAAGCAGGAGTCTGGCCACACGGTCCCATCAACTGTTGTACAGACCGTCCCCGGAGCCGAGTCACCACCGCCCTCATCAGACCGGCTGTGCCCCTTGTGGAAGACCATCCTGGCCGGCCTTGATTCCCTCCTAGCCAGTTGTGTGCTATTCTGTCCTAACTGCACTGGCTTTGGGAAGGGGCTAGAGCAGGGGCTTCATCTACGAAGCCATGAGAGGGTTGTTACCATTCATGCTGGCATCCAGTGCATTTGCTTCCAGTTCCCCAGGCTCTAGCCCACAACCTGTCACTCCTTAGCTCAGTAAGTAAGCCGAGGGAGTTCATTAGTTCCCTAGAGTGAATTCTGGTGGGATCTGTTTGTCCTTGGGACCTTAGGAGGAGGGGTAGGAATTGTCTGCATCTTCCACGGGGAAGGAATGTTCCATTGCCAGCCCTGGTAAGGGTCACAGCCTGGCTTCCTGCTTGGTCCTGTGAGCTTGACCCACAGTAGTAGCCTATTGTTTTTGTCTCTTTTGGGGGCCTGCCACTCAGCTCCCAAATAAATCACACACAGAGGCTTAGTCTTAATAATAAATGCCCGGCCTTAACTTGGCTTGTTTCTAGCCAGCTTCCCTTAAGTTTTCCTGTCCACCTTTTGCCTCAGGGCTTTTCCTGTTCTCTGACTTCTGTATCTCTTATTTTTACTCTTCCTCCGTGGCTTGCTGTACAGCTGGTGGCTGGCCCCTGGAGTCCTCCTCCTTCTCAGGCTCCTCTTTGTCTCTTCCACCACTTCCTAGATTTCTCCTCTCTCCTGCCTCACTATTGGCTGTTCAGCTCTTTATTAGAACATCAGGTGTTTTAGACAGGCACAGTAACACAGCTTCACAGAGTTCAACAAATGCAACATAACATAAGTAACACACCTTAAAATAATATTCCCCAACATTTCCCCCTTTTTGTTTAAATGAAAGTAAAGGTTTTTACTCAAACATAGTAAGACTATGTACAATAACAATTGTTAAGTCAGGATTACATTCTGTCCATTTGTAGTTAGCATCGTCAGAGGAAATAATGCATTATCTATCTTAGTGAATCCAAAGTTTTACACATAATTTACTATCTATCATAACTAAGTAAAACTGTAACTATAGCTAGTCTTCAACTCCTTCAAAGACCCAGAGGATGTAATAATATCTAACAACAGAGACATTTGGCTGCCTGGACAGTCACCCAAAGTTCCTCTGCAATGTTGGGGCATCCATCTTCAGCCTACAGGCACACTTTATATCTGGCAAACTTTTCTGTGAAGCAGGAATTTTGAAGGACTGTCCTGCCTTATTTTGGCCAAGTTAATAGCAACAGACAGCCAGGAAGTATGGGAAGAAATTTCAGTGGCCTTAAAGATAGTCGATGGGCAGGAAGCTGGTTAAAACGACAAGCAGAAAAGAAAGATGCAATGATGTGTTTCCACTGCAGAAGACCTGGCCACGGAGTGTCTGATTGCCCGGCTGCACCAAAGAGTCAGGACATGGACACTGGCATGTGTTACCCTGC
The DNA here is from genome assembly GCF_903995425.1 of Onychomys torridus. Taxonomy (NCBI): domain Eukaryota; kingdom Metazoa; phylum Chordata; class Mammalia; order Rodentia; family Cricetidae; genus Onychomys; species Onychomys torridus. Next base: position 42,448,129 of record NC_050460.1, read on the forward strand.
CGGTCCACGGGCATGAGATCACCAAGTGCAGAGCCCGAGTAGACCCTGCTCTTGGTGAATTTCCTTTTGCAAAGTGTTTTGTCTGTAGAGAAATGGTGCCCCTGTCCAGGTTTGCCCTGATAATCTCAAAGGAGTCTATGCTGATGGTGGTGGCTGTAAATTTTGTGGCTCTGTGGAACATTTTGAGAAAGATGGCCCTGAAAATCAGAATTCAGATCGAATGCTCACAGTTGGTCACTGGACAAAGGGAATGATTGCAGACCATGAAGATGTTCTGGATGTGCCCAAACCACAGAAAACTAAAGCACCCAAAGTCATTAATTTTTTTTAAATTTTGTTTTGTTTTACAAGACAGGGTTTCTCTGTAGCTTTGGAACCTGTCCTGGATTAGCTCTGTAGACCAGGCTGGCCTCGAACTCACAGAGATCCACCTGCCTCTGCCTCTCGAGTGCTGGGATTACAGGCGTGTGCCCCACTGCCCGGCACGTCATTAATTTTTAATAAGAATTGGTACTGTTGTTAACCACCGACTCACTGTTACTTTCCAAAGTAGGCCTTTACAGGTTAGAGCCGGGTGCCTGTGGAGACAAGCCCGTATTACAGATACCACTCTGACCTTGGTGGAGTCAAGTTGCCTGCATTTTGTCTATCAAGGAGTATGGTGTGTGTGTGTGTGTGTGTGTGTGTGTGTGTGTGTGTGTGTGTGTATGTGTGTGTGTATTTGAAACAGATTCTGTGTATTTCAGGTTGGCTTCAATCTAGTAATCCTGCCTGGGTGCCATGGGTACTAAGGTTACAGGCGAGTACCAAAGAACATAATTTAACAGATAGAACTTAGACATCATCTAGAGACTATCATCTCTGTAAATCTAAATTATTCATCAAAATTGATCACCCCTAAACAAAGCACACAACTTCAAGTCTGTGAATAAATATAATTTCATTATTCTTAATTCAGAGTGTCAATTTATTGTAATAGAACTTTATTTATATGTTGTCACAAAGTCTGCAATTTTTAGTACTGAGTAAAATCTATGGGCTCTTTGTCTAAAAAAAAGAGTAGAAACATATATAGTATAACAAAAATAACTTTAAATTTGTGAATATACTATATTCTCCTAAATGATAACAAACATCTGCAACCCTCCAAATAACCAAAAGCCACCCACACCCCCCAATTCATGGGAATGTGGGCAGAGTTTTCTCTATACTTTTTCCTGCTGTCTGTGGACAAAGTATCCTCAGGGTCCCAGAGAGAAAATTTGAGATAATGACCAAGTCTTGGGAAGAGCAGCAGTAAGCTTTGCTTTTAACTATCTGTCAAGGTTCAGGAGGTCTCACCTGATCAAACCTGATCCATATTAACCCTGAAGTAATCCACAGCCTCTCAACTCCTGTGGGAACAACACTCCAAAGCATTTTTTATTTCCATTTGGCAAATATATTTTTTGACTTTTTAAAAGTTAAGGCTTTCCTAAAGTACATAGGCTGACTTATTTCAACAGTCCCTCTTTCAAATCCAGGTCTCTTTGCAGCTGTCCTTTGCTTTTGCACAAGCAAAAAAAATCAAAATCAACACAATAACATACAGGATCCAGACTTCCTGTCTATTCCCCATCTTATGTGACTTTTTTCTTTTACTCTCTCTTTAAAGACTTTATATGCGGGGCAGTGGTGGTGCACGCCTGTAATCCCAGCACTCGGGAGGTAGAGGCAGGTGGATCTCTGTGAGTTCAAGGCCAGCCTGGTCTACAGACCTAGTCCAGGACAGGCTCCAAAACTACTGAGAAACCCTGTCTTGAAAAACCAAAAAAAAAAAAAAAGACTATATAAACTTATTCATTTTTTTTCTAGGACTATACCTTTTTCCTTTTCTTAAGCCTACCCACATTGTTAAACACACTGTAACCTGTTAAGGGTTTTTCTGTCTGAATGAATCTCTTTTTCTGTGTATCTCTAGTCTTTTTTGACCATATAAGCAAACCTTAGACTGATACGGGACACCTGGATCCTCCGAATGCGGCTCTCAGTTAGTTCGGCCTGCTTTATGGGTCATGAAGGTCAAGCCTAAGACTGGGTCAGAGGTTTGTCTGACCAGGAGCTGCATTCGACCTTCCTGGCTATGGAGGCTGGTATCTGAGCTGCCACAGGCGATTTTTACTTAGTTTCTCACTTTTATTTAGCACTGCTGGCTGAACAGCAGTACCTCCTAAAGGAGCCGTATCTTTTTGTTTTTCTACTTTTCAAGTTTTCTCAGGCCCTATGGAAATTTGAGGGCCCCAAGTTGGTACGCCAAATTGTTGTTTGTTTTTGCTGTTTTGGGGGCCGGCAATCCAGCTCCCAAATAAATCACACACAGAGGCTTATTTTTAATTATGAATGCTCCTGGCCTTAGCTTGGCTTGTTTCTTGCCAGCTTTCCTTAATTTAAATTATCCTGACTACCTTTTGCCTCTGGACTTCTCATTCTCTTACTTCTGTACTTCCTACTTGCACCCTTACTCAGGGGCTGGCTGTGTAGCTGGGTGCCTGGCCCCTGGAGTCCTCCTCCTTCTCTGGCTCCTTTTTCTGTCTCTCCTTCCTCCAAGATTTCTCTTCTCTGCCAGCCAGCCCCGCCTATCCTTTCTCCTGCCTGGCTATTGGCCATTCAGCTCTTTATTAGACCATCAGGTGTTGTAGACAGACACAGTCACACAGCTTCACAGAGTTCAACAAATGCAACATAAACAAAAGTAACACGCCTTGAAATAATATTCCCCAACACTAGCCTCTGTGCCAACCAGTGTCATCATGAAGAAAAGGCTTTTTGTCGGTGCTGTACGGAAGGGGTCTAGGGTCTCTAAGCGGCGAGCCTCATTGTAAAATCAACAACATGATAAGACCCACAGCTGTTTTGTTGTTGTTGTGTGTGGGGGGGGGTTGTTTAATGGAGTTTTATTTTATTCTGCTTTTTGCTTTTTGCTATGTAGCCCACAGTGGCCTGGTAACCCCAGGGTAGCCCAGTCCTCTTAGAACTGAGGCAATCCTCCTGCCTCCCCCTCCTGAGTGTTGGGTTTATAGGCGTGCACTGCCACAGCCAACTCAGTTTTGGGCTTTTGTTTGCTGATTGTTTTTTGGTTTTTCAAAAACTGCTTTTAAAAAATGTGTGTGTGTGCGTGTGCGTGTGTGTATGTATGTAAGAGCTTACAGAGACAAGAAAGAAGCAACAGATCCCCTGGAACTGAACTTACAGACAAGGTTGTAAGCTGCTATGTGGGTTTTGGGAACCAAACAAGGGTCCCTCTGCAAGTGCAGTATGAGCTCTTCAGTTCTGCGCCCTCTCTTATTGGAGGCCCAGGCTGGCCTCCAGCTCTCTCTGTCTGGCCTTGAACTTCTGATCCTCCTGTCTTCACCTCCTGAGTACTGAGATTCCAAACCAGCACCACCATGCTTTGAAAGCATGAATAAGATATGAGTACAGGACCAGGGACATGGCTCAGCCGTTAAAGACATTTGTCTCTGAGCCTGACATCCTGAGTTCATCCGGGAGCCCACATGGTGGAAGCAGAGAACCAGCTCCCAATTCCCTCTGCAAATTAAATGTCTGACCTCCACAGAAGCACTACACACACACACACACACACACACACACACACACACACACTTTAAAAACAAACAAACAAACAAACAAACAAGTAAGACCAGTGGACATGGCGGCACGCACCCTGAATCCCAGCACTTGGGAGGCAGAGGCAGAGGCAGAGGCAGAGGCAGATGGATCTTTGTGAGTACTACTGTACTGTAGTGTAGTAGTACAGCAGTACTCAGAAAGCCTGCTGTACATAGCAAGTTCCAAGACAGCCAGGACTACATAGTGAGGCCCTGTCTCAAAAAGAAACTAAAAAAGAAAAAGGAAGAAGAAGCAAAACCATTACAGAAACCCACAGCCAATCAAAACAAGGAGAGGAAGTGATCATAGGTTTCCATTCCCAACGATCCCTCTACAGAGCAGTCCTGCGCCTGCACAAGGATCACTGTGGAAGACCGAGTGGGAAGACTGTAAAAGCCAGAGCATCAGGGAGTTTGCTGTGAGACCGTGTCTCCTGGAAACTTCAGAGCAATTCAACCCACGAAGTCTCGCCAACATGTCTGTCTAAAGAAGACCTGGAGAAATGGTGTGCAAACATGGATGGCGGAGACCTCAATCCTAGACCAAGCACCACAGGCAGCTGAGGAGTTCTGAGAGCAGGAGAAATGGTTGTTCCTCCAGGGAAGAGACCCCTAATTGGTTATCTAATACCAGATAGTCAGCCCAGAAATCATAAACGTACAAGTCACATTATACTGACTGAGCAGGTTATATTTATATGTTTAGGAATATATATGTAATCAACTAAAAAAGAGGCCATAAGGAGGAAATGATTATATTATAATTTCAAAAAAATATTGTTAAAAAAAAAACAGCAAAGAATTTAGGCCAGAAGCACACACCTGTAATTCCACCAATAGGAGGGCTAAGAGAGGATCATGGAGAATATGGGCTAGCTTATGCTACATAGAAAGTTTCACTCACTCTAAGATACACAGTGAGACTCAGTCTAACATAAAAATGACAGGGGGTGGGGATTGACTTAATGGTTCAGAGCTTGCCCAACATGTGCAAAGCTCTGGGTTCAATTGAAGATAGCGATGTTCTGAGACAGGAAGTGGTGATGGTGCCATGGGCCTAGGAGGATGCTGGACTAAAGTCTATTAAATTGTGCAAACAGGAAAATTGTATACTATGTGAATTACTTGTCAGTAAAGATCTTATATTAAAAAAAAACCAACAACAACTCTGGGTTCAATCCCTGATAATGAAAGAAAGAAAAAAAGAAAAGCTAAGTTAGACACCTTTTATCAGCACTCAGGATGATCAATGTAAGTTCAAGGCCAGCTTGATCTACATAGTGAGTTCCAGGTCAGCTAGGATTACAAAGTGCAATCCTGTCTCAAACAAAAAAACAAACAAACAAAAAAAACAAACAAACAAACAGGTGTGTGTGTGTGTGTGTGTGTGTGTGTGTGTGTTCGAGTAGATATGTGTGCATGTGTGTAGACACCCATGATTTCCATGGCTAGAGTTACAGGTGATTGTGAGCTACCTAACATCGCTGCTGGGAATTCTTTTATTTTAATTAAAAAAAAAAAAAATATATATATATATATATATATATATATATATTAGGGGCCGGAGAGATGGTTCAGTGGTTAAGAGCCCTGGCTGCTCTTCCAGAGGACCTGGGTTTGATTCCCAGCACCAATATGGTGACTCTAGTTCCAGGGGGATCAGATGCCCTCTTCTGACCTCTGAGGGCACCAGGCATACAAGTGGTATGCAGACATATGCACAGGTTAAACACTCATACACATGAAACCAAATAGATAGATAGATAGATAGATAGATAGATAGATAGATAGATAGATAGATAGATATTTAGTGGAAGGGCTGGCTGGAAGAGACAGCTTTATGGAGTAGGAGTCAAACCCAGGTCACCAGGCCTATGGGGCAAATGTCTCCATCCACCCTGGAAGCCACAATTCCTCACTTGAGGGGAAGGGCCTCTTTCCCAAGTGCTCTTAATTTTCCCGAAGTATCTAATCCCGCCTCAGCTCCACTTTACTGATAAGGGAATTGAAGGTTGAGGGAGGAGACTCCTTTCAAAGTTGTGAAGCCACCTGTTAGCACTAACTGGACCATGCTGGCCGGAGCAGGGTTAGTTCCTGGGGAAGAAGACCTGAACAGCTGGGAAAGAAGCGGTCCCTTGAAGCAGATGGCTTTCAAGGAGCAGGTGGCCTGGGAAAGAGCCGCTCCGGGGACAGGAGCGATGTGTGTGAATGCATAGGGTGCTCCAGCTGCCACTTGCTAGCTGGACAGTCACACCTTTCCCAAGGGCACTAGCATACATGTGTCTTGGCCGCCTATGCGCAACTGTGGCCTAAGTCAGGCCCGGGGGCTGCCACCTAGGCAGTGAGGGTGCTCCCGCTCTGGCCAGGGTAACCCACCACCCACGGGTGCGGTTTCTCATCCTCTTTCTCAGCAAACCTGCAGCGCAGGCAGCTGGGGTTGCCCACAGGGGTCATTTCGAAAGCGGATGAGCATGGCCCAGGGCCACAGGGCCCGAGTCTTGTGCAATGTGGGGAGCGGAGGAGAGGGGTGGTGGCCAGAAAGCATTGGAGTCACTTCCCTAAGCACCCTGGACCCACTCACCCAGCCTAACTGCCAAAAATACCATGTGTGGGGAACAAAGGTCAGGCTGTGCGGCCTCAGCTTTTGCAGGGGGAGGATCCAGGAAGCAGCAGACCAAGGTTGGTTGGTTAACTGATTGACTGATTTGTAAGATAGGGGTTTCATGTGACTGAGGCTAGCCGCAAGCCCAGAATTCCTGACCCTCCTGCTTTCACCCTTCCAGGAGCATTGTTTCAGGATATCATGTGGCTTTGGTCAAGGCTGGGACTGGACAGGGAAACTCCTGCATACTAGGCAGGCATCCCATAAACTGAAGTACACTCCTAATTCTACTTATCTGTTTATTTTGGGTCTTTTTTTTTTTTTTTTTGGTTATTTGTTTGTTTGTTTGTTTGTGTTTTTTGTTTTTTTGTTTTTTTGTTTTTCAAGACAGGGTTTCTCTGTAGCTTTGGAGCCTGTCCTGGACTAGCTCTGTAGACCAGGCTGGCCTCGAACTCACAGAGATCCACCTGCCTCTGCCTCCCGAGTGCTGGGATTACCGGCATGCACCACCACCGCCTGGCCTTGATTTTGGGTCTTTTGAGACAGAGTTTCTCTGTGTAACAGTCCTGGCTGACCTGGAATTTGATTTGTAGACCAGGCTGGCCTCGAGCTCACACCTGCCTGCCTCTGCCTCCCGAGTGCTGGGATTAAAGGCGTGTGTCACCACCACCTGGCCCTACTTATTATTTATTGAGACTGAGACTCACGTCCTGTAGCCCAGGCTGGCCTGGAACTGGCAGCAATCCTCCTGCCTCAGTTTGTTTAGTGCTGAGATTACAGGCACACGACATCACACCCACGGTGGAATTCTAGGTTTCTAGGGAACACACCTTAGAGTGATTAGCCAAACGCCACCCTTGGCATGCCCAGGATCCATTTTACAGCAGAATTAGCTATTTTTAAAACAAAGCCCAGTGTTGCATTCCTGTGATTCCAACGCTCAGAAGAATGGAGAATTCCAGGATAGCCTGGTCCACACATTAAGATGCCGTCTCCAATTACAAGCTTTAAATAAATATTCAATCAATTTAAAGTTGCAACTCTAAGATGCTTCCAACTCTTTCTTCTCCTCTTATTTTCTCTCTCACAATTATTCTTCATAGAGTCCAGCAAACGACTTTAAATGCTGACCATCTTCCACACCTCTCTGGAACCCTAGTCGCAGGGGATCCGATGCCTTCCTCCTACCTCTGCGAATATAGGCACACACACACACACACACACACACACACACACACACACACACACACACAGGCAGAACACTGGTACACATTAACTAAAATAAATCTATCTTCTTACAGAAGTTGGCCACCAGCAGATTCTTTTTTGTTGCAGAGCATAACCTCATTCAAGCCGGCTCATCAGACAGAGCCCTTCAAGGTCAGTTCCACGGCTGTGGCAGGTCCACGCCCAGGCCCGACTTTTTCCTTCTGTTCACATTCCCAGAGCTGTGCTCGAAACATTTACAGCAATGAGACCATCTTGGGGGATGTCCTCTAACAGGGGGATGTTGGGAGTGCAGGGAGGGAGGTGTTGGGGCAGGCCAGAGCTTGGTGTTGCCCTTCTCTCTCCCTACCTTCTAGAGGACTTTTGGTAAACACCCACACACATCAAGCATGCATTGCTTGCTTATTCCGGACGTTCACTGGTAGGAGAAACACATATGTGTTTATTACAGAGTTCCATACCAATTAGAAATAACAGGCAATAGGTCTGGGGCTTAGAGGCAGAGTGGAGGCCTAGCTAGTGCAAAGCCCTGGGCTTGATCCTCAGTTTCCCCTCCATGCCAAATGCACAGAAATCTAGACATACCAGGTTTGTTATAAAAATAAGCATTGTGAGGATGGTAATCCAAGTGCTCTAGACATAAGAGGCAAAAAGCCCAGGAGTTTTAGGTCATTCTTGAGGCTGTAGGATGAGTTCAAGACTACCTACCTCAGGCTACATGGGACCTCGTCTCAAAACAAAACTAAACCCAGCCGTGATCCATGCCTGTGACCTCAGCACTTGAGATGCAGAATCAGGAGGATCAGAGTTCCAGACTAGCCTTGACTACATAGTGAATTTTAGGCCAGCCTGCGCTATGTGACATCCTATCTCAAAAACAAAAAATAAAAAACAAACAAACAACAAAAACAACAAAAAACAACAACAGAGAAACCCACAGGGGTTGGGGAGTTGGCTCAGCAGTTAAGAGCAAGCACTGGCTAGTATCAGCACTATCTTTCAGAAGATCCAGGTTTAATTCCTGCATCTACATGGCAGCTCATGACCATCTATAACTCCAGTCCCAGGGCATCTGACTTTCTCTTCTGGTCCCTATGAGCACTGCATGAACATGGTGTGCACATATACATGCACATAAAACACCCATACACATTTAAAAGAATAACAATAAAAGAGGGGAAAAAAACCTAAAACAGTAACAACCAAACCAGGCCATGATGTCGCACGCCTTTAATCCCAGCACCAGGGAGGGCAAGCAGGCGGATCTCCAGATGGAGTTCTAGGGCAGCCAGGGCTACACAGAGAAATCCTGTCTTGAAAAAGCCAAAACCAAAACAATCCAACAACCAAAAGTTGTTCTGCATCCACAGTAGAACATTAGGAGGGATGAGACTGCTATTTTGGATGGCTGGAGATATATCCCACGATGGTTCAGGAACTAACTGAGGGCCTTGGCCTAGGTAGGCAAATGCTCTCCCACTGAGCTAGCTCTGGCTTACCTAATGAAACCCGCTATATAGACCTCGCTGGGCTTAAACTTGTAGAAATCCACCTGCCTCTGATTCCCAGGTACTGGTATTAAAAGCATGTGCCACCACACCTGGTTACATTTTTTTATTACATTCATTTATAATGTGTGTGCACACACACGCTTGTGTCATCAAACTTTGGAGATTGGAGAGCAGTTTATGAGAGTCGGCTCTACTGTGGGTCCTGGGGAACTGAACCAAGGTTGTCAGGCCGTACATGGCTTGCTGAGCCATCTCACTGACTCTGTCTTGATTTCTGTAGTGACCCTCTTAGCGTCAGACATGTAGGCCTCCTCTAGTTTTTTGTTGTTTTTTTTTTTTTAACCATTCCCTCTTCATGTCACCATAAACATTTCTGATGGCCTGTTGTCTTAACCATCCTTCATGATGAACATGTCTATATGGAGGCTTCCTTGGTCTTGGGTCTCAGTATCTGCTCCCCACAGTGGAAAGGTTGGATTAAAGGGAAGTAACGTGTCCAGAAATTTAAAGAGCAAGAAGCAACCTGCTGAGATTCCCGGTGCTTCTTAGCAACTTGCCCTCTGTAAGGGTGAGGCCTGTCTGCACCACCCTACCTGTGCCTCTAACCTGGGAGGTAATTGTCGCCTTCAAGGTCTAGTAAGACCAGTTTGTTTTCTTAGGGATTCAGCCAACCCTAGGGCCAGTTGAAGGAGTGATAACACTTATCTTTCACTGAACCTGGGTCCAAATTCTTATTGTGCACCTGTTTTTCTGTAGCAGCTTTGGCCTTTTCTGCTCCAGAACCCTATGTCCTGACCCGGACAAAGTGATGATGCTGATGATCACTAGGGACCTGATGAAGGGGAGGTCAGTCTGACTCTCTGGTCATTCCAACTGACTGTGGGTCAGGAGAAAGGGAATTACAGAGGGTCTGCAATTTCCGTTCCTTAATTAAGCCTTTCCATTTTCTAATTGTTTTTCCAATAAAATTCACTTTTAAGAATCATGTAAGTGGGGTGCAGAGGTACATGCCTATAACTGTAGCACCTGGGCTGCAGAGACAGGAGGGTTTAGGAGGATAGCCTTGGCTACATGGTGATTTCTCGACTAACCTCTGCTACACGAAGAAGCAACTAACTAGTCAAACTGTCCATCCCTGTTAATACCAGCACTCAGGAGGCCAAGGCTGGGAGATTGCTGCAAGTTGGAGGCCAACCTGGGCTACATAGTGAGTTCAAGACCAGCCTGGACTACTTATTGAGACTATCTCAAAAACAAACAAACAAACAAAGGGGCTGATAGAGGGTGCAGGCATTCCAGGCCATGATCCCACATCCCCTCTCTCTGTTTCTTCACATGCTTGGTTATGCTACAAATAACACCACCCAACCTGGAGCTGACCTGCCCTGGTCCCCCTGGACACATGTTGCTGGCCCCTAACCTAGCCAGCATGGGACATTCTTGGAGATGATCTATGTCCTTGTCACACAATACAGAAGGCCAGACAGCATGCTGGATGAATGGCAAGGTGACATCAAGGACAGAGGGCAGGGGACAGACCCCCACTGTGGGCAGAGAGAGGGGCGGAGGTCACTTGGGCTGGAGTATCAGGGAGAAGCCACTGGAATGGAGCAGGGACAGAGGGCGACAGTCTTTAGGTGGGAGTGACCTGGATGCATGTGTTCAATTTTTAAAAGGGTCACTTTAATGCCAGACAATCAGCCTTTCCTACAGGATCCTTAGGATCCTCTTGAGGGGATAGGGGTTTATCTCAACTGGTAGAGTGCTTGCCTGGATTGAACTAAATCCTGGGTTCAGCCCCAGGGATGAATCAACAAGGTGTGGTGTAATCCCAGAACTGGGGAGGTGGAAACATGGTCATCAGGAGTTCAAAGTCATCCTTGTCAACGTAGTGAGTTTGAGCGGGTCTGGACACTGGAGGTTCTGTTACAAAACAAAGCAACAATAACAGCAACAAACAAACAAACAAGCAAACAAACAAACCCTTCCCCCAAACCCCAAAACACTCTTGATATGTTTACATCATTAGTTTAAATTTGTAAATGGGGCTGGGAGGTGGGAGCCGGCCCAGTGAGTAAAATGCTTGCAGCTCAGATATGAGGAACGGAGTTCGGATTCCCAGTACCCACATTAAAACAACTAGTAGCCAGGGGTGGTGGCCCATGCCTGTAATCCCAGCACTCGGGAGGCAGAGGCTGGCAGATCTCTGAGTTTGAGGCCAGCCTGGTCTACAAAGTAGGTTCCGGGACAGCCAGGGCTTTTACATAGAGAAAGCCTGTCTGGGAAAAAAACCAAACCAAAGAAAGAAACAGACAACTATTGCAGTGGTGTACACCAGTAACTGTAGTGCTGTGGGGAGAGACAAGAGGGTTGTTGGGGTTCACTGGCCAGGCAGCCTAGCCAAATCAGTGAACTCCAGGTTCAGTGAGAGACCCTGTCTCAAAAATAAAGTGGAGAGGGATTGAGGGAGATCCCCGATGTCAACCTCCAGCTTGCACACACATGAACTCACAAACATGCACATCCCACACACACGAAAGTGCAAATGACATCATGATCTGTGGCTTCTCTGTGTGCTCCTTACAATCTTCCGCTACTTCTACAGATTAGGACGGATTCCAAGACTCAAGAGGCATGCCAGTCTGAACAAAACTCGTTTTCCTTCAGAAAATGGCTGGATCCATTTTTGAAATTCAAATGTGTGGGCTGGAGAGATGGCTTAGTGGTTAAGACCACTTTCTGCTCTGGCTGAAGATCCGTGGTCAGTTCCTAGCTCCATGGTGTCACACGGCAGTTTACAACCATATGTAACTCTGGTTCTGGTAGATCATACGCCCTGTTATGGCCTCTGTGGGTTCCAGGCATGCACATGGCACACATACATGCAGGCAAAACACTCATGTATAAAATAAAAATAAAAAAATTTAAATCATTTGATTTGCACATAATCATTAAATATTATTTATTATATGTATGAGTGTTTTGTATGCACATATGTCTGTGTATTATGCACATGCCTGGTGCCTACAGAGGCCAGAGGAGGGCATTAAATCTCCTGGAACTGAGTTACAGACACTTGTGACCCAATAGGTAGGTGCTGAGACTTGAACCTGGGTCCTCTGGAAGAGCAGCCAGTGCTCTTAGCTGCAGCCGGTGCTCTTGACCATTGAACCATCTCTCCTGCGGCAAACAAATCTTTTGAAATTTTCAAATGTATGTGAGCTGGGTCTGGACCAAATGTGTGTATTCCTCGCCTGTCCTCTGAAAGACCAGGCCTCTGACTACCCTTTGGTTGTGTGTGAGAGCGTGAGGTGTCTCTCCTGTGTGCAGCAAGAGGACACAGGTGGAGGGAATACGGGACATGGGAAGGTCTCTGCATTCTGGGGTGTAACCCTCATTTAGGCACTGTGATCCCAGGCCAGGGAGCGGGCCAGGAGGCCACCAAGACCACTGCTTTGAGAGAGATGGTGGCCAGACTAGGAAGGAGGTCATGGCGTGGGGACATGAATACCCTCTGCCTTCTCCCTGCATTCTGTAGCCTGGTATACTTCTTGAGAAAGGTGACTGCTCCCAGCCAAGGGCTAAAACAAAGGCCTAGGACCTATCACAAGGCCCAACTTTACCACTGAGCAGCGTGTGACTTTTACAAGCTGCCTCACCTTTCTGGGGTTCATTAGGCCGGTAGACAAAGCTAGCTCAGCCTTGCCAAGCTCTCACTGGGTTGTGCAGATGGTGGTGACATGGACAGAGTGTTTGGCCTAGGAGAGTCGCAGCCTGCCTCTGCCTCGGCTTCACCTCTATCTCGAAGACTCCGAGGCCCAGATGTACAGAGGACCAAGAAAGAAGGGCTCAGAGGTAGCACTTGGCTGGTTGGCATGGCTACCACTCTCGACACTGTTTGAGCTTCCCACAGCCCACTTGTGAGCATTTCCTTAATTGGCAATGTTGCTGAGCTCTGAATCAAGTGGACCGACATACATGCAGGGCAAAAGAACACCCTCTCGTTCACACGTGGCGTGCCTGGCCTCAGTTTCCTTATGGGGGCCGTGGATAATTCCAGACTGACCTCTGAGGTCCTGTTGCTGAAGATCTCATGGGGAAGACCCAGATCCACTACTTATCTGGCGCCCCATCGTGTGCAGGGCACACACCGGTAGGAGACCTCTCCTAGCAAACCTCTAATCAGTGTGCCCATTTCTGCATGTGGTGGCATGGGATATACGTGAAAGGGAGCCATCTACACAGTTCACTCTGTGCTGGGGTGGGGGGGCGTGGGCACTGAATTTAAACCCTGGCCCTGGTGGCTGCTAGAACAGCCCATGCCCATGTTTAGTAGGGTGATGGTTTAGGGCAGTCTTGGGTCTTGCTGGTTTTAGTTCTGCTTTCCTGGGTCACATTGGCAGTGTGTGCTCTACCCCACCCCCACCCCAGGGCTACAGTTTCACAGGACCATGACTTGGCTCCTTTTTTTTTTTTTTTTCCACCAAGGGTGAGGCCACAGGTCTTCAATCCTGTGTTCACTGACCCCTGACCCACCAAGATGATGCCCAGAGCTATCAGTGATGGAGTGAAGAAGTCTCTAGCCCCTCTCCAAAAGCATTCTGGGAGAAGGATGAGTTACAGGCCTCCCCCACCTCAGGCCGGGCATGTGGCTCAGTTGGTAGGGTGGTTCTAGTATGCATGAAGCGGGAGGTGTGACCCTCAGCACTGTATAAATGAGGTGTGATGGCACAGGCCTGTCATCCCAGCATTCGGGAGGTGGAGACAAGGGACCTGGAATTCGGGTCATCCTTAGGCTTACGCTCTGAATTTGAGGCCAGCCTGGGCTGCAAGAGACCCTGTTTAGGAAAGAAAGGAGGGAGAGAGGAAAGGAGGTGGGGGGACAGTGCTCCCCTTCTTACACCCGGTCTCCCCGCAGGTGGTCCCCAAAAGCCCACGAAAGAGAGAATTTAGCAGGCACAGTGAGTGTTAAGGGCAGTTGAAAGAGTGCTACCAGGGAAGCCGGCTCCCTCCGCCCCTCCCCTCCAGGAGCCCCTGCTTGCCAAATTAAGCCCTTTCTAGAAATACAAGTTGCTCCCTGCCCAGGGCAAGGGTGGCGCGGGCAGGGGAGCTCCCGCCCTGCTAGGCGTCCTATCCCTGCCTCTCAGAACAAAGCTCTCTCTCTCCTTCACAAAGCTCCTTAGGACTCTGAGATTATGGGGAATTGCAAGATTATGTTTTAAGTAGATTATCACCAGGGCAAAAGAGCAGGGAAAACACTCTCTACCCTGTCAGGGACTTAGAATCTGTCCCAGGTCTAGCCTGGATGACCCTGGAGTAGCGTCTGGCCTCTTCTGGGCCTGTTTCTCCTTCTGGAGAAAGAGAGAAGAAAGAGAGAGAGAGAGAGAGAGAGAGAGAGCCCAGTTGGGATGTATGTATGGGACGGCACACACCTGTAATCTCAGCACTTGAGAGGCAGAGGTAGAAGATCAAAAAGTCAATGTCATCCTTGGCTACAGAGTGAGTTCAAGGCCAGCCTGAGCTGCCGAGATCCCGTGTTAAACATAAATAAGTTACAGTCCTCTTTGAGGACCTGAAACTTTTAGTGGATTTTGTGCCCCACAAGGTCCTCTCAGCCCTGCTCTGGCGGCAGACCAGTCAGTACCCCCTGCCATTACCAGTGTCGGTGGGTTTTGTTGTTGGTTCATTTTGTGGTTTTGTTTGGTTGGTTCTCTTTGAGATAAGGTTTTCCTGTGTGGTGATCCTCCTGTCTCAGCCCCTTGAGTGTCGGGATTACAGGCATGAGCCACCACATCCCTTTCCCGAAAGTGGCGGCATTTGGCTGCAAGGCACAGGCCCTGTGATCCCATCCCGCTGAATCACTCGGGGCTTCTCGGGGCCACAAAGGGAAAGTCTGTGGAGGGCCCAGCCTCGTGGCTTGGCACAACCCCCAGGCATGTGATTGGACAGCTGCAGACGGTGGCTTCTTCCAGGGTTTGCACTGTGAAGGGTGGTTGCCTCATTCAGAATTAGTGTAGGCCCTTCCGTGACCAAGTTCTCCAAGATGAAGAGACGTGTTTGCAAAACCAGAGTGGCACGGTGTGTGTGTGTGTGTGTGTGTGTGTGTGTGTGTGTGTATGCGCGCTACACCCTCTTCATGTTTCCTAAGCTTTCTTTCTTCTTTTTTTTTTTTAAATTTTTATTTTATTTTTTTATTTTTCGAGACAGGGTTTCTCTCTGTAGATTTGGAGCCTGTCCTGGAACTCGCTTTGTAGCTCAGGCTGGCCTCGAACTCACAGAGATCCACCTGCTTCTGCCTCCCGAGTGCTAGTATTACAGGCGTGCACCATCACCACCCTGCTCCTAAGCTTTCTTGATTGATTTTTGTATATTTTGCTTTTTGATATAAGTAATCCAGGCTGGCCTCCAACTTGAGACATTCCTGCTCCATCCTCTGCAGTTCACAGATGTGCACCACCACAACTGGCTCACTTGCCAACCCACTGCTAGAAACATCTGCCTGTGGCCAGACAGTGGTGGTGCACACCTTTAATCCCAGCACTCTGGAGGCAGAGCCAGGCAGATCTCTGTGAGTTCGAGGCCAGCCTGGGCCACCAAGTGAGTTCCAGGAAAGGCGCAAAGCTATACAGAGAAACCCTGTCTCGAAAAACCAAAAAAAAAAAAAAAGAAAGAAAGAAAGACCACTGGAAATCACCACTCCACTGATCTCAGGATTTTTTTTTTTTATTAGATTTATGAATATGTGTGTGTGTGCCGGAGGGTATGTCTGTGCACCACATGCATGCCAGAGCCTGTAGATGTCAGGAGAGGGTGTTGGAAGTCACCGTGCAATTGCTGGGAATCAAACTCTGATCCTCTGCACGTGGGCCATCCCTCCCGCTCCTAATCTCAGGATTTAAAAAGGAAAAAGAAAATGTCAGTGCTGGGTGGTAAAGGAAACTCCGGCTTCTGGGTAAAACAGATCCGGGGGAGAAGTCTTGCCCCCACCCCCATTTCCTAGCTGGGTATTACTGGGCAAGTCATGCAGCTTCTCTGCACCCCGGGTTCCTTATAAAATGAGAATGACAACAAAGACACCCCCTTATTGTGCACATCACATGTGCCCCGGGTTGGTCCAGACACCTCAATTGTATTAACTCGGTCACTTAAAATAACACAATAAAGAGGGTACGGCCAATGGCCCCATTTTACAGACGAGGAAATCCAAACACAAGGAGACTGATGTCAAGGTCACTCGGCAAGTCAATGGTGGGTCTAGGATACAAGCCAGGCTGCCTGACCTTGGGTCTGGGAAAGCCTGTCCTACTGCTTTCTCTCACTCATCTGCTCGTGGAGAACGCATCGGGGTTGGTTCCTGTCCTCCTTCCTGCCAGGGTCAGAGTGAAGCCGCACAGCGCTCAGCTATATCAGGGACACCCACTACCCAGGACACTGAGCTCTAAACAACAGCCGGGCTACCTGGGGGGTGGGGTGGGTGCTGGGTTGGGGTGGGGTGCAGCGGGACACCCTGAGCCTGGCCCTTCACGGTCCCAGCATTGATGGGAACAGCAAAGTGGAACGGCAAAGTGGAACCGGCGGTACTGGGTCCGGGTTCTTCAGCTCAGTCATGATGAGCAGGTATTGGGAGTCAGGCTGAGCCGCCCCCCCCCCCCCCCCCCCCCCACCCTCCGCCGTGGGGACGTAGAGAACAGGCTCTGCCATCTTGAGTTGAGGGGGTGTCACAGCTCCTCAGCAGCTTGGGCAGGCAGGGCGGGGCTGCAGGTGACAAAGAGCACCCTGGTGGTGGACAGACCAGAGGAAGCTGGAGCCCAGAGGTCTAGCCCACAGGCAGCATCAGCAGCTGCTATCAGGATGGCTGATGGCTGGGGACTGGGTGTTGACCCTACTGTCACCCCAGCTACCGTAAGCCCCCCACCACACCCCCCACTGCCCCTGCTGCCAGCACACGGTGAGGTGACATGGCAGTGGTGCGGCAGGATGGCTCCTGATTGGGGCACTGTCTTGGTGGCGGGATGAGGTAGGAGTACAGTGGTCCTAGGGGATGCTCATGCGCTGGTGCCTCCCTCCTGGCTCCTGTTTGGGGAGCACGGACAAGTGTGTAGTGGGCCCTGGGAGTGAGTGACATGTCTCCCCTCAGCTCATTTTCCTAACCATCCTGAGGGTGCAGTTATTCCCCCCCCCACACACACCACACACACACACACAGTTGTTAGGTGGAATCACTGAGGCTTGGCCAGGCCCCCATATCCTTACAGCAAGGGTTGGCTCTGGGATTTGGTGTTTTTTAGACAAGGTCTCTCGAAGTAGCTCTGGCTGGCTTAGAACTCTGCTCTGTAGACCAGGCTGGCTGGCCTCAGACTCACAGAGATCTGCCTGCCTCTGACTCCCCAGTGAGGGATTAAATCGTACACCACCACACTTGGCTAGAGATGGGATTTTCACCTGGTACCTCTGACATAGGGTCTCCCTACGTAACCCTGACTGGCCTCGAACTTGCTATGTAGATCTGCCCACCTCTACCTCTCAAGTGCCCAGCATCTAAGGATATTTTTTAAAGTACATTTGTTTATTTACTTATTTTGCTTTTGAGATAGTATGTAGCTCTGGCTGTTCTCGAACTTACTATGTAGACCAGGATGTCCTCAAATTCACAGAGATCCCTCTGCCTCTGCCTCCTGAGTGCTAGGATCAAGGTATGTGCCACTATGCACGACGTATTTGCTTATTGTATGTTCATATGTAGCTCTGGCTGGGCTGGAACTTGCTATGTAGGCCAGGGTGGCCTTTAGATCTGCCTGCCTCTGCCTCTGCCTCTGCCTCTGCCTCTGCCTCTGCATCATGACACCTATTTGTTTTAATTTATTTTACTCTCTGGAGACAGACAGTAACCATCTTGAAGACGTGGAGCGGCTTTGAACTGCATTTTCCTGATGACTGATGTTCTTCACTTGCTTTTCTTGAATTTTTTATGTTTTTTTGACAGGGACTCACTGTGTAGCCCAGGCTGACCCTCTTCCTACCTCAGGCTCCTGGAGGCTGGAGTATAAATGTTCAGCTTTCCTTTTTTTTTTTTTAAACAAATTTTTATTTTTAAATGTGAGTACCATTTTTTGTTGTTGTTGTTGTTGTTGTTGTTGTTTTGTTTTTAACATGGCTTAAATTCCTGGACTGGAGCGTAACTCGGTGCCAGAGTGCTTTCCTAGCATTTGAAAGACCCCTGACTCCATTCCTCTCACCCCAAACCAAGTAACAAAACAAATACTGGCGTGGTGATTCGGGATTGTAATCCCAGCGCCTGGGAGGTAGAGACAGGAGGCTCAGGAGTTCAAGGCTACTCTCAACTAAACACCTAGTTCTAGATGGCCTGGCTACATGAGATCCTGTCTCCAAACCACTCTTCCAATTAAAAAAAAAAGGAAAAATGGAAACAAAACAAAACACCCACTACCTGAAACAAGACTTACCTTTGCACCCTAAATCCTTATAGAGCTATTCAGTGTACATATAATTAAAAGCTTATAAATCTTTAAAAATAATTTATTTAAATTTATTTTATGCATATTGGTATGAAGATGTCAGATCCCCCTGGAACTGGAGTTACAGACTGTTGTGAGCTGCCATGTGGGTGCTGGGAATTGAACCTGGGTCCCCTGGAAGTGCAGTCAGGGCTCTTAGCTGCTGAGCCATGTCTACAACCCTCTTTTTTTTTTAATGCAAGATCCAAGATCTCATGTAGCCCAGGCTGGTGTCAAACTTACTTCACAGCCAAGAATAATTTTGCATTTCTACCCCTTGCCTCTCCCTCCTCTTGAGTGCTGGAATTACAGGTGTACCCCACCAAGACTGGTTTATGCAATGCTGGGGTCAAACCCTGGGCTTGCGGCATGCTGGGCAAGTGTGCTGCCAAGTGAGCTAGCTGCATTGCTAGTCACTGTTTGTTTTATAACAGGGTCCTACTCATTAGCCCAGGCTGGCCTCAAACTGGGTATAGATCCAGATTAATCTTGAACTCCTGGTCCTTCAGCTTCTGCTTCAGCTCCTGGGATTATTTGTTTCAATTCATAGACTTTATTTGCAGGGTGTGGTGGTGGTGGTGGTGCACACCTGAAATCTCAGCCTTCAGAGGAAGGAGCAGGAGGAGAGAGTGGCTAGGTCTGGGCCAGCCTGGTCTACAGAGTTGAGACCTTGTCTCATGACTCTTCCTACATGATATGAAATGAAATAAAATAGAATTGGTATCTTTTTCTTTTTAAAAGCCTTTTTTGTTACATTTATTTATTTTATGTGTGTGGTGGTGGGGAGAAAAAACGTGTGTGTCACCATGTCACGTGGAGGTCAAAAGACAAATTGGGGGAATCGGTTCCTTTCTTCCACCACATAGGTCCCAGCACAGAACTCGGGTTGTCGGGTGTTGGGGGCAAGTGTCTTTACCTGCAGCCATCTCTCTGCCCATGCTTTGCTTCTTACAGACATGCTTACTTAGGCCTGCAGGAGAGTTTCTGACAGTGCAGGTGGTCCACCGGTCCCTTCCTGCCCTGTATCCCAGTTAGTATTAGTATCTGATATTTGAGGGCTGAGTGCTGACCATTTCTCTTAACTGACTGCCATTGACATTGGAACCTACTGTTTGGGTTTACAATAACGTATAACGTCCCTATCACACCCCCATATATGGACTCCTTTCCAGGCTGGAGTTTCATAGTAGCATGGTTGTGTGTGTGCGCTTTGTACTTTGGGGGGCACAGGGTTCAACTCCTAGCATCAACCCTCCCCACAAAAACAAAACAAAACAAAAACTAGAGATATTCTTGTTCCTGGTTCCAGGGAGGGCAGGAACCAACTCTCTCTCTGTCTGTCTCTGTCTCTCTCTCTCTCTGTCTCTCTCTCTCTCTCTCTCTCTCTCTGTGTGTGTGTGTGTGTGTGTGTGTGTGTGTGTGTGTGTGTTGTTCCTGTGGAGCCCCTGTTAGCAAAGGATTAAAATACATATCTGTCAGGAATACAAGCCTGGCTTCATTTTTTTTCATTTTGGCCAATGATAGAACAAATAGCCATGTTGTGGCTTCTCAGTACTGTCCCCAACAGGAGGAGAGAGATCTAATACAAACATCCTAATGAATATTTACATCAAATATTTAACAACCAGTCCCGAGGACACAGGCCATGGGGCTGGAGGGATGATCTGGAAGATTCCAACTAAGGCTTGTGGCTGACTTTGAAGGATGAGTGATCCCTGGGGATGAGCCAGCAGGAGGTGACACCCAGAGCCAGCAGTTATTCACCAGCTGGCTTGGGAGGATTTCAAAAACTACTGGGCCAGCTCTACTGATACCAGTTAGAGTAGCAGCCCAGGGTCCAGCCTCACTTCGTCTCCACCCTGCCTGGACTACAGATAGAATGGCAGGAAGCAAAGCCTTATTGAGGAGGACAAATCAAGACAGAAACTTGCCAGGTACAATGGTGTATGCCCTTAGTCCCTGCACTCAGGAGGCAGAGATCTCTGTGAGTTCAAGGCCAGCCTGGTCTACATAGTGAGCCCCAGGCCAGCTAAAGCTTCATAGTGAGACCCTGTCTCAGAAAAAAGACAGTTTTCAAGGCGGTGGTGATGCACGCCTTTAATCCCAGCACTCAGGAGGCAGAGGCAGGTGGATCTCTGGGAGTTCGAGGCCAGCCTGGTCTCCAAAGTGAGTTCCAAGAAAAGATGCAACGCTACACAGAGAAACCCTGTCTCGAGAAAAAGGAAAAAAAAAAGAAAAATAAAAAACAAAAAAAACAAAAAAAAAAAAAAGAAGAAGAAGAAGAAGAAAGACAGTCACTTGTCCCAATTATTCAAGAGATGAAAGCAAATGGATTACCTGAGTTTAGGAGCTCAAAGCTGGTCTGGGCAGTGGGAGTTTGCTACACATTCCCTTTTGGCCCTTTTTGGCTGTTGTTTATTTTATTCACAATCTTGTGTTCTCTAGATTGGCCTAGAACTCATTGTGTAGCCAAGGCTGACCTTTAACTTGGGACCCTCCTGCTTCTACCTCTCAAGAGCTGGAATTACAGGCTTGTACCCTCAAACGAGGTACTCTAGGCCAGTTTGCAGTTGGAGCAATCCCTCTGCTTCAGCCTTCTGAGTGTGGGGACTAGAGGTGTGTGTCATTGTGTCTTGTGACTCCTTTCTCTTAAAAGGTAAACTAATGGAGCAGGGAGATGGTTCATTGGATAAAGTGCTTGCTGGACTAACATAAGGATCTCTGGCACCCAAATAAAATTGGGTGTGGCCAGTCTGTAAATGTCAGCTCTGATAGACAGAGACAGATAGATCCTGGGGGCTTGCTGGTCAGCCAGTCTAGCCAAAGCTGTGAGCACTGAGTTTAGTGAGAGGTCCAGTCTCAGTAAACAAATGTAGTGGAGAAGCGACTGAGGCAGACATCCAATGAAGAGGGAGTGTCCTTGCACACGTGTGTGCGCACACAGGGGTATACCACACACACCAAACTAATCGTTTCAATATGTAAACAAGATAATTAGCTTTGGTAATCTGTGGAGAGGAAAAACTATCAAACATTGTGTCTTCTGCTAACAAGAATTCACTTGTTGGTGTCCTCACCCAGCCCTGGCCCGCCGAAGGCAGGATTGTCTGTGAACACCAGGCCGTGGAAACCTATCTGTTGAATTTATGGCAGATTTGACCTTGAAACAGGCTCATGCACCTTCCACGGCAATGAACTGCCCTTCTGTGGGCACTCTCTCTTCATTGGTCAAGTAGTCACATTGGTGGTGCTGATAGAAAAGCTAGATGTAACCCCGAGGGCCTCCTTAGAAAAAGGCAGCCAGCTGGAAGCAAGTCAAGAGGAATAGCCTGAATCTTTGACAACAGAGCTGGCCTTCTGAGCTAAGCAAAGCTTCCAGGTTCAAGTGAGGGTAGACATTGTGTGTGTGTGTGTGTGTGTGTATAGGCAATGAAGAAGATCAGGCTGACCTTGAACTTCACAGTGATCCTTCTGCTTCCATTCTGGGAGGACAGGCCTTCTACACCAGGCCCACCAGAGAGTTACCATCTCAGTCCAGGCAATTTGAACTCAGAATAAGAACAAATAAATGCCCAACAGGCAGGCTGGAGTACTATAATGGAAATCTCCAGAAAACCTAAAGGTTCAGAGCCTCCTTGATTCCAAACACATTAGGGCACACATGCCCAGCCCACGAAGAGAATTTTATCAGTCCATTGCCCAGAGGGCTAGGACAGGTGACATGCTGGTAGCCAGAGGCTAGCCATAAGATTTCTTCACAGGGTGTCACTACCTTGGTAATGTTCATGTATCCAAAAGCCTAAAGCCAGACACGGTGATGCATACCTATAATCCCAGCATCTTAAGAGGTAGAGGCAGGACAATGAGGAAGTTTATGATTCTCAGCTACATAGTAAGTTTGAGCCTGGGATCCATGAGACCCTATCACAAGACAAAACAAGAACCTGAGGCCCGTGGATGGCCATCACTGGTATTGTGCTTGCCTGCCTGAACATGAACCAAGCTCTAGGTTCCATCTCCAGTGCCTCATAAACCTTAGTAATGTAATCACAACACAGGGCATTGGAGGCAGGAAGATCGTAAGTTCGCATAGCAGCGAGTTTAAGGCCAGCCTAGATACGTGATACCCTGTCTCAAACAAACAAACAAACAAACATGCAGGTGGGTGATGAGATGGCTCAGTGGGAAAAGACACTTGCCATGCGTGTCTGGAGATCTGAGTTCCATCCACAGGACCCAGGTGAAGCTGAAAGGGAAGAACTGACTCTGCAGAGTCATGCCCTGACTGCCATGCTTGTTATCCCGGCCCCACATCATACACAATAATAATAATATAACGAAGTAAAAAAAAAAAAATCTGAGGTCAGCAAGAGGGCTCAGAAAGTCAGGCACTTGCTTCCAAGACTGATGACCTGTGTGGTGGAAGGAGAGAGCCAGCTCCGCAAAGTTGTCCTGTGACCTCCTCATGTGCATCCCGCCAAGTGTACACCCATACCTATACACACATACGACAAACAAACCAACAAACAAAGAAATGCTAGAGGAAAATTTCAAGTCTGACACACAAGGTGGACCAATCTTGAGAACCTGCCTGGTCACACGAACAGAATGATCAGACTGAATGGCTGCCAGAAGGTTACACCAAGTCACAGAGTGTGCTTGGGGTGATGCCCCTGGCACAGAGAGGTGTGTGGCAGCCTCAGACCCAGAGGACCCTGGGCACCTGTCTCTGATGTCTTCGTGTCTTGGGCATTAAGCATATAGTGCCCAGCCAAGTCACCCTGGGCTGCGGAGATATCATGTGGTAGACTGCAGCTCCAAACGATCCTGCCAGCTTGGTCAGCCTCTCTGAGACTCCATTATCTGTAAAGTGGAGGAAATCAAACCTCAGTATAAAGATTGGACGTCATGGGCTCAGAGCACATCCACAGAAAGCTAGTTGGTTTGGTCTGTTTTATGCTAGGGATTGAACCCCGGACCGTAGGAATTGAACCCTGGGCCAGACAGCAGGCAAGCACTGCCTCTGAGCCACAGCCTTAGGCCTCTTTTTGCCTTTTATTTTGAAACAGGGACTCACTAAGTTATGAGACTGGCCTTGAACTCTCTCTGTGGCTCAAAGAGGCCCTGGTTACCCTCCTGGCATCCCTAGGCATTTTGTTTGTTTGTTTGTTTGTTAGGTCCAGGTGGGGGTGTGTGTGTGTGTGTGTGTGTGTGTGTGGTGTGGTGTGCGTGTGGTGTGGTGTGGTGTGGTGTGTGTGAGAGAGAGAGAGAGAGAGAGAGAGAGAGAGAGAGAGTAGCTCTGGCTGGCCTGGTGTAGATCTGTGGGCCAGGCTGGCCTTGAACTCAGAGATCTGTCTGCCTTTGCCTCCTAAGTGCTGGGATTGGTGGCATGTACTATCACATCCAGCTCCTGTTTGTTTTCTGTGTTTGCCTGCATGTATGTTTGTGTACCATGTGCATGCCTGGTACTGGAGAAAGGCAGGAGAGGATGTTAGATCCCCTGGAAGGCTAGAGTTACAGATGGGTGTGAGCCACTGTGTGGGTGCTGAGACTCAAATCCAGGTCCTTTGGAAGAGTGGACAGTGCTCTTAACTTGCTGAGCTGTCTCTACAGCCCTTTGTGGTTTGTTTGTTTGTTTGTTTTGTTTTCAAGACAGGGTTTCTCTGTGTAGCCCCGGCTGTCCTGGAACTCACTCTGTAGACCAGGCTGGCCTCAAACTCAGAGATCCACCTGCCTGTGCCTCCCAAGTGCTGGGATTAAAGGCATGCGCCACCACAGCCCGGCTGTTCGTTTTTGAGACAGGGTCTTATGTAGCCCAGGCTAGCTTCAAAATTGATAGTAAGTACCCAAGGGTGACCTTGAGCTCCTGCATCCAGTCCCCCAGTTCTGAAAAGGCCACCGCCACCATGCCCTATTTTGTGATGCTGAGGATTGGCCTTGTGCATATTTGGCACAAACATGGTACCATTGTCTTTTTTTTTTCTTTTTTTAAATACAGGATCTTACTTTTTGCCTAGGCTGGCCTGGAATCTATTATGTAGCTCAGGCTGACCTTGAACTTGCCTGGAAGCTCTTGCCTCTGCTGCTCAAGTGCGGGGATTCCAAGTGTGAGCTGCCATGTTGGGCTTAATTCAAAGATCTCAAGGCTTTATTTTTGACTCTACCTTTGGGCAATGCTTTGGCCTTTAAGTTAGAACAAGTGTCCTTATGGGCTGAGCAAAAGTGACTGGTTTTACAGGTAGTGAAGGACTGACCAGCGCAGAGACCAAGAAGAAAAAGTGAATAGGTAGGTTCAAGTGTTTTCCTTCTCAAGTGGGGATGGGAAGGTGATAAAATAAACATAATAACTAACTGGGGGCTGGGGACTCCTCAGAGGGTCCCGGCCCTCCCTGAGGATTTATAGGCCATCAGTGGTTGTGGGGACAGCAAGAGACACTAGTAGGTGCCCATGCTCCTATAAATAACCCTTGACCCTTGCTCCTGTAAGCAAGCCTGATGAAACGTACTGGCTCACACACATACACGCAAAAGCCATGAAATTTTAGAAAGGAGGCTAGCTGGGAAGGGTGACAAGCTAGGAGAGCAAAAATATGATCAAAATACATTATACACATGCAGGAAGTGATCCAAAACAGTTTTAAAAGAGAGAGAGAGAAAAAAAAAAAGGACTCTCGGCTACTATTTTATTTTATTTTGTATTTATTTTTAAGAGATGGGGTTTTGCTATGTTACCCAGACTGGCTTGACTTCCTGGTTTTTAGCAATTCCCCTGCCTCAGCTTCCTGAGTAACTGGGATTACCGGGGTGCTGCTGCCCAGTGAGTTACTTCTTTGGAGCAAGGATTAAGGTAAAAGGAAGTTCACTATCTCGCTGACTCAAACTAGTCCCTGTGGGACATGCCTCTGTCCCAGATTTCTCCTGCTTCCTTGGATGATAAGGCAGATAAGTTGGTTTGAGTCGATGGCGTGGAAATTGAGCTTGGTATTCCCCAGCGCTGAGGCTTAGTCAAAACAATGGCCTAGTACAGATTTAACTTTCTCAAGTTTATTTATTTATTTTAGACAAGTTCTTCTGTAGTCCAGGTTGACATTGAACTCCTGATCCTCCTGTATCCGCAACTGGAGTGCTGGGATTATAAGCATGCACTGCCACACACAGTATCAGTTTACCGTTTTGAGTCTTCTCTCCTCTGTCTTCCCAGCTTCTAAGCACCCGGGAAGCCCCATACTTTTGAGACAGTGTCCCAGAAGCATCTGGGCAGAGCCCTGTTCTCCTTCCAATCCTTCCAGGTTCAGGGACCATTTGGTCTCTTCTCATCTGGGTCTTCCTTCATCCTGTGAGCTCCACCCAGGGCCAAGTCTCTGAAAGCAAGGGGCTCACTCTGAAGGAAGAACGGAAACCTGAGGCTTGAGGGAGCTGGAGGTTCCCAGGTTGGAAGCAGGAAACTCGCAGACTCCTGAGACGGAGGTGGTGAGTGCAATTCTCAGAGCTGGTCCCTGTCTTTTTTGTTTGTTTTTGTTTTGTTTTGTTTTTCGAGACAGGGTTTCTCCGTGTAGTTTTGGTGCCTGTCCTGGATCTCGCTCTGTAAACCAGGCTGGCCTCGAACTCACAGAGATCTGTCTGGCTCTGCCTCCGGAGTGCTGGGATTAAAGGCATGTGCCACCGCCTCCCGGCTGATCCCTGTCTTTATCTGTGGGCTAAGGTGGCAAAGTCACACTCCCTGTCCAAGGGGCGAAGGGTCTCCTGTCAGGCGCTGGTAGACGGAGGCCTGTGCCCCACTTGTAGGCTGCGCTTGAGCATGGGCACTGTGCTAGCGACGCACACCGCTTCTTCTGACCTCCTTGACCTGCCAGCTCTCAGGGGTGACTCAGCAGCCCTTGCCTGCTTTGTACCAGCTGCTCCTGCACCCCGCCCTGTCTGTAGCTCTTAGTGGATGTTCTCAGGGGAGCAGCAGTGGGCAGACTTGGCAGGCCAACGTAATACACTGTGACAGAGCAACATCCTGGAACTACGGGGCCTTAAGGCCCCAATTGGGACTTGTATGTCAGGGACGGATGGAGCTGAGGGCCTGCCGGTGCTGGCTTCCCAGAGTGGTAGGGTAAGAGAAGCCTCCTTGTGTGACACTTCCACTCTGCCCCAGTACATTGCCCCCATATACAGTTGGTGTCCAATAAATGTGTTTGTATCATAACAACAAAATGTAAATGCTAATTAATAAGAAGCAGGAAACTTTTCCCTGGCTGAGGATGTAGCTCAGTGGTAGACCGCTCGTCCAGTATATGTGAGGTCCTGGGTTCAAGCACAAGGAGGGAAAGAATTATCCTAGCACTTGGGAGGTAAAGGCAAGGAGGATCCATGAAAGTTCAAAGTCAGCTTGGGCTACATAGCAGGTTTTTTTTTTTTTTTTTTTTTTTTAATCTGAGACAGCATCTCCATATGTAGCCCTGTAGTCCAGGCTGGAACTTACTATATAGACTAGGCTGGCCTAGAATTCACAGAGATCCTCTACCTCTGCCTCCTGGGTGCTGGGATTAAAGGTGTGGGCCACCACATCTAGCTACATAACAGGTTTTAGGCCAGCCAGGGCTACCTAGCAGGCTCCTGTTCCAAGCCAAGTCAAGCCAAACCTCTGGGCTGATGATGGATGGAGTGCTTACCTAACATTCTAGAGGCCCTTGGGTTTGATCCCCAACACTGCATACTCTGCATACACTACATACACTGGGATGGTGGAGGCAGAGGATCAAGGGGTCATCTCAGCTGCATAGCAAGTTTGAAGAAAGCCTGGGCTGCATGAGACGCTCACAAAACAACACAAAAAAACCCCACTAAACCAAAGCAAAGCAACAAGGACCAGAAAGGGAGATAACGATATAAAAAAAGATAAAACAAATACTTTTAAAGCCTGGCTGGGTCGGCTGTTAAGGATTGAATCCCTTCCTTCCCATTCAGAACAGTGCTATGACGACTCAACATGAACATTTGTTCTCCTGTGTCTTTGACCAGAATGAAGGCTTGTGGCCGCAAGGGAGGATGGGAAATGTAGTTTTATTGTAGGTGCTCCTGTGTGGAGCTAAAGGGGGTTCTGAAGAGGGCTGAGGTGAATGATGATGGGAGTAGCCATGAGAAGGTACCTGACACCTGCTTGCTACCATAAGGAGTCGTTGATGAACCAGCATTCCAGGCAAAGTTGGGTGCAGGCAGAAAAATCAGGCACTGGAGGCTGAAGGGTACTTGCCCCAGGTTGGGGTGCTTGTCCAGTGTTTAATAGGAAGAGTTGTCCTTGAGATGGCTGAGCCCAATGGACGGTGGTGGCCCACGCCTTTATTCCCAGCACTCGTGAGGCAGAGGCAGGTAGATCTCTGTGAGTTCGAGGCTGGCCTGGTCTACAGAGCGAGTTCCAGGAAAAGCGCAAAGCTGCTCAGAGAAACCCTGTCTCAGAAAACCGAGAGAGAGAGAGAGAGAGAGAGAGAGAGAGAGAGAGAGAGAGAGATGGCTAAGCCCACATTTAGTAACATCCAAAGTCCCCAGGCCACCCAGGAAGGCCAATGCAACCAGAGAGAGTTAGGCTGGGGTCTAACTGAGGGATACTGGTGGGAGAGAGCCTCTCCTTGAGACACTTTGAGGGGCCGGGCTCTCAGGGACGAGAGGGCTCCAGGTGGCAGTTTGGAAGAGTGGTGCTCTGGGCCAGGACACATCGCTGTGGCCTGCGGTGTTTGGTGGCAGTAGTGGCTGACCTCTGGGGTCTCCCTTCAGAGAATTATACATAGGAAGTAGTGGTTTCCTTGGGACTTGACGGAAATCCACCATATAAAACCGAAACAGGCTCCAAAGCTGCACAGAGAAACCCTGTCTTAAAACAAAAACAAAAACTCAAAAGTTAGCTGGGCAGCAGTGGCGCACGCCTTTAATCCCAGCACTTGGAGGCAGAGGCTGGTGGATCTCTGTGAGTTCGAGACCAGCCTGGTCTACAGAGGGAGTTCCAGGACATCCAGAGTTGTTATACAGAGAAACCCTGTCTCAAAAAACCAACCAACCAAACAACCAACCAAACAACAAAAAACCAAAGCCATCAGGAACTCTGCTGCCAGTGTGGCTCACGGTTCTTGGGCAAGATATTTTTTCAGTTCCCTGAAAACTGTAGCTTCCAGGAGATGGAGGTAGGGGTGTTTTCTTTTTACATTTACATTTTCTTGCACGTGTATTAATCTATGTTTTCCTCGTAGTCCTTAGCAATGTGGACATCTAGATGTGATAGAGTATGAGTTAATGTAGTAAAGTCAATGTGCTCTCCACTTCCAGATCTTGGTTCCTCTTCTCACTGAACATGGTTTTACCCACCTGTGGTCGGAGCACAATGACAAATTCTGGGCTAGCCTGGGCTACATAAGGAGATCCTATCTCACAGACCCAAAATTCAACGTGTCACAGAAGATAATATGGCGTGGTACCTCACTCATTGTGAGGCTTTGGGATTGGGGGAGGCCAATTCTGCTGGGCACCCTGGGAAGCCTGGAAGGGCTTGACTCTAACAGAGACCTTTTGGGTCCTGCTCTGCTAGCCGTTCTTGGATCCTGATTATCCTGCAGGCTGGCTGCACACTAGTCTCGCTGTTTCTGCCTTCCTCTTGAAGTCTGTTTCTGCACATTATTCTCACCAGCCCTGTTTCGGTACCACCCCCAGCCATTGGGATCTTTCCGGGTTCCATGCCTCTCACAAGGCGCCCTTTGTGAACATTTCTAATAAATGCTTTCCCGGGGCTTCCTGGAACAGTATAACCAGGCCAAAGGCCCCAAGGGCTTCATAGCTCTTAATGCCTATGCGCAGATCGAGAGGATTCTTCATTTATTTACTTAACTTACTATTTTGAGGCTTAAATTTTTACTTTTATTTTTTTATTGTTGTGTGTCTGATGGATGGGGAAAGGTGCATGCATGCTGTTTTGTTTTGTGTTTGTGGAGGTCAAGAGGACAGTTTTACGGGGTTGGTTTTCACCTTCCATCTTGAACTCTGGTTAGCTATTGTTGGTGAGCTATACTGACCGACTCATCTTGCTGGCCCCATTTGTTAAATTAAAGTGTTCATTACATTAAATATATTTATTGAGAGAGAGAGAGAGAGAGAGAGAGAAAGAGAGAGAGAGTGCACAAATGCCATATTCCTGTGGAAGTCAGAACACAACTTTTGAGAATCCATTTTTTTTCCCCTTCCACCATGGGCTTTGAGAATTGAACTAGGTCATAGAGCTTGGGACAAACACTCATTAAGCTGTTTCAATGCTCCGTCCCTCCTTTGAGACTCAGTCTTTGGACTCCTGCATCCACCTTCCAAGTTCTGGGCTTAAAGATGTGTGCCACCATGCCTGGCTCTAGAGGGCTTTTATAGAGGATTTAGGTACCCACTGATTTGGAAAAAAAAAAGTGATAATCCATTCATTGTGTATACACACACACACACACACACACACACACAAACTCACACACACCCATTTGCACACACATCTTTCTTGAGAGGTTGTCTCTCGTATCCTAGGCTGGTCTCAAACTTGATATGTAGCAGAGGATGACCTTGAGCAGTCTGGTTCTCTTGCCTATATAGAATGGAGCCACCGTGTTCTGTGGAGCCAATCTGCCAGCTCTCTTCAGCTCCTCAGAGTCCTGCTCACTGCCCACTTCCCCACTTGGCTCCGCAGCGGAAGTGGGAGCTGCTAGCGGGAACTGGAGAAGAGAGTTCAGGGGCCTGTGTGTCTGCAGAAGGGAGAGCAGATTGCAGGCGGTTGGAAGAAGGCTGGGTTCCTGAGTCAGGTCTCCTTGGTCAGGAGACCTGCTTGCAGACAAGACTGTTGCCCCAAGTGCTGTGTGATCTGTGTGCCTGCCTCTTTCTCCCCAGGTCTTCTTTTCCCCATTGGTACAACGACAGAAGGGGACTGATAACCTGGAAGGGCCCGTGCCAACAACGTGCTGAGAGTCAGTTCCCCACGTTGCCTGGGGGTTAGCTGCTACTGTTCCTGGGTGTGTGGGTCTCATTCTGCTCAGCCCCAGGGTCAGTTGCAGAAAGCTGTGAGTGGGTTTATTGTCCACCTTGATTTTCCTTACCTGGGGTGGAATGTGGTGGAGAGGGCTGGGTAGGGTGGGGCGGCTTCTGCTACTATAATCCTCAGTGGGTTTCTCCAATTCTGGCTCCTTTCCTGTTCCCTTTTCTAGTGGCTGTAACTTCCCCCACCTTTTTACGCTTTTGAAAAATTACATTTGCTTATTATATTATTTGTGTGTGTGTGTGTGTGTGTGTGTGTGTGTGTGTGTGTGTGTGTGTAGGCACACTCATGTCATGGTGGCAAGTGAGATCAGAGGACAGCTTGCAGGGGTTGATTTCCTCTTTTATCCCGTGGGTCCCAGTGATTGAACTCAGGTTTTCAGGCTTGGCCGCAAGCAACTGGACCCACTGAGGCCAGCTTGCCTGGCCCATCGGGCTTTAACAAAATGCCATCAGACTACATTAACGATAATAATGAGTTTCATTATGACATTTCCATGCTTGTGTATAATGCATTTGGTCATATTCACCCCCTGTCTTGTCCCTGTCCTGCTGATCTCTTCTTCTCAACTAGCCCCCTGACCTCCATGCCTTTGTGTATATGTGTATGTGACCCACTGAGTTTCATGAGGAGCATGGGTGAAGAAAATGTCTCCCTTCACCCAGCAGCCATTACCTGCCTATAGACCCCCTATGAGCACCACCCACTTCTTTGTTCTTTTGACTGAAGGGTCTCTCTATTTCCATGAATTTACTCCCTAGCTCAGGCTGCATATGATGGTCCTCCTATCTCTAGCCTGAGATTACAGGCTTGAGCCATTGTGCCTGGCTTCTTTTTTGGTTTTTGTTTTTTGAAACAGGGTCTCAAAACCTGTAGCCCAGGTTGGCCTGGAACTCTAGATCCTCCTGCTGGGATCACATGGGATCATCTGCCATGCTAGCTTGGTAGTGACTTTTTTGTTTGCTTGTTTGTTTTGTTTTTGAGACAGGGGCTCACTGGGTAGCTCTGGCTGATCTGGAACTCACTCTGTAGACCACGATGGCTTTGAACTCACAGAGATCTGCCTGCCCCTGCATCCCAAATGCTAGGATTAAAGATGTGCATGCCTCATCTCAGCCTAATAATAAAACAATTTAAAAATCGATTTTATTGCTAATTATGTGTATGTGTCTGCGGGTGGGATGTGTACATGAGTGCAGGTGTACGGAGGTGTCAGATCTTCCTGGAGTTGGAGTTACAAGTGGTTTCGACACCCTCCCCCCTCCACCTTACCATGGGTGCCGGGAATTAAATGCTAGTCTTCTGAAAGAGCAGCAAGTGTTCTTAACAGCTGATTGTTCCCACCACCACCCCAAAACAATTTTTATAAACTTATTTACTTTCTGAAACAGAGTCTTACTCTGTGGCTTAAGGGGCCTGGAGATCCTGCCTCAGCCTCCCAGTGCTGCGACCGCACGCACGGGATGCCACACCCGGCATGAATTCTTGTTTTCATCTTCCATCAGTCACGAGTCCCTGTTCTGCAGCATCTGTTCTTTCTGCTAGCCACACAGGTTACCTGAAAATAAATTTTTATTTATGTTTTCATTCATTCATTCATTTTACTGCTTACACATTCAGACTTCCTCCCTGCCTTCTCTTGAACACTGATTCAGAGACCTTGGAGTCTATCTTGCAACAGAACTCCTCAAGATCACATATAAAGGCTTCTTTTGTTTGCTCTTTTCTGAGTCTGGATTGATAACGGCAGAATGGGAGGTGGTGAACTTCAATCCTGAGTGTACCTACTTTGGCAAATCTGTAACCTGCTTGTTCTTTCTTTATTAATATGGAACAGTTCACAAATTTGCATGTTATCCTTGTGCAGGGGCCATGCTAACCTTCTCTGTTTCTCTGTGTTGGTCCTTTTTTTTTTTTTTTGTCTATGTGTTTGTTCCTGATTCTCATCTGTCAAAATGGGAAGAGTCACAGTCGATGGGGCCTAGAGATGTAGCTCATCGGGTAGAGTGCTTGTCGAGCATGCATGGAGCCCAGGTTTGGTCCCTGGCATTAAATCAAACAAGTATGGTGGTGCCTGTGATCCTAGCACTCAGGAGGTGACGGCAGGTGGATCAGGAGTTAGAGGTGACTGATAGCTACACAATGAGGTTCAAGGGCGGCCTGGGATACATGCATTTTCACCACAGCCAATTGTAGACCTCCTTGGATTACAGGAGACCCTGTCACAAAAAAAAAAACTAACAACCACTATACAAGGAAGGCTGAGGCAGAAGGAGCACAGGCTCAAGGCCTCCCTGGAGAATTTGGTGAGCCCCTATTTCAAAATAAAAACTAGGGGCTGGAGAGATGGCTCAGAGATTAAGAGGTTAAGGACCTCTTCCAGAGGTCCTGAGTTCAATTCCCAGCACCCACATGGTGGCTCACAACTATCTGTAATGAGATTTGGCGCCCTCTTCTGGCTTGCAAGGACACATGCAGGAAGAACACTGTGTATATAAGTAAATAAATAAATCTTTAAAAAAACAACTAAGGAGTGGGCTGGAGGAAGGGGTACAGCTTAAAGGTAGAACATTTGGCTAGTAAATAAATCTTTAAAAAAACAACTAAGGAGTGGGCTGGAGGAAGGGGTACAGCTCAAAGGTAGAACATTTGGCTAGCAAGTATAAGGCCTTGGGTTCAATACCCAGGACTGCGAACAAACAAAATCAATCCCCCAAACATTGCTCTGAGGGGTTGAGGCAGGAAGTTGTGGATTCCAGGTCTGCCTGGGCAATACAAGGTCATAGTGACACTGTGTCTCAAAGGCAAATATTGTCCTCCAAAGGGGTACAAAATAGTGAGACTTCAAAAGATGATGGGGCTGCAAGAGGCAGTGCTGAGCTTGGTATTGGCCCTGGGATGGATTCCTCACCTTGCAAAGGGACCGAGACACGTTAGATACCGTATAACTCCTGACCTTGATTTAGTCACCAGATAGGCTTTCCTTTTACCACCTCACCCGCGCCACCCGCGCCTTGCCGGGCCAGCCCTTCCCAGCCCCGCTCGCACCCTCCCTCCCCGCCGGCACGCTGCACGACGCTGAGTCAGGCTGCGCCCAGCTAGGGCGGGGCCCGCGCATGCGCGCTGGCGTCTGCGGCGGGGTTGAGGGATAGATTTATATCCGCCCGATCAGCTGACGCTCTGCATTGCAGCCTGCGGAGTGCAGCGGCGCCATGTACGCTCTCGCCCTCTTCGCCAGCCTTCTGGTCACCGGTGAGCTTCGAGGGTACTCGGTCTGGTGGAGAGGGACGCTGAAGCGTCTCCCGGGTCCCGGTTGCAGGGCAGCCCGGCCAAAACAGGCCTCGCCCTCCGCTCGCTTTCCCGGGCGCACTTGGAGAGGCTGCGTAGTGCGCAGGCGCAGGCCGGGGCCCGTGTCTGAGGGCTCTTGTTCCCGACTCCCTAAAATTCGAGTAGAGACAATTGGGCGGATGGGGGAGGCGCCGTGTCCCTTGTGTGTGCGCCCAGGCTTTTGCCCAAGGCCTTGCGGGTGGCCGCGCTTCTCCCTAGGGCGGGGTTGGGGGAGGGTGGGGATGGGGTGACCCCTCCCGCCGCCGCCTGTTGTCCCTGACCTGGCGCATGTGATCGACATGGCCTGAAGCCTCATCCTGCAGGCCAGGTTGGCTGGTGACCTCTGCCTCAGACTGCACGAGTATGGGGAGTTGCAGGAAGAGCCTGTGTGTCTGCCGGGGATGATCTTGATGTATGTGAACTCCCGATCGTAGTAGGTCTTGGAGGGGCTTTTGTGATCTCCATTGCACTGAGCCTCTTATTTTTCCTATTTGATCTGGCGGAAGCCATTGGCCGGTCTTTATTTTGTAGCAAATGTGAGAGCTGGGCACAGAAGTTGCGTTTCTAAAATGGTACCGATGATTTTGTTAAAAAGCACTGCAGGTTACCATGACAGCGCCCGGGGACCCACTGCATCCATCACCTTGATTCTAGGAGAGGCCACCTGGTTTGCAGTGGCGGATCATTCCCCATAAGTCTTGCCTTTCCTAGCCTCATGTCAGTCATCACGTTGCACAGACAGGTGTGAATTGAGATTTTAAGACCTACAGAGGGGCTTCTCTCAAGTCGGACTTTTCAGGTCATAACCCACCAAAGGAAGTAAACATCTATAGCTTCAGGGTCTGTTTACTTGTAACTACTCAGTGGAGGAGGGAGCTCTCTCTAAGACAGGGTCTGGCTAAGTACCTCAAAGTGGCCTTAACCTTTTTAGGGGATCACAGTGTTTTATGTAGTCCATGCTGACCTTGGATTTGCTGTGCAGCTCAGGATGACCTTGAACTTGATCCTCCTGCCTCCACCTAAGTGGGGGGAATTACATGTGCTTAAAAAAAAAAATTGTTCAACTTAGGGTAGTGAACACCTGTGATCTCAGCATTTGGACGGCTGAGATAGGAGGATCTTGAATTTGAGGCTAGCCTGGGCTATGCAGGGAAGTTCTAGGCTAGCCTCCGCTATATATTGAGATAGCGTTGCAAGAGAAATGCAAAGAAATGCAATTAATTCTGTTGGCCTTGAGTCATCCCATCCCTCGTGAGTTCTGATTCACCCGCACCCAGAACCAGACTTCTTTTTTCACTTTCTGTAGTGTGGGGCATTGTGAACTTGGACCCTAACACATGGTGGGCGAGCACCCTCCTACCATGTCACACTACAGCCCTTAATTGTTTCTATGGAAAAATAAAATCTGCGTATGCAGTTCATCTGACTAGAGTCTGGTTAAATGAGCCTCTCTTCCCTGAGCGGTTCGGTAGGTAGGTAGGAGGGTCCTGTGATGGCCTTGATTTGACTCCAGGCCCATACTGTAGCCAAGGTCACACTGATAACTGGAAGAATGCTGGCTTGTTTTGACTCTCCACCACTGAGAGCCTGTGACTGTAGCCCATGTGTGCTCCCTGAGGCTCTTAGGGCCTGTGGGTTCAATGTGGCACTACTTTCAGGGTGCCACTCAGACTCTGGAGAGGTTTCATGGCTTGTGTTTTAATGCTGTCCTGGGTGCTTAGCATATTCCAGGTCCTGTCCGATCTTCACAAAGGCCTGGGGGTACAGATGCTTGTTTTGGGCTACTCTTCCGCCCATCCAGTCTTCCTGCCTTTCCCACCCAGTCAGAAAGTAAAGACATTGCTAAAAGAATAAAAAGCCAGTTTAACCTCTTTGTAGGGAATGAGGATAGGTGCCCAGCCTCGGAAGATGTCGGCTGTTGACTGGGGGGTGTCTCAGGATGCTCACTCTTTGCTCATGTTCTGTTGGCAGGGCTGTCCAAATACCACAGCACAGGTGGTGAGTGCTTGATGCTAGGCCTGGCCTCAGCTTCATGTACAGCCCCACATGGTAGAGGCAGAGAGAGCCCTGACTCCTGGCTGGCTTTCCTTTGATCTCCAGAACACAGGTGCATGCGTATGCGTGTGTGTGTGTGTGTGTGTGTGTGTGTGTGTGTGTGTGCGCGCGCGCGCGCGTTAAATATGTTAAAAAATTTAAAAAACAAAACAAAAAACTCTGTGCTGGATATAATTTCTACGCATTCACTTTCTAGAATGGTGACATGGTGGCAGGCTAAAGCCTACCCAGCACAGGGCATCATTAGCTGCCTGCAGTGGCAGCCCCTGACTCCCCGTCCATGCTGTGTCTGGGCCTGTCTGCCGGAAACAGCTTTGCTCACCTTGGCTCCAGGGAATCTTAGTGTCAGGATGTGCAGGAGGGACTGTTCCGGTAGGAACAAGTGGGTCAGGGTTGGTGAGCTGAGCATAGAGAAGTGGCGGAGGTACCCGCATGGGGCAAATGCTCTCACTGAAGCTGAGACGCCATTACAGCTGCCACTTGGGCCGTGGCTAACCCCTTAGTGTCTGTACATATTGAGGCAGCGCCTACTTAAGTTATGAATAGCAACAGGAACCCCCAGTTTCACCTGCTGATGATGCCGAGAAAATCCTGTTTAGCAAAAGGTAGCTTTTTTTTTTTTTTTCCTTAAAGACAAGTTCCTGCTTGTAGCCTAGGCAGGCTGGCCTCTAACTTTCTGTGCAGCGCAGGTTAACCTTGCAGGTAATCCTCCCATTTCACATACTGGAGTGCTGGCTGGAATTACAGGTGTGAGTGAGCCACCATCCCATGCCAGGCTTCTGTCAATTGTGTTTTTTGGGTGTGTATTTGTGCGGTGTCCGGTACGCATGCCTCTCAAAGGCCAGAGGAGGCTGACAGGCGTACTTCATCAGACTTCTCTTTATTCCCTTGAGTCCAGGTCTCCCTGAACTAGAGAGGTCAATTGGCAGCCACCAAGTGCCAGCCATCCTTGTGTGTCTGTCCCGACAGCGCTAGGTGAGGTGTGCGGCCAGGCCACTCCCAGTTCACATGGGTGCTGGGTCTCTGAACTCAGGCCCTGGGGCTTGTGCAGCAAAACTCCTGAGCCACCTCCCCAGCCTGTCTTGTCAGGTTCTTGATATATATTTGACAGGCTGTTCTGAAGTGTGTTGGATTTGAGTTGGAGGGAATTGTCTAGCGCAGGGAAGGAGAATTTATCCTCTTTCTTTTTTTTTTTTTCACTTAAGGGCCTTACATGGCAGCCAAGCACCCTAGACTCTGAACTCTACGCCTCCATTTTCTTGTGAGAAACTGGAATTCCAGGCTACTGGCAGGATCTGAAATGGACAGGAAGAGGAAGGGCAGGTTATTGCTCTGCCTAGTGAGAAGGCCTGGGAAGTCCCCAAGGCCAAGGCCTGCTGCTTGGATAATGGCTGACTGTTCTTGGATGCAGGCTATTGACGAGCATTATAAAGTATTGGCTTCTAGGCTCTTAACTAAGCCTGTTCTCCAGATGGCCACCAGGCAGGAAGTTACTGATTCGATATCTGCCTCCAGCCCCCATTGGAGATTGAACTCAGGGCTTCTTCTCATGGGCTAGGCATTCTGGATCTGGATTTGCGAGAGTCTTGATTACATCAACCTGCTTGCTTATTTTTATTCTTGGTACTGGGGACTGAGTTCAGGACTTTGTGCAAGTTAAGTACCTGTTCTTCCGTTGAGTCACAACTCCAGCTCAAAAATTTTTTTTAAAAGATTTATTTATTTTATTTTATGTATGTGTATGGGTGTTTTGCCTGCATGCAAGTCTGTGTGAGGGTGTGTGTGAGGGTGTTAGATCCTCTGGAATTAGAATTATAGATAGTGGTGAGCTGCCATGTGGGTGCTGGGAATCTGAACCTATATCCTTTCTGGAAGAGCAGCCAGTGCTCTTAGCCACTGAGCCATCTCCAGCTCCCTCCAGCTCAATTTTAATTTATTATTATTTTATTTTTATTTTTATTTTTTTGAGATGGGGTATCACTATTGTCCTGGAACTCACAATGTAGATCAGGCTGGTCTTGAACTCACAGAGATCCACCTCTGCATCCAGAGTGCTGGGACTGAAGGCATCATACTACCATGTCCAGCTCAGGGTCGGCCTTGAACTCAGATCCTCCTTTTTGATCTTGATTGCTCTGTCTCCCCAGTCCTGAGGTTATGAGTGTGTACCTTATCACTGTGCCTCGTTTCAAATCACAGTTTTATTTATTAATTTATTTGGTGTCGGTACTGCCGCCTGAAGCCAAGACCTTGTGAGTGCTAGGCAAACACTTTACTGGTGAGCTAGATCCCCAGCTTCTCCCCACTTAAAAAGGTGGGTATAGCAGGGCGCAGTTCCACGAGCCTTTAATCCCAGCACCTCGGGAGGCAGAGACAGGTGAATCTCTGAGTTCGAGGCCAGCTTGGTCTGTGTAGAGTTCTAGGACAGCCAGGGCTGCATAAAGAGACCCTTTAATATCATCACTTGGAAGCACAGGGCAGAGCTCTTGTGAGTCTGAGTCCATCCTGATCTGCATTGTGAAACTGTCTCATAACAAAACCAACAGTGGTAAAGTACAGTGGTGTGTGTGGGGACTGGCTAGTGTAAAAGCACTAGCTACCCTTTTTTTTGTTTGTTTTTGTTTTTTCAAGACAGTTTCTCTATGTAGTTTTGGTGCCTGTCCTGGAACTCTGTAGCCCAAGCTGGTCTCGAACTCACAGAGATCCGCCTGGCTCTGCCTCCTGCGTGCTAGGATTAAAGGTGTGCACCACCACCGCCTAGCCTAGTTACTTTATTTATTCATTGTTGTTTTTTTTCCCCAAATCCAGTGAGGTTTCAGAATATAATCTTTGGAGTCTAGGTTTTTGAGACGGGGGTTTTTGCTGGTCTTGGCTAGCCTGGAATTTGTTACAAAATTGCTGCCGTCCTCATGCCTCTGTCTCCCAAGTAGGGATTACATGTGTGCAGAGCCATGCCTAGCTTCAGGTTCAGTAGTCAGTAGTCCAGGCTGGGTATGGAGCAGTGTTACCTCATTGCCAGTGCGGTTTGTGGCCTTAGGCCAGGGACTTAATCTCCTGATTTCTTCATCTGCCACATGGCATTCATTGTTACCCTCTCTCTGCATTGCCCTGAGAGTTTGCGTGGTGAGGTTCTGTTGGCTGCTCCACACTGATAGGCTGCTCCACACCGATAAGCACATTATCCGGTTATCCCCTATTGTCCCGCCAGCATTGTGACCCTCCTCGGCCCTTGGCATGGTGATTGCCATGGCGTCTTTCATTTCAAGGGATGCTGTAGATTAGCAACAAATTTAAATGACTTATTAAAAATGTGTGTGTGCTGGGATATAATTATGGAGTTAGGAAAACCAGTAGAGTAGTTAGCCAGCAAACTAGGAGGTAGCTGAACCAGGTTTGGCTACCAGGCCAGCCTTTAATGGCATCGGTGGGTCCCAACCGCTTTCGGGTATCTAAACACTTGGGTCTAAACCTGTTGTCAGTGACTGTGGATTCTGGGGTGAGTCTGTTCAAATCCCGAGCCTGGCTTCCCTGTTCATAAAGTTGGTGAGCTGTTGAGATTGAGTAATAGAAGCACCCAGAAAGCAGGTTTAAGGACTAGCCGAGAACAATAGTCTCCTTACTGCCTCAATCAGTATACACTGCTCTTTCTCCCTCTTTCCAGAACCTCACACACTGAGCTATACTCACAGATCCACCATTTATTCATTTTTTTTCCCCTTCTTTAGCCACAGTGGTCGTATGTGGGCTGTTTGTGCTTTTTGGTCTCTTTAGACATGCAGAGAAGTGGAAGGGGAGGTACAGTGGACCCCCCTTTTTTAAATTTGTATTTGTTCAGTGACCAGCTGGTCTCCTCTGCCACTGACTGGGTGCTGATCAGACACAGAAGCGGAACCCTCTACCCTGTGTGGTGTGCTCATGGGGATCTCGTTCATGAGACAGCATCTCACACTCAGCCCTGGCTGGCTTGTAACTCACTATGTTGCCCAGATTGGTCTGGAAGTATTATTGGTAATCCTCCTGCCTCAGCGGGGTGAGTCACTTCTGCTCTCCAGTGCTTTTACACACCAGTTAACAATGGCAGTGTAGCTAGCTCCTGAAAGCCTTCACCTAGCTTACTTTACTAATTGTGTGCACTGTTTTGTGTTCAGATTAAGCAAGAGGAATTTATTTCTCATACATCGTTTGCTTCTTTCTCCCTAGAGGGATCTCTTCCTGCTTTGCAGTTTGCTTTGTCATTACAGGGTAGGCGGGCAGGGGAAGACACTACAGACTGGGCAGGTTTTTACCAAGTTCTCCAGGAGTCTCATTTCCTCTTCCAGTATTCCTGTCTGGTTGTCATGGCCCCTAGCTGTTTAAAGTGGCTAGAGGGTGGTGGTGGTGGTGGTGGTGGTGGTGGTGGTGGTGGTGGTGGTGGTGGTAGGGGCTGGTAAGATAGCCCAGCATATAAAGGTCCTTGCCTTCAAGATTGGAGTCTGGTCCCTGGGACTCACATAGTGGACGGAGCCATCTGACCTACACTCGTCGTATGCATGCACATGTGTGCACAGACAGTCAGTTAAATAATTTTTTTAAGTGTTCATGACCTTGTGGGTCTTCCCTGGAACATCTTCCCCCGAAAATACCCTCCCTCTTTTCCTGCAAGTACATCTTCCCCCGAAAATACCCTCCCTCTGTTCCTTCAAGTCTGCTCAGATGTGGCCTTAGAGTTTCCACTGCTCGCTTGAACTAGCCCCTCATTCCACCCTGACCTCCCACAGCTTTGTGTTCCTCTGAGCATCAGTGTCAAGCTACTCACGTGTCTGCAGATTATACGACAGTGCTGGGCATTGTCAGGTGGCGGTGTGGATGGTGACTGAGGGCAGTGTGCATGGAACCGAATGCCAGCAGTGACAAAGGGGACCGGGAGATGGCTCAGCGGGTACAGGCGCTTGCCACCAAGCCTGGACCACCTAGGTCCTGACCCGGGACTTGCATGGTGGAAGGAAGAGAATGGACTGGGCTTCTCCGTGCATGCTGTGGTGAGAGTTTGTGCGCGCCCGTATAAACAAATAAGTGTCATTAGGGCTGGAGGGATGGCTCAGTGGTTAAAGAGCACTGGCCGCTTTCGGGGAGACCTGAATTCGATTCCCCAGTCCCCCCACGCCGGCTCCCAGCTGGCTGTAGCCCCAGTTCCTCTTTTGTCCTCCGCTGGCTCTTTACATACGTGTAAGTCAAGTCAATCTTTAAAAAATGTAATTAAAAGGTAGTGTTACATCTCATTAGCTTTTTCAGTGCTCACAGAGTAGACTGAGACAGGGTCTTCTCCTGTGGTGATGGGTGGCCTCAAACTAATGGCAGCCCCCTCCTTCACTTTTCTCCTGTTGGAATTATAGCCATTTGCCACCATACCTGGTCTGTATGCTTCTCTGTCTTCTCTCTTGATAGTTGTGCTAAGCAATCGGTCTCCCTACTGATGAGCTACATTCCCAGCTTGCGCTCTCTCACTGGCTATCTCTCTCTCTCTCTTTTTGTTTTTTGTTTTTTAAATTTTTTTGTTTCTTTGGAGACAGGGTTTCTCTGTGCAGTTTTGGTGCCTGTCCTGGATCTTGCTCTGTAGACCAGGCTGGCCTCAAACTCATAGAGATCTGCCTGGCTCTGCCTCTACCTCCCGAGTGCTGGGATTAAAGGCGTGCGCCACCACCGGCGCCCAGTTCCGAGCTCTCTTATTTTGAAAGTGTCGTGGGCTAGTTTTGGACTCCCTGTCTTGTAGCTTCACAGGCCTTGATTTGTGACCTTCTTGCCTCAGCCTCCTGATAGCTGGGATTGCAGGCCCGTGTCCTCATGCTGGGTGCGTCCAATCTTTATCAGGATTAAATGAAACATTTTATGTTCTGATGTTAGCATTAAGACATCGTTTCTGGGAGTTGACAAATCCAGTGTGACTCTTTGGGCTCTGGTGAAGTACTAGCTTTCACAGTAGTTTGTGGTCGGGCTGGAGGGACACCCCCTCCAATGCCTGTGGGAGATGATTTTTCTGTAGGTTGTAGGACCCAGGAAGTGAGGTGAATCTGAAAAGGGAACCAGCTGTAATTTGGGGAAGTGGTTTTGTCTCCCCCCCACTTTCAGAATTTGGCGGTTCTCTCTGGTTCTCAGGGTTTGATTTGAGTGGGCAATGCAGGGAGACCTCTGTGGGCAGACTGCAGGGCTGTATGAGACTGTCGCCATGACACCTGTCTGTCATTGTGTACGCTGATAACGGAAAAACTAATGACAAATCCCAGGAAGGAGACAAGTTTTTCCCTCGGGATGAACTTGTGTTTGCTCTTGTGGATTGTTGGTGTCAGTGTGAGTGTGTGCGACTGCGTGCGTTTCTGGGCGTGGAACCCAGGGCTTGTGCATGCTAGGCCAGTGCTTAACCACTGGGCCCCACTCTCCTCCTCCCCAAACCTCCGACACCTGGCTGGTGTTGTTTTAACACACAGCTGCCTCAGTGTTTGGTCTGTTGGGCCACGTGTCAGATACGTCTGGAAAGAAGAATTGATGTGAGGAGCTTGTGGTACTCCTACTGCTCTTTGGGGTCTCTGGGACCTGCTGTTTAAGACTGCACCTTCAGCAGCTGATGGGCATGGGCTGTAGCCAGAATAGCAGCCCTACCCAAGGTAGCTTTCTACTCAAGGCGAAGTGACTTAGACCTCAGGAGAGGGGGAGCTGAGCAGCCAGCCTGAATGCTGGGCCATTCTAGCAGCCTGCTTCAACTCACCAGAGGAGGGTTGAAATGTTAGGTTTCCATCAAAGGGAGCCAGAGTGACTTTGTAGGCTGCGGTACGCTTGTGTCTGGGACCTTCGCTCTAAGCAGCTACACACGTCAAGTTCAGATCAGCATTTCCCCATTGGTAGGGTGTGCCTGGTCGGTCATCTCCAGCAATGCCAGTTGCTAAGGGCTGCATGGCCCGGTGTGCAGGTCCATGCTGGTGAGTGAGGCTGGCTGGCTGACTGAGTCTGTTTCCCAACCTGACACTTGCTGGGCCAGCAGTGGAACATTGCCATGAACGACCAGCTCTCCTGAGGTTCTGGAACCATGCTGCTGTGCCTCTGGCCTTCTCACCTGGTTGGAGCCTGAGCTGCCCTTCAGGACAAGGTGTGTTACTCATGGCCAGGGCATATTGCACTCTTATCTCAGTATCTGGAAGTTTATCTCATCGTCTGATGTGTGACCATTTGCAGGAAGAACCTTTTCAGAATCCTTTTATTTTTTGAGTTGAGGTCTCACAGAGCCAGGGTGGGCTATATAGTTCAACTC
Organism: Onychomys torridus; assembly: GCF_903995425.1. NCBI lineage: Eukaryota > Metazoa > Chordata > Mammalia > Rodentia > Cricetidae > Onychomys > Onychomys torridus. The sequence continues at coordinate 42,491,326 of NC_050460.1, forward strand.
AGTTCCAGTTCTGTAAGCAGGACTCTGTAAGGAAGCAAGTACGCCATGCCAGTGGAGGCCTCGGGGACCCAGCTGAGTGGAGAGACAGGCGCTGCCCTGTATCCGTTTCCCTGAGAAGTAGTATCTAGGGGAGTAAGAGGGTAACACTGCCTCTTTCTCTGTCTCTCTCTCTTTGTTTCTAAGCAACGTGGCTGTTGTCATGGTGATGCATTCCCCAGGCAGCAGATGCAGTAAGCTGTGGAATGCAGTTGCTCAGGGAGCCTGAGCATTTTCCTCTTACTCTTTTGGTAACCAGATTCGAATGGTGTTAGCACAGGTTACATAAAATGGTTAAAAGGAAAGGCACAAGGATGGTCCAGATACAGAGGCTGTTCACGGAATAGCGGGTAGGTGCATGTTCTATAGGCAAGGTGGTTGCATTGCATCCATGACTTGCCATGCCCTCCGTGGAGGCAAGCCCCATACATGATAAAGACTTGTTTGGAGATGTTCTGGTGAACAAAGTGTTGATTAGGCATGTGCATCAGTAGGGTTTAGCTTTGACTGCAAAAACAAAAACAAAAACAGAGACCTCGAATTAGAACTGCTGAAGTCTGATAGAACTGTCTAACACCGGCACTCAGGAGCCTGGTGGGCTAGCTTTGACCGTCCTCTAGAAGACCTCGGAGACAGACTCGCTCTCTCTCTGCTTCACGTTTTGCATCCTTGGTCTGGCCCTCTTTTCTTTCCTTCATGGTCCAAGATGGCTGATGAGGTGCCAGCCCATGCATCTAATTTTCATGGAAGATGCAATGGCCTCTCATGAACAGACCTGATGCAGAGGAGATTGCTAAGTATAGTCTTTCATCCTGGCATCTGTGTGAGAGAAGGGAGATGCATGTGGGGAATGGCTTCTCTTCTGTCCAGAATAGTAACTGTTTAACTAGTGGTAAGGGTTATTCTGATTCTAGAAGTAACCTGAGGAACAACAGCCTCCGAGTTTGTTGGCCTATAGCTGTCCAGGTCTCTGCTCTCCCATGTCCCTAATAAATGTCCAGTGGGTTGAGAGAACAGCTTCGGTCCAGCTCTGTTGTGGTCAGGAGAGTGGGTCACCGGGAGATCCTCCTGCTGTCCCAGGTGCAGTTGATCACAACGGCACTCACTGTGATGTGTGACAGTGCATGTTTTATAGGTGTCAGGTAATGCTTGCAGATCCCTTGAAGAAGATCTCCAGGGCACATGACTAGAAGCCAGCGCCACGTGAATAAGTGCAAGGCCCCTCCAGTCCCTGTGAGATGAAGGCGTGGTGGTTGTGGTGAGCTCGGGCAGTTGAGGTGTTGGTGTATGATTAGATCATCTTAACTCTTCACACTCAGTTCCCTGACATCAGAAGCTTCAGTTCAGGGGCGGTGCACACACAGGCTTGGAAGAGCAGTGGCTTGCTTAAGGCTGTTTGCACAGGAAGTGGCCGAGCTAGGTTGGGAGGCAGGTCATGTCTAATTAAATGTTACTCAGGGGATGTGATATAAGGAGTCTTAGTCTGAAGTTTTAAATCCTTGCCTCTCAGCCTTCTGTTTTATTTGTGTATGTGCTGGTGGAGGGTGGTAGGTGTATATGTGCCATGGTGTGAGTGTGGAGGTCAGGGGTCAACTTGGGGGGGTTCTCTCATACAGGTTCCAGGGATCTGACTCAGGTTGCCAAGCTTGGCAGCATGCATATCTTACCCATGGAGTCATCTTGTTGATACATTTTGTTCTGGAGACAGGCTCTTGTTAAGTACCTGCTGGCTTCCATAATCCCCCTGCCTCAGCTTCCCAAATGCTGGGCTTTTAGGTGTAAACCACTACACCTGACTTCTGAGTGTTTCTTAAACACACACACACACACACACACACACACACACACACACACACATTTACTTATTTGTACATGTGTAGACAAAAAGTGTGCAAGTTGTGAGAGTCAGTTCTTTCCACCATGTGGGTCCTGGGGATCAGACTTAGGCCATCAAGCTTGGCAGTAAGCACCTTTACCTGCTGAGCCATCTCACCGGCTCTCTGGGAGTGTTTTGTGTCTAGCATCTCAGGCCGCTGTGAATCCCAAAGCCAGACTCCCGTCAGTCATTCTTAATACCATATAATTCTGCTGGTATCTAGTTTTATTTCAGGTTATTTCTTTGAATCTGGTTCCTACATGGGCTAGGCAAGGGCACTATTTGCCACTGAGCTATGTCAACCTTTTTAGCCATTTTTTGGTTTTGTATGAGACAGGGTCTCATTATAGCCCTGGCTAGCCAGAGAACCATCTGCCATTGCATCTGAGTGCTAGGATTAAAGTTGTGTATCACCACATCCAGCCTCGGTTTTGCCTTTCTGAGTCAAGGTTTTCTATGAATACCAGGCTGGCTTTGTACTCACTGAAGCCCAGGCTAGCCCCAGTTTATAGTAGTTCTTCTTCTTCAGTCTTCCAAGTGCGGGGAAGGCTTGTGTGACCATTGTTACTGAGAAAGGGTTTTACATGTTAGTCCTGGTTGGCCTGGAACTGTGTGTCTGGATCAAGCTGGCCTTGAACCCAACAAGGGCTAGGATTAAGGCTGAAGCCAGGTATGGTTGATGCATTTCTTCATCTCAACAAGCACTAGGAAGGCTGAGGCAGAAGGATTAGAGTCTGAGGCCAGCCTGAGCTACATATAGAGGCCTTATCTCAGCAGACTAAAGGGGTGAAGGAAAGACAACAGCCCCCCCCCCCTTCCCCCAGGGAGAACTTTTGCGGCCAGGGCTTTGACTGTAGTGTCAGGCCCTTGACTTGAAGTGTGGTTCAACTTGTGCATGCTGAGTGCTGTTCACGTCTGTAAGGACATGAATAAGGGCAGGTGAACCAGGGCCCGCTAGGAACTCAGGCAAACATTCGAAGAACTTTCTTAGAGGTAGCTAGCCAGCCACCTCAGAAGGAAGTTGGTTTTAAGTAAGGACAGGGTGTGGGAGGGTGAGAAGAAAGGCCAAAACATTGCCTGCGAACGTATTTTGGGAAATGACTGGCCAGAAAATTTTGGGGTAATTTTGTGAAAAAAGTTTTGTTTTTGATTTGTGTGTGTGTGTGTGTGTGTGTGTGTGTGTGTGTGTACACATGTACATGAGTATGGGTGCCCACGGAGGCCAGAAGAGTGAGATTCCTGGAGTGGAGTTACAGGTATAATTCAGGTCCTCTGCAAGAGCAGAATGTAGTCTTAGCCGCCGAGCCATCTCTCCGGCCCTGGTTATTGATAAATACCTCGGGGCTGGATGTCACTGCCTAAGAAGGTGGCAGCTCAATCCTTCCCTTGGTGTGTCCCTGCTGTGTTAAGGATGGCCCTCTGCTTTTAGTTGCTCAGTGCTCTGGGGTCTAGAAACAGCTAGAAAAGTTCCACTCCCTGCCATAAGCAGGACAGGTCCCTCCCCTGTTTGAAAGCTACCATGTGTGTCTCAGATACTTTCCCTGCTTCTTCCTGTGGGTCCTGGGAATCCAACTTGGATGTCAGGCTTGCCGGCAAGCACCTTTACCCCCCTGAGCCAAACCCCCTCCCCCATTATTTTCTCTCTTTGAGACAAGAGTCTCACAGCTCAGGTAGACCATTCTCCTCCCACCTCCCTAGTGGGGGGTTTGCAGGCATGCCGCCATACCTCGGTTTTCTTACTGAGCTTTCCAGTGGGGTGCTCTGCCACCTGCATCTCCTCCGTTTTTTCACTTCTGCATCCTTAGGTTTTGTGGTTAAAGCGCAGATGTGAGCCTGCTTGTCCCGTGGCATCAGATCTCTAGCCACCGCTGGGATGTTGCCCAAAGAATGGACCCCTCTCTTAGGGACAGGTCATTGGAGAGTGTGCTGGGGGATCAAATAGGATGCTAAGATTGTTACCTGGATGTATGTGTGTCAGATAACTCTCAGACCTCAGTCTCCTGGCCAAAACAAAGAGCGTCATGACTGAGCATGGTTTCTGTGTCAAGTTCCTAGCGGGCAAGACAACCACAGGATCAGCCTGTGGCTTGAGCTTGCCATAGCAAGCGAGCTTCCCAGAAGCCTGGAGGATTTTAGTCTCTGGTGAAGATGGGGGAAGATAGGCAATGATAGCAGTCAGCTGTCTCTGTCTTCCTGGTATGCAAGTCTTTGAGCTTGCCGGCTTCTGGTTCCCCGTGTGCCTGCCACTGTGCAGTCTGGTATTTTTTGAGACAGGGTCTCTCTGTGTAGCTTTGCGCCTTTCCTGGAACTCATTCTGTAGCCCAGGCTGGCCTCGAACTCAGAGATCCGCCTGGCTCTGTCTCTCGAGTGCTGAGATTAAAGGCGTGCACCACCACCGCCCGGCCCACTGTGCAGTCTTTTAACCAGAGACCTGTTTGGTACCTTTCATTCCTCACCAGGGTAGTACCAGGCAATGTGTTTTTTGTTTGGGAACATACAGTTTTCCTGTAGCCCAGGCTGTCCTGGAACCCAGTGTGTATAGCTTAGCTCCTAGGAATCCTTTGTCTTACGACCCTCACCACCTGTTTTCAGCCTGGCTTGGCCTCTGGGTATTGAGTTTGGGAATAAGATGCATTTGTAATCTGGTGTGTGTGTGTGTGTGTGTGTGTGTGTGTGTGTGTGTGTGTGTGTGTGTGTGTAGTGTGGCAGCAGATCATGGTTCGTGTGATGCTATCTGAAGAGGTAGGTGCAGGCTGTCAGGTGAGCTTGCTCCAACTGTTAGGGAACCTCAGTGGAGCTTGTGGACGCAGGAACGGAGCATGTCATTCTTTATCCCTCAGTTTTAGGAAGAGCCTGCTTAGGGATTTGTGGGGGCCACATGTCTGTAGGGTGCAGGCAGGGTGACTGTGGGCTGTGGGGTTTTCTTGCGTGACTTGAGCCAGGTGTCTCCTATTTTCATCAGAAGTTGCTCCCATCTTCCTCCGTGTCTGATAAAATCTCTGGGTTTTTGTTTGTTTGTTTCTTTTGAGACAGCATCTGATTGTATAGCCCAGGCTGGGCCCAAACTCACCATCCCCTGTCTCAGCCTCCTGAGTGCTGGGATTGCTATAATCAGATTTTGAGGATTCAAAAACCTGATACTGTTTATAATAGCTAAACAGGACAAAGGTGTCAGTCTCATGACTTGAGACAGGTTCTTTACCTGGGCAGCCATTTCTGTGATGCAGTTAACATTTCATGGGCTAGTGAGGGCCAAGTGACTGCTTAGCCGGCAGGCAGCGCTAGTCTTTAGCGCTGCAGACTTAGGTACCGGGCTTGTTGGAAAGGGCCCCCTTCTCAACGCCGGTTCTCCTTTTAGCTCTGACCACCCCGGTCCAAGACCCGAAGATATGTGCTGGGGGCTCAGCCGTGCTGTGCAGAGACCTGAAGACGGCGGTGGATTGCGGGGCTTTGAAACACTGTCAGCAGATGGTGTGGAGCAAGCCCACAGCGGTGAGTGCCAGCCTCATGCTGCCCTCTGCAGCTTCCCAGTGTCTGTGGACCACTTGGTCCTGATCTCCTTGGGGATCCTGTGACAGACAGGACCTGCCCCTGGTGTGTCCAGCTTACTTCAGAAACGGGGGGCTCAGAGTCCTGTCCCATAGGTACCCTGTCTTTTGGTGGTCCCACACTCCCTTGTGGGCCTTCTCCATCAGTGTCTACCCCGCTCCTCAGGGGAGGGGCTGGTGGGTTGTGGTGCAGGCACACAGGCATACCTTGCCTTTGTGATTCATCCCAGGAAGCTCAGACTCCATTTGCTCACCTTCTCTCATGCCACAACCAGGCGGACCACTGACTGAGCCCCATTGACAGAGCCCTGCCTGCAGCAATGCCATGTTATTTCCAGCTGTAACTGCACTGGGGATGATCCCCCTTCATGTCAATGATGATGAATGGAACACGTTAATGTAGGGCTTTGAGAAATGGACGGAGATGGGCAGACTTCCCACGCATTCTAATCTATACCAGACCTCAGGGACCACGCACAGAATGATGGGGCTGCTACTGGCTTGTGCTGGCTGGGACACACCAGTGGGCACGGGCTGAGTTTGACTTAGTGGAGTTTGGGCTCTGAACTTCCACTTTTAGCAAGAGAAGAAAACTTGATTAAACATTTACCCGATCACTTGGTGGAAAATCGCTGTCCTGTGGCCAGGGTTTCCTCTGGCTTCTCATTTGCTTTCAGTCCTGTTTTGAGTATTGCTTCCTCTTAGCAAGTTTTATGTGCACTGAGTGAGGACTATGCAGTCTTCTGGATCGGTAGCTTGGTGGTGATTAGGACAGCTTCTTGGGGGTTCGTTGGGTGAAGTGTCCAGACATACAGAACTTTCTCTGTCATGTTCTTTTCCTCTTAGAAATCCCTTCCATGCGACATATGCAAAACTGTTGTCACTGAAGCTGGGAACTTGCTGAAAAACAATGCCACCCAGGTGAGCTACTGTGGAGGGAGGGTGGGTGCGGGCTGTGGCTGGAGGCTGTGTGGTGTGTGTGTGTCTGTGTGTGTCTGTGTGTGTGTGTCTGTGTGTGTCTGTGTGTGTCTGTGTGTCTTAGGACGCCTGTGGCTCTGGGCTCCAGAGAGGAGTGGTGTTGGTCCAGAACTAGCAAACACTGACATGCCAGGCCTTACAGGACATACTAAACCTGACAGAGTAGGTTGGTTGGTTCTTAAAAATTTTATTTTTAATTTTTAAGGATTTTAATTACCTTTAAAATCTTAAATTAATGAATATCATGAGTGTAATTAAGAATAAATTAAAAATAAATAGAAAGACTTAAAAAAAAGATTTTTAAAATTTATGTTTCTTTTATGTGTATGGGTGTTTTGCCTGCATGTGTATATTTGCACATCTGTGTGTCCGGTGCTCACAGGTCAAAAGAAGGCATAGAATCCCCTGAATTGGAGCTGCAGGTGGTTGTGAGCCAGCATGTGGGTGCTGAGAACTGAACCCAGGTCTTCTCAAGAGCAGCAATTGCTTGAGCCGTCTTGCCTCCTTTTTTGGAGTCAGGGTGTCACTATGCAGAGCACTCTATGCAGAGCAGGCTGCCCTCAAACTAAGAGATGCCTGTCTCTGCTTCCCAGAAGTGGGGATTAAAGGCTACAGTACCACCTGTCTTGTTAACTCGGAGACTTGATAGGTAGCCCAGGCTTGCCTTAGCTGTGTGAGTGCTGGAATTATAGGACTGTACCACCTCACCCAGCCATAATAACACTGCCATCTTTGTGTGTGTACATGCGATGTGTGGGTCTGCTCCTCTGTGTGTGGGCATAAGGAGACTGAGGGTGACTTTGGGTGTCTGTCTCTGTCTCTCTTCATTTAATTCACTAAACACGGCCTTGTCATTTCAGCTAGCCTCTCTGGGCAGCTACCCCTTGAGATCTGCCTGTTTCCATACACGTACACGTTCCCTGGCCTATTTGCATACACGTACACGTTCCCTGGCCTATTTGCATACACGTACACATTCCTGCCTCCCCAGCACTGGGGTTTGAGGTGTGCTTTGCCCAGCCTGGCTTTTATGTGCCTGGGTGCTGAGGATCCAAACTCAGGCCTTCTTGATTGTTGCTGGAGTCACCGATGAAGGACCTTTTGCCCTGTGCTGTGTCCCCTGCAGGAGAAGATCCTTGGTTACCTGGAGAAGACCTGTGAGTGGATTCACGACTCCACTCTGTCGAGCTCATGCAAGGAGGCAGTGGATTCTTACCTGCCTGTCATCCTGGACATGATTAAGGGGGAGATGGTAGGTGATGGGGGCGGGGCCCAGAGCAAAGAGGCTGGGAAGGGAAGTGTGTTCCTGGCTTTGCAGTTCTCCTGCAGCTCTTCCCAGGGCTCTTTGCACGGTGCAGTTGTGGCATGGTGGCTTGCCTGTCTGTGCTTTGCTGGGGCTGGAGTGCCTTGGACTCTCCTGCATCTCGTTGACAATAGATAGATAGAAATCAGTAACTCTGTCGGGCCTCTATTCTAGAGCAAACACATGGCTTCGTCTCTGTGCATGAGGAGTTGAGGGATCATCCTGGGGATGTAGTGTGGGAACAGCTGCTAAGATGCTCACTTGTCACAGCACGTGGGTACTGTGCCCACCCTGGGTGCCAGAAACTAGGGGTCAGGCATGAACCAGGAGCTAGTGTTGTGGAATTTGAAAGGCCCTCAGGAAGGAGAGGTGCTAAAGAAGGCAGTCACTGGGGCTAAGAGTGCCAAAGATGGAACCAAGGTGTTGTGGGGAAGGTGGGCATGTGACACAGAGCCTTGTCTGTCCCAGGGCGAGACACCCAGGAAGGACACTACAGTATTGCTGGAGGTGTGGTGGGGACAGTGGAGATGGACAGATGCACATTGTGTTTGAAGAATGAATAGACTAGCCTTATTCACGGAGGGGGGTACAGGAGCCTGAAGGGCTGGGGACACCTGGGTCTCTGGGGGAGTTGGCAATGGAATCTTTTCTTTGCTAAAATGGCCACTCAAGGGAGCGGGTTGAATAGGATAGAACTGAGTGTAAACTGGAGATGTTCCTGAGGTGGCCATGAGTGTGAGTTTAGTAAGAGATGAGAATTTGTGAGCCACATGGAAGGTGTTTGTTTGAAACCAGTGGGCTGTGTTAGCTGGCAGCTTGTGAATGGACCATGGCCATAACTCCGTGGCTGACCCTTCCTCTCTACTTAGTAGCTCATCTTCCTTTAAGGAAGAGCCGACAGTGAGCAGCAGTGACATTTCAGGGCTGGGGGACCTCTGCAGGTTGTGTACTTTGTTGTAACTTTCCTGTTCGTCCCAGGTACACTGAGTAGTGTAGTATTCTTTTTGATGGACACAGGGGCGGCCCTGACTGGAGGACAAGAGGGTTCTCTTGCCCTGTGGGGAGGCCCTTCAGCTGTCTCTTCTCCATTCCAGAGCAACCCCGGGGAAGTGTGCTCTGCACTCAACCTGTGCCAGTCTCTTCAGAAGCACTTGGCTGAGCAAAACTACCAGAAACAGCTTGAGTCCAACAAGATCCCGGAAGTAGACATGGCCAGTGTGGTTGCCCCCTTCATGGCCAATGTCCCTCTCCTGCTGTACCCTCAGGATGGCCCCCACAGCCAGCCACAATCCAAGGTTAGCTGAAGACGGGTGGAGTCAGGGTGAACGCAGTGGGAATGTGTCACAGAGTGCTGAACAGAACTTCTCCATTCTGTCCCTTGACGGTAGTTTTTAAAGAATGGGCTATTTTAAGAAGCCCACCTCTCTCACTTCAAGCCACGCCCCACCGGCAGCCCCGTGTATACTGCCAGCAGAATGAATGGCCCCGAGGTTAAAAGCCTGGCTCCCAGGAGCTCGCAGCCAGTCATCTATAGTACTGTGGCCCCGCATGAGCTGTGACAGCTCCCCGGAGCTTGCTGCTCTTCTACTTGTAGGTGAACGACGATGTCTGCCAGGACTGTGTGAAGATGGTGACTGACATCCAGACTGCTGTGAGGACCAACTCCACCTTTGTCCAGGGCTTCGTGGAGCACATCAAGGAGGAGTGTGACCGCCTGGGACCGGGCATGGCCGACATGGTGAGCCTCTGGCCCCCACACTTTGGATGTGTTCTGTCTGGGCTAAGGTGGGAGCAAGAAGTGGCCATCCCACTGGCTCTGAGGAAGAGGTTCTTTGGAGTTTCTCTTTCCCTGACTGCTTTTAGTGGGGTGTACTATACATATATTTTGGTTAGTGAGTTAGCACTGAAGAAAACGTGGGTAAAGCTGTTTCTTTGTTTTTTCTCTTTTCCTGTCACCGTGTATTAAAAATCACTAGAACTATTTTACTTTTTATTATTTTAAAAAGTAGCTGATTTATGAATGTGTGTGTGTGCGTGCGCACATATACCTGTGGGAATTGGTTGTGGGTCCTCAGGGATAGAACTCAATTTATCAGTCTTTGTGACCTTGCCTTTACCCACAGAATCGTCTTGCCGGCCCTAGAACCTGTTTTTGTTTTGTTTGTTATTTTAAGATTTATTTATTATGTATGCAGTGTTCTGCCTTGCATGTATGTCTGCAGGCCAGAAGAGGGCACCAGATCTCATTACAGATGGTTGTGAGCCACCATGTGGTTGCTGGGAATTGAACTCAGGACCTCTGGAAGAACAGCCAGTGCTCTTAACCTGAGCCATCTCTCCAGCCCAGAAGGTTCTTAATAGTCTTTTGCAGCTACATCGTCTAGATTGCTAATAATGGTGGCTCTGTGGCCTTGGGGCACTTAGATTGTTAGACACTGAGGACTCTAAGGTCTTTTGTTATAATAGCTCCACATTTATTTATTTATTTATTTATTTATTTTTAATAGGTGGTAGAATAACCTAATTACTGTATTATCTTAGTAAATCTGAGGAGACGCTTAGATCTGTTCTGGGAATTTTTTTTTCCTGGTGAGAGCAGATCTCTGTGTTGCTCAGGCTGACCTCAGTCTCTGGTTGCTGGGTCAGAGGCCTGTCTGTGTCCTCTGCCAGTCACTGTTGAGGTGTTGTTTGGGTTGTGATGAACTAACTGAACCTTTCTCTCTGCAGTGCAAGAACTACGTGGACCAGTACTCTCAGGTTGCCGTCCAGATGATGATGCACATGGTAGGTGGCCAGGGGCTTCTGGTTAGTGTCCGTCCGCACTTGACAGCTCCATACTTTAGGCTCCTCCTTTTCCACTCGTGGGCCAAAGTCAACTCGGTCCTCCTGATCGCAGCCCACCCTCCTGCCAGCAAAGTCTTCCTTAGCTGATGTGATCCCGGACTGCCCCTCATAGCTGTCCTGGTCGCCTGGGGCTTGCTAGTCTGCATGCGTGAGCTGGCCATCAGATTGCTAGTGTCTGGCTGAACGCTGGGATCTGTAGGGGTATCGTGCCCTGCCGCTAAACCAGGGTGGGAGAATTCCAAGGGTAGCCTGTGTTCTGTGTCAGGAGGGAAGGAAGCCAGCCTAGCAGAGCTGGCTCTGTGTCCGGAGAAGCAGGATCAGCTATGGTTGCTGCTCACTTCCCCTGCTCCTGATGCCATCTGATGATGCCCAGGGGGTTGGGGTGGAGGTTCGTTGCCTGTGAGAGATGGAAACATGGGGCATTGGAGACAGCTAGACTATTGGTCAGCACTGGCTTTTCAGACCCCAGGGAGCAGGAGTTGGCTCCATACTAACTGGCGGAGCTGAGTAGGTGGGATGCACTTGTCTCCACTCTCACAGACCGCTGAGTCCTTGGTCATGCTTGAACATAGGCCCTTTCCTGCTTTGTGTGTGATTACCACCCAGCTGCTGGACAGACCTGTTCCACAGGCAGTCCCTCTGGTGGTTTGTTTAGGATCTTTGCCCATGCCCTGAACAGTAAAAACACCTAAAGGCAGCTCATAAAGACCTTCATGGTAAAGATAAACCTTTGATGTGAAGTGGCCTGATGAAGTCCTTCCTTCTGGGTGACTTGAGTTGTTTTTATTATAGTGTGGGGGGAGTTTTTAAAAATGTTCTATGTATCAAATATCAAATCATTTGAGTTTTGAAGACTTATCAGTGAGAACATTTCATGTGCCATCTTAGTTTAATTTGCCTTTTTCCCTAAAAAACAAACAACAAACAACATTTTTTAGGGGAAAGAGTTTAATTTGCCTTTTCCCCAAAATAATAGTCTCATTTTGTAGCTCTTGCTGGCCTGAGATCTGTCTGCCTTTACCTCCCAGATGCTGGCATTAAAGGCTTGCACCATGATGCCCAGCTGGTCATTACCCTTGTATTCAGCTACATAATAATCCAAAATGCAGACAGATCCTAATTTATATGACTATTTCTTTGACCTTTGTGGGTAAAGTAGACTCTCTTTGGAATGATAGCTTCCTTTTAGCCATGTCTCTGCATCCCTCCCTGTTTGTCACTTAGGATGACGGAAGCTGGAATGCCTAACCAAAGCCCACAAATCCACCTTCCAGGCTGGCGTCTGGCCTGAGGTTGGGGACTTTGCTATATATGGCCCTCAGAAAGGCCAGGCGTGGTTAGCTCCAGGGATGGAGGCCCTTTCCAAGGACAGTGTCCACCAGCTGCCTAGCATGGCCTGTCCCTTCAGGGCTGGACTAGCTTCCTAGGCCCCTGTCCTTCCCTCGCCGTCAGGGTGTTGTCCTTGAACTTGATGACGTCCTTATGCCTGGGTAACTGCCTGACTGTTGTTTTAATTTTTCTTAACTATTGTGTCCTCTCCTTTCTCCTGTTTTCCCCTCCGATTTCCTGTTTTTTTGTTCACCAGCAGGATCAGGTATGTGATGAGACTTTGCTTGTGGTAGTGGCTGCTGCTTTTAGTGGTTGGCTCTCCTTTCATTTTTTTGTTTTTGCTTTTTTTTTTTTTTTTTTTTCCGTTCTGGCATGGTGAGCTCTGACAGGTATGACGAAGGGTCTCCCCATCATCCTAGGCACCCTTCCCCTGAGATTGAGCACTCTAGGCCATGGAGGCTTACTACCCCCCTTTGGGGGGGGGGGCAGAAGGTGGTGAAGCTAGCCGAGCCTATGCTCAGGTCAGCCCCAGCATGCATGCCTGTCACCAGGGTGATGATGGCGGTACCTTAGCTTCCCTCAGTGAGGGCAGAACCCCTGCTAGAAACAACCTTGTGCCCTCCGCAGTGGGTGGCGTTGCATGACTTTGTGCTGTTTTCCTAACCCCAGAAATGCCTCTGCATGAGCAAACCAGCTGTAGACGTGCCCTGACTTGCAGGAGGGAGAGACTTGTCCATGGACTCTCAGCTGTGACTCCTACCCTTTAGGGAGTGCGGCGCGGGGCCTCACTGGATGGTGCGCTGTGGGAACCAGTGTTTAGTCCATACCATCGCCCCTTTGAGTCTGTTCTGAATGTGGCCTTCAGGCTCTAGGATTTGAGTTCTAGATTTGAATCTCACAGGAAAGGACTTAAAGTGCCTGAATTTTCATTTACGCTGCCTCAGAGAGACGGACCCCCTAAATCTTGGCAGTGCCCCCCCAACCAAAAAGAAAAAAGCTTTTGTACCTCTAGCCTCATTCTGACCTTGTCTCCTAATCTTCAGATGTGTTAGAGACAGGGAGTTCAGGACACATGACCTTAGTTCTTCAGCCCCGATTGTACGGGTGGCCCGTGCTCATGGTCTGGCTCTCGGCCTCCATGCTCCCATGCTGGGCTAAGAGCTGGCTGCAATTGGCTCACACAAGTCACAGGGCCTGTGGACGGGGCTTGCTCTGGGCTTTTGCAGTGTGACGGATGGTCAGAATGTTCACACTTGGTTCTCTGTGGCTTGGTGTCTAGATGGTGAGAGGGCATCCGCGTGAAGCCCTCGTGACTGAAAGTGCCTCATCAGCTTGGGTCCTGGGCTCTCACATGTACTGTGTGCTGTTGTGGACACAGACTGTGGCTTTTCGGCATTCCTTCTTCTTAAATGCACCATTTTAAACGGTGCCGTCAGTGAAGGGGGTCCATGCGGTTTTAGTTCTGACACATTGGGCTTTTCTGTGAGATCGAGGGCCTGTGGTTTCTCTCTAGAGGGTTTCCCTCTGACAGTGAGCTGGGAGATTTATGTAGCCCGGCCATCCTTAGGGGCACAAAAGTGCTAGAGGACTATCTTATGGTGGCCCTGACTGGAGCAGAAGAGGCTACAGACCCCTTCCTCCAGGTGGAATGGTGTCCATGCTCTTGTCTTTAAGCAGAGCCCTTTGGATCAAATCTGAAACTTCAGCCTGAGTGGGAGGAGTCAGCAGCTTTATGCCAGGGCCTTAGCACCTGACCTTGGTGTCTCAGGAGGGGTTTGGAGGGTCGCAGGCACAGGCTGGCTAACAGTGACTCTATTTTCTTCAGCAACCCAAGGAAATTTGTGCTCTGGTTGGCTTCTGTGATGAGGTCAAGAAAGTACCAATGCAGACCTTGGTCCCTGCCAGTGAGGCCATCAAGAACATCTTCCCTGGCCTGGAACTCATGGACTCCTCCTATGAGGTACTTCCTGTCACTGCTGTGTGCTGACTGGAGCCGACACACTACTCTTCCATGTCGTCACATCCTCTCAGTCACATACTTTGGTGCCCTGTCTGGCTTCTAAATGTGTTTGAAGTTGAGACCTGGAGGATATTCTTCAGCAGGCCTCATCAACTGGTCGAGGGCCTAGCTAGCTGCCTCCAAGCTAACTAACCATTTCACATGTGCTTCCTGGGTCCTGTCTCCAAACAAACTGGAGGTTCCAAGAACACATGGCCTGAAGCTGGGCAGAAGCCTCTTCGGGCTTGTTGCCTGTCTGTGTATGTACATAGGCAATACCGTGTCCTTAGCACCCTCAGGGTACACTGCTCCATGCCATAATGAGTCTGCATTGAGCATGACTGTGGGTCTGGTAGTATTTTGGGATGCCTGGTGTTCATGGAACATATATATGTTCTGCCTGCTCACGACCTGCTGCCTTCACACTGAGGACACGCACACTCTACTGATGCATGAACACCTATGTTGTCTGGTCTCCAGGCTGTCCCCTTGTGTTCTTCTACACACACGCCTTTGGTTCTAGAACACCCCTTGCGTCTGGCCACCAGCTGTCTCCTGTTCCGTCTCCTCTGTCCTCAATGTGTGGCCACAGGAGAGAGGACAAGGCATCTGCTAGAATAGGGGCTTGTCTGAGTGCCACTCCTCCCCCACCCCTCCGTTTCACGGAGAGAAGGCACTTGTTTGAATTAAGGATTCTAGTCTTTGGAATACACTGCACTCTGAGGGCCTGTTGGCCAGCAGAGAGGAAACACGGCAGGTGCAGAGGCTCCCTGCCAGCACCACCTTACCAGAGGTGGATTCTGAGCAGCAGCTGCAGGTGGTAATGAGGTTGCAGGAAGTCCAGAGCAGACATTGACTTCTCAATAGGCAGATACCTATACCTGGGCTCTTCTCCACTACCATCCACCTCTCCCATGTGGACATAGGGTAGATAGCAAAGTGAAAGGTCCAGGGGGACAGCTGTTCCAGGAAGGAACAGCTCCCTACTCTACTTCCTGGAGCATGAAACTAGGGTGGTTTTGGGCGGTAGAGGGGGGCATAGAAGGTTGAGGAAAGGGATGGCCTCCCACCCTGAAGTTAGGGGATTGCACTGAGGAATTCACCATCACATTGTAGTGGGCAGGCAGAGGCCTGAGGTTACTGTCCTGTCTGCCATTCTGTGGCAGGAGCGTACCTGAGGGGGTCAGGTCCCAGCCTGAAAACGTTCTCCTTTCGCCCCTTCACAGGCCCAGAACATTATTTTCTGCCAGGCTTGCCAGTTTGTGATGAAGAAGTTGTCCGAACTAATTATTAACAAGGACACTGAGGTATGCTGCCGCCTTGCATGGGGACACACCCCTTCGCTGTATTCCAGAGTCAGAAGGTGCTCCTGGGGCATGGTCTCCTGACAGATGCACACCCCAGTACCCAGGAGGGAGGGCTCTGGCATCCCCCTGTTGGCCCGTTCCCTGTTGGGTCTAGGATCTCCCCTTCTTCCTGTCTGGCTCCACTCTGATATGATCCTTTCACCCATTTCAGACACTGATAATTAAAGCTGTGGGCAAAGCATGCACCCTGCTCCCTGCTCCCGCTTCGACCAAGTGCACCGAGATGCTGGAAACGTTCGGCCCCTCCCTGCTGGACATCCTTTTCCATCAGGTGAGCCCAGGCTTGTGTGGCTTGGTCCACCTCTGTTCCGGCAGCCCTGATTCGGTGGAGACGCTTGAGCAGCCTCCGTTGCCCATCGTGCCTGCGGTACCGAAACAGCCCGAACTGCCCAGACAGCCTGCATTGCGTGGTAAGTCCAGGGCACTTAGAGGGAAGGGGCCGCCAGAGGCCACTCTCAGGTCAGGGAGGAGCCCGCCCACCCACACTGAGCCCTGCATCCTTTGGTGTAGCGCACGTGCCTCGGAAGACTGGTGGCTTCTGTGAGGTGTGCAAGAAACTGGTCAGCTATTTGGAACACAACCTGGAGAAGAACAGCACCAAGGAGGAGATCCTGGCTGCACTTGAGAAGGGCTGCAGCTTCCTGCCTGACCCCTACCAGAAGGAGGTATGGGCATGGCTGCTGCTCACTGCTCATGTCCCAGGGCAAGTGTGCAGGGGGTCCTCTGTGCTCCAGGCTGGGAGGCAGCACAGGGAGCCATGGGAAAGGCTAGTGAGGTCAGCTCCCCCCCCCCCCCCCCCCCCGAGTTCTAGAATGTCTAGCTATGTGGATACAACTAAAGCCGCACCCTGTGTCCCTTGCCTTGGCAGTGTGACGACTTTGTAGCCGAATATGAGCCCGTGCTGGTGGAAATCCTTGTGCAAGTGATGGATCCTTCCTTTGTGTGCTCGGTGAGTCTCGTCAGGTGCCTGGGCATTGTAGCAGCATGGATGTGGTCTAGCGGGGTGGAGTGGGGTAGCCAGACTGACTGCTACCAGATTCTGGAACTCCTTCAATCTCAGCTCTGAAGGGGCTCGCTGGGCTGGGCAGCTCATTTCCCCCTTCTCTTGTCCTCTCTGATACAGAAAATCGGGGCTTGCCCTTCTGCCTCTAAGCTGCTGCTAGGAACTGAGAAGTGTGTCTGGGGCCCTAGCTACTGGTGTCAGAACATGGAGACTGCAGCCCGGTGCAATGTGAGTGTCCTAGACTGCCTTCTGCAGCGTGGCTGGGGATTGCCTCATGGAAATAGAGCCGTGGTCCTAACTCTGCTCTTTGTTAAGGGATGAGACGTGGGTACATGCTTGACATGGTGTACGCGGGTCCTGGGGATCAGACTCAGCCTATTGGGCTTGCATGGCATGCGTTTACCCACTGAGCCATCTTGGTGTCCCCTAGCATCCTTTCTCACATGATCACTAGGGATTGTACCAAACCTGTAGGACCCAGGGCCTATGCACAAGTCCTCATGGGACCTAGGGCATGAGCCTTGACTCAAGGGTACTCCAAAGGTGTTTTTTAGCAGCCCAAAGGGCGGGGGTGAGGGGAACTGGCTTTCCCGAGTCAGGTGTTGAACCTGGCCTCTGATAATCATTCAACTTTGGGTTCTTGTCAGGGGAGATTAATCAGCCTGGGTGACTGCTGGCCTATCACACCCCACGGGTGGCATGTGGGCCGGAGGCTGCCCCTCTTGAGCCCATGCTGGTTGGCCTGAAGTTTTTTTTTTTTTTTTGTCAAGCAACAGGACCTGGGGACCCACTGACAGTGGGTGAAGGGCTCTAGAGTCCTGCTGCCTGGGTGCTCTTAGAGGACAGCAGGGGGCTAAGCCTCTCCGTTCTGGGCCAGTATTTTAAGAGCTCCCAAAGCTCCGAGGGCCACAGGGTCCTGTTTTGATTGTGTCTTAGGTTGTCAGCATCTGTGACTTGGAACAAAATGAGGTCACATCTTAGAGTGATGCTGACGTGCCCGTGACCGTGCATTATCGTTGTGTGCAGCCTAACCGGTCTCCTTTTCTCCTCCCAGGCTGTCGACCATTGCAAACGCCACGTGTGGAACTAGTTTTCCAGCTTGCAGAAACTGCCCCCTACCTGTGGGCCTAGGATAATGAACACAGATCTCTTTGACTTCCTTCTAAGTAGGACCCCTCCCCTCCCCCACTTTTGTCATCCTTCCCCCATCTTGTAGCATCGCTGTCATGTAAGAGTGTCCCCTTTCTGCGTGGAGGAGGAGGACATTCAGGGCATCAGCCCTCCAGCTGCCCGCTCACCCACCTGCTGGAGGGGGTGTTGAACCAGAGGGCAGGAACGTCTCCTGAGCCCTGACTTGGTGTACAGGGGGTGGGGGCTTCTGTGGCTGCCTCCTCCTAAAGAGGGAGCTGCTCACCTTCCTGTGGTACCAAGGAGATTCCTAGGGATTGATTCGAAGCACAGAATAATCAGGTCTTTAGGATGATGGGAATTGCCATCGTCACATACAGAGATTTCAGAAGCACCTGCACGTGGCTTGCTTGGGATGCTGCCATCTAGGTCAGCCTTTCGCTCTGCTTTGCCTGTGTCCCTGTCTGCCTCCTTTGGGGTTCTGTGGGCTAGGGTGGGAGAGGAAACTTCTGAATGTAACTTGCCCATGCCATGTGGGCCTGCCTTTGTTGTGTGCGGCCCAGGAGCAGTGTTGGCTGTCAGGGCCCTGCGCGCCCCTTTCCTACCTTGTACCCCGCCCGTTGACCTGCCCTTTCATCTTATGGATGGAGCACCTGCCTGGCAGCGGGTGCCGCACTGGGGCCTCTATGTGGAGTGGTGTCTGGAACTCTGAAGAGCTGCAGCTTCTCTTGTGCCTCCAGGATGGGCATGTGCAGCTAAATGGACCTAGATTTTAATTTGTTTTGCACTAAGGTTTCTGTGACTTAATAAAGTTCTGTTAACCAGGTCTGGGCTTGTGTTTCATCAACACCTCAGGCACAGAGGCATGTGGGTTCTGCATCCACTGCCCCTCCTGGCTAAGAGGATCCTCCCATCACCCCCCAGAACCTCATAGGTCACCAGAGTCAGGGTAGTGCTGGTTCCGTGGGAGTTGCTTTTCTTTTTAAACAGAGCATTCCAGAAACTTTCATTGAGTTTCAGTTAAACAAAACCTGGAGGAAGTCTTGAGGGAATAACTTAATTTAGAAAAGGAATACACACGAACACTCTACATTCGAAACCCAAGGGAACATCAGTCATGTCTCTCAACTAACACGTCAAGAAGACAGGGAGATGGGATGGATGCTTGGTTGCCGACATCAACCTTGTGTGTGTGTGTGTGTGTGTGTGTGTGTAGGGGCAGGGAGCCGCCTGGGTGTCCAGCAGGCGGAAGTTCAGTGGGACTTGAACTGAGGCATGGGTGTGCCAGAAGAGTTTTGTCAGTTCTGTGCTGGGCCTCTGCTCCGTTGTGGTGGCAGGAGGAGGGACAGAGCTGGTCCTCAGGCTCTGGGGGCTCCCCCAGTGACCCTCCTTACCTTGTCCTTAGCCACTTAGCATTTTTTTAAGTTAAGTTTTCTTAAAAAAATAACCAATTTTATGAAGGTAGAGATCAGGTGCTGAACCAGTATCTGGTAGGAGGCCGATCTGAACAGCCGTCTAGGCTGCCGGGGCCAGCCCAAGGTCACTCACAAAGGCTGGACTGGGCAGAGAGTTGGCCATGCTCTTGCCCTGGAGGGTGCGAGGTGGGCTGCTCAGCAGCGAGGCTTGACATCACAGCTCTGTGATTTCCAGGGGGCTCTCCATGATCACATCTCGAAGCTTGTGCAGAGGTGTGGACTTGGCGGACTCTGTACGGGCGTTGCGCTCAAAGGCAGTGGCCTCAGAGGCTGTCAGAGTCTCCAGGGAGCGGTCCAGCCCCTTCTGGTCATCCTCTGGCAAGCTGTTGAGGTCAGTGGCCAGCAGTGTGCCTGTGCTGCCGTGAACCATGTGGATTCCGTCCGGCCCCTTGAGCTCCATGGGTGGCTTGTGGCGGAAACGGAGGCTGCCCTGGCCTGGGCTGTGGTCCCCAGGCTCCTCATCCAGCTCAGTGTGGATCAGCTGCAAAAGGTGGGATACCCTTATAGCTCAGGAACTACAGAGGGCTGGGCCTGAGGTTTGAGTAGATGACCCCAGAACCACACTGGCTGTGATCATTTCGTCACTATCTTCATTTAATGGATCTACCCAGCAGGCCTGCCAGCCTTCTCGGATGGAGGGCAGAGGCTGAATATTAAAAGGGTCACTACGTGTCATTAAACGTGAGTGTCTATCTGGACATCACTGTGTCGTCTAGGTTTACAACCAAGTTAATAGTGGGAGAGCACATTGGCTCCCCTGGAGGCTTTCTGTCCTTGGTAGGATACATATACTCAGGTGAAAACGGGCTTTAGCGGAAGCCAGTGTAACTCAATTTCTGGTTGCTGGAATAGTTGCCAGTGTAGGCCTGCCTGGCCCTCCTGACTCATTTCTTAAAGTGAAAGCCCTTTAAAGGTGGTTTGGCGTTCTTGGACGGACAGCACAACCTCCTTTGGGCTTGGCTGCTAGGTGAGAGAGGGAGGAAGAGGAGAGGAGAAGTCCCCAATGACAGGGTGGTAGAGAGTATGAGAGAGCAGCATCCCCAGTAATGGGGCACGGCACACAGGCCCCCCCGCTCCCGAGGCTACCTCACTACCTCGGAGATGGAGGAATGGCAGGAGGCGGCTTTTTGCACCATCCTCTGTGCAAAGAGTTTTTTGAGCCGTAGGTAATCCTCCAGGACCACCTTCAGCAGCGAGCCCTGAGGGAAGGAGAGAGTTAACTCTCCACGTAGGCTGGCGCCTGCCCTACCCCTCTGCACACACTCGCCTGGCAGTGAGGGGCACACAGGTATCCCGTCCTAGAGCAGAGGATGGGAGGAGAGCCTGACCACTGGCCAGCTGGATGGCCTCCGAGACACCACAGGGCTCATTAGTCCTTCCCAAATTCCCTTCAGTCCTGATAAACCTACAGTTTCTGTCTCCCTGCCTCCTTGAGTTCAAGTTCAGACAGGGTCTGGGTACAGGGCCCCACAAGGGAGCGCTCACCTTGCCATCTTTTTTTTTTTTTTCCCCAGAGCTGAGGATTGAACCCAGGGCCTTGCGCTTGCTAGGCAAGCGCTCTACCACTGAGCTAAATCCCCAACCCAAGCACTCACCTTAATAGGCCCCTCTCGAATGATCTGGCCCAGCTTGGCAATGTTGTCATATTCCTGGATGGCTGCCCGCAGGTATCGGTCATCATCAGGCTTGACTGCTGCTGGTTCACGCCCAAAAGTTCCCTGGGGAAGAGGGAACATTGGCTGGAGCAGAGAGGGTAACATATGCAGACCGCAGAGGGGACCACCCTCCAAAGGCTCCAGCTTGGCCACAGGCTTCTCCCCTGGCTCACATGGGTGCGGGTGGGGCTGTTCCACAGATCTGCAATCTCACTCAGGTTCTCGGGCAGATCATCCTCATGCTCAGCCTGTGCAGCCAGCTCCAAGTTCCGGCAGAAAGGGTCCAGCCACACAGGGTTGGCTCTGCATTTGGGGAGTGGGATAGGGTGGGCAAGATGCCTTCATAGCCTTGCCTCTAAGACCTGTCCATTCCCTTGGTCAGCTATAATGCCTTCGGCAGGTCTACAGAGGATTTCTGCCATGGCACCTGTGGGAATATCCTTCTACCCTAGGATCCTGCTAGAGCCCGGTCTGCATGCCAGCCTGGGTCAGCTTTGTCAGGGAAGCCTCACCCACTCACTCACTCCCTTATGCCTGCCCCCTTGTTACCAGGACCAGGACAGCGCATTTCTGAGAGTGCAGAGAAGCGATTAGCCCACTAGGGGGTGCCCACACCCCATGTTTCAGCCAGTGGCTGCTATAGATACTTCTCACTAGCTGAGAACTGCAGGGCTCTCCAAAGGGGATCTGCAGACTTGAGGAGCCCACACACCCGTCAAAGGAGTATTTGTTGGTATTGGGCATGTCCATGATGTCAATGAAGCCACGGTTCCCTGCAAGGAGAGGATTTGAGTGAGGAGGAAAAAGGCACAATCAGTAGGAGCACCTGGCTGCCTTACCCTGCCTCCCAACAGCCTTTACTCACCTGCAGAACCAGCCACAATGGCCTTGAGCTTCCTCTTGTGTCTGGAGAGAGAGGAGGAGGAGGAAGGGATGGAGAGAGAAGGGGAGGAGGGAAGAGGGGGAGAGTCAGTCCCATAAGGAAAGCTGTCTTGCTAGCTCTGGTCTTTGGCCCTGCCTGACTTGGTGCCTGCTGACCAGGAGACCTTGGCCATTCTGGTTCAGGCCAGAGGTAGGGTCACTCACACGGTCCTGTAGTACCAGTTCATGAGGACAAAGAGCATGGCAGCCAAGAAGAGGAGAATGGCTAGGACAATGATGGCCATCTGCGGAGAGAGCAGGCCAGCCATTAGCAGGTGGGTTCAGGGGCACAAGCCAGACCCCAGGGACGGGCACAGCCAGGGTACCTGCAGGGCAGACATGTCCTCGGGCAGTCGGACAGAGATGGCAGGCTGCACGTCCAGGACATTGTAGTTCCGGAAGAGGTTCCTCAGCTGTTCCTTGTTCTCATCAATCATCTGGATGACCCTGCAACAAGGGCCGTGGTCTCTGCTCCACCTCAGCCACCCACCACCTCCAGAAGCCACCCTCCAGCCTGGGGGCTAGCGTGTTCTACTCCTGCCAGGAGCCCCAGTGGTCACGCTCTGCTCTGAAGCTTTGCAAGAGAAAAGCTACCTAGCTGGAAGAGCTTAGCATCTCCCCCACCCCCCTCCCCGAGACAGGGTTTCTCTGTGCAGCTTTGTGCCTTTCCTGGAACTCACTTGGTAGCCCAGGCTGGCCTCGAACTCACAGAGGTCCACCTGCCTCTGCCTCCCGAGTGCTGGGATTACAGGTGTGTGCCACCACCGCCCGGCTGAGCTTAGCATCTTACAGACTTGTGTCCAAGGTCCTGGTGGACCCCAAACAAATCGACACTTTTTATAGACAAGGAGTGTGTGGTGGTTTGGATGGGAACAGCACTAATAAGCCCATCAATTTGAAGGTTTCGTCATTAGGAAGCAGTACTATTAGGGGGTGTGGCCTTCCTGGAGTAGGTGTGGCCTTCTTGGAGGAAGTGTGTCACCGAGTAGGGGTAGGCATTGAGGTTTTAGATGCTCAAGCCAGGCCCAATGTCTCTCTTCCTGCTACCTGTGGATTTGGATGTAGAACTCTCAGCTACCTCTCCAGCACCATGTCTGCCTGTGTGCCACCATGCTTCCCACTCTGACAATAATGGGCTAAACCTCTGAACTATAAGCCTGCTCCAATTGAATGGTTTCCTTTATAAGAGTTGCCATGGTCATGGTCATGGTGTCTCTTCCCAGCAATAGAAACCCTAAGACAGAGAGTGAGGCCCAGAGGGATGAGCATAAGCTCCTGATGCCTTGTATTCTCCCCTGGCTCTGACCATGCGCTAAGACCAATAGTAAAGTTTGTGTCTCCTTTCGGGGTTCCTATCCCTCAAAACAGGCAGTCAGGCCAGACACGGACCCTTACACCTACCTGTCCACGTCAAGGATGCGGTTCGTGTCCCGGTTCACCACGTGAATGAGCAGCTCTGTCTGTGCAAAGTTTACCCGCCCCTTCTTGTCCACGTGGAACTAGGGGAGAAGGGGGTGTGTGGGGTAGAGCTTGCACAGGGATGAGATGGGGTGGGGTGGGGTGGGCAGGCATCTGGCAGGAGCACCATCCAGTGTATCTGATGAGATCTGTCACTCCCAAATCTCCCTGATGTGGCCACTTATCAGCCTCATTTATGGATAAGGCCCCACAGACCTGGGGCCTTCCCTCAAAGCCATGTAGCTATGAAGTGACGAAGGAGGTGCCTCATCTGCCCCTTCTCTCCCCCACTGGCCCTGTCCTAGGGCCCCAGGGTACCTGCACATCATCGGTGTTGACAATGGCGCCTGTGATGTTGGAGAGCAGGCGAATGAACTCCTCCTCAAAGCCACGCACACGGTCGGGGATCTCATTGATGACTATCTTAACACGCTGGTCGTCCCTCAGGATGTAAATGCCGATGATGGCAGTATCATTGTGGCCGGCCAGGTCTCGGGCCACAATGTCTACCACAAAATAACCAGGACTGTAGGCCATGAAGAGATCAAAGGTGCGGAGGATGCCATCTACACTCCCTGCCAAAGAGTCCAGGGGTGGCATAGCTCAGGGGCCACACACTGATGCTGAATCCTGCGCCCCTGTCCCCCACATCCTTGGAAGAGGTCATATTTCTTCCCTCCCCTCCCACCCTGAGTACTGAGGTTATGGGCATATACCACCATACCTGGTTGAAATCCCCTGATTTTTAATGGTTGCTCCAAGGTTTTATTTAAACCCTGTATTTTTTAAATGAAATGACTGCAGGCTATCCTCTCCAAAGATGATAGGGTATGATTACCATTTCTGAGATCCATATGCTTTTACCCATGCACTAGAGCAGGGGTTCTCAACCTTCCTAATGCTGCGATCCTTTAATACAGTTCCTCATGGTGTGGTGACCCCCAACCATAAAATTATTTCACTCGCTACTTCATAACTAGTTTTGCTACTGTTATGAATCCTGATGTAAATATCTGATATGCGGATGGTCTTAGGTGACCCCTGTGAGAGGGTTGTTCGATCCCCAAAGGGGATTTGACCCACAGGTTGAGAAGCACTCCCCTAGACACCTGTACTTCAGAATTCCACAAATACAGAGAGACACCTGGAGATAGCACAGCCTAGATGACTCTAAGACAGACAGATGTGGATGCAAACCCTGCCCCTGTCTATCTGGTGGCAAGCTCCCCAGCTCCTCTGCAGCCTGGTTTATTAAAGTAAGAGCAGCCAGGGCTGGGATCATAGTTCAATGGCGCTGCTTGCCCATCCCACCCAAGGCCCTGGGTTCAAAGAAGGGCAGTGAGAGTTCAGGGGAGAAGGGGCTGGCATCTGGCTATATAACTTGAGCAGGTGGGATCTGAACTAGACCTTGAAGGACAAGGGAGGTTGGGATGGTACTAGGGAAGTATAAAGGCAGAAGGGTCAGTGGCCTAGAGGTGGATGGATTGGACTGACCAAGGCCATTTGGCTTGTCTGGATATAGAGCCTGTATGAATGGTAGGAGGCTATGAGACCAGAAGCAGAGGCTAGAAGGAAGACCTGGGAGCCTTGGATATCAGCCCATGTCTCCCTGGCGGGCTGGAGAGATGGCTCAGAGGTTAAGAGCACTGGCTGCTCTTCCAGAGGTCCTGAGTTCAATTCCCAGCAACCACATAGTGGCTCACAACCATCTGTAATGAGATCTGGTTGCAGGGATACTGTATACATAATAAATAAATCTTAAACAACAAGTCTTCCCGGCAGTCAAGACTGACACACAGATGTGGAGCCCGTGTTGGGTGGAGAGTAATGGGCACCTTGGAGGCCCTGCTCCAGCGTTTCTTGCCCATGCACACAGAGTGTCTTGCCCAGGCTCAAGCGGCGTGTGCATTCAGAGCTATGTTGCCAGCTCTCCAGTGCCTTGCCCAATGCCTGACATGTAAGAGAAGGGGTGAAATGCAAAGATGGGGGGCATTGTGGAAAGGGGCATGGGGAGGGGGGTGGATGACAGAGGGAGGAATGGATGGTAGATGAATGAGTGGAAAAGATGAGAAACGCCAAAGAGGTCTTTGGATGTAGCTCAGTTGATAGAGTGCTTGCTTGCCTGGCGTGCATGAAGCTCTAGGTTTCAGCCCTAGCACTGTACAATCTGAGTGTAGTGGCTTAGGAGTGTGACCCCAGTACTTGGGAGGTGGAGGCAGGACGATCAGGCCCTTGGGGTCTCACTATGTGGCCTTGGCTGTCCTGGAATTCAACAGGTGGACCAGATGGACTTCAAACTCACAAAGCTCTGTCTGCCTCTGCCTCCTGAGTGCTAGGATTAGAGACACGCACCACTGTGTGTGGCAGCTCAAAATTATCCCCGACTCTATAGAGATCTTGACGCCAGCTTGGCTACACAAGACCCTGCTGATTAAAAATAAATAAATAAATAAAACAAGGCGGGAGAGATGACTCAGTGGGTAAAGGCTCTTGCCACCAAACCTAATGACAGTTCCTCCATGTTATCTTCTAACTTCTCTATGTGAGTTCTGTGGGCATGCACCTCTCTCCACAAAATAAATAAAAACTCACCCTGCCCCACCCACATAGAAAAAGAATATATGTATAGATGAAGAGGCAGATAGGTAGAAAACAAGGATAGCACAAACTGGGTGGGTGAACAGAAGGGCTGACATGGATGGACACCCAGGTCTTATGCTCACACAGACTCCATCTCAGGACTGAAGTCCATGCAGTGACAGGGGCTCCTACCCATGGTGAAGACCTGGCCCACATCCTCAGAGTCGTTGGCAAGGGCCCGGAAGTAGTGGATAGCCAGAATGCCATAGAAGACCAGGCTGTTGTTGCCAATGTCTGCATCCAGGGCCAGCACCTGGATCAACTCCGAGCCCACCTTGGCATCGGTGGCCACTCCTGTGGGAACAGGCAGGCCACGTAAATGTCAGGGAAGGAGCCACCCATGCCCCCAGGCCCTGGCCGGTCCCTGCACCTGCGGTGTACTCAGCCTTGGTGAAGCGTGGCGGCTGGTCATTGATGTCCTCCAGCACGACGCGCACCTCCTGCAGGGTGAGGTCAGTCAGCAGATCGAGGGCTGGGGGGGGTCCTCGGGGAGGGGTCCAGCTGCGATTGCTGGATGCTTTGACGATGAAGGAGAAGATGGCTTCCTTTTCCCGATCCAGGTCTCTGAGCACCAGCAGGCGCCCGTCAGGCTGCAGGTGGAAGTTCTTGTCTTCATTACCAGCTGTGGGTGGACGGGGCACAGGGTGAGTGGAAAGGCACTCAGAGTCCTCTCCAAACCCAGGACAGGCGGGGCACTGGCTCCATGGACCCCCACCTGCAATGAAGTAGTACACAATGGCATTGGGACCCTCATCTGCATCCACAGCACCTGTCACGTTGCCCACGAGGGTGCCACGGGGCGAGTGTTCAGGCACAGTCAGTAGCTGGTACTGGGGGCTCCCCTTCTGTAGGAGAGGAAGTAGTTACAGGAGGCACAAGCTCCGGTCTGGCCAGAGGCTCTTTGGTACCTACTTAGTGGGTCTGAGGACTCTGTTGCCTAGAGAGCAGGAAGAATTACTATAACCTCCATGAGGACAGGGCTTAACCTCTGATTTATCCCCAGGGTCTAAGTGCATGTCTCAACAAGTGCACTCTTACATGCATGCACATGGCCTCTAAGGGACATCCCACCCATATATATGTGTGTGTATATATACATATATGTATACGTGCACACACTACAGAAGCCACACCAGGACATGTTGTCCAATTTTGTCTAAATTTTGCCTCAAGACTCCAGAGTCAATTTTCATGCTGTGTGTATGCACACATATATGATGAACATGCCTATATGTGCACACAAATGCAAAGGTATTGGGCACTTTTGCCTGCTTTTTGGATCATTGAAAGAGGCCTTGCAATAGCGTCCAACCTTGAATGCCCTAGCTGTTTTGGGGAAGCGCTGTTCCTGTAATCAGTGACTGTAGATGGAGGGCTCACTGTGTGATAACCAGATGTGTATGTGGCAGAGTATGTGCACGTGTGGGATCACAGGTGGCGATTGCCTGTGGGGGTGTTACTGGTGCAGGGGATGGGTGAGCTCACAGGAGGCCTCACAAAGAGGGGTTCGTTGTCATCGATGTCTTCCAGGGCCACCTGCAATGGCTGCATCGTCTCATATGGTACTGGCTGGCCCAGGTCGCTGGCCACCAAGATGAGCTGGAGGGGAAGGAGCCCAGTCAGAGGGGAAAAGGTGGGGTTGGAGGTTGGCTTAGGGTCCTTCGGAAGCTCAGTGGAACAAATCCCCCAGAAGTAGTCCAGAAGCAAGCCACATAGCCCCACCCTGTCCCTCCCCTTACACTGTACACTGCCTGCTTCTCACGGTCCAGGCGCTGAGCTGTCTGGATGAGGCCACTAACTGGGTCGATGGTGAAGTATTCCCAGTCACGGTTGCCTGCTGTCTTTAGGAAGCTATACCGCACTGCCCCGTTGAGACCTTCATCCTTGTCAGTGGCATAAACCTCATACACATTGGAGCGTAGAGGGATCTCCTGTGGGGGTCATGGGAGGGGACAGACACCCGGGAATGAAAAACCCAAGAGCCGTGCCCCGATGAGCTCTTATATCCCTTGTTCCCTCTGCCAATGCCCCCATTTTTCCAAGCCTCAAGTGCCTGCATTCCTTTAAATTTTGTCTATGACATGGAAGAAACCCAACTGTAGTCATATGCTGGCCCCGCCCTAAGGATGCCCAGCAAGAATGAGGTTGACGGTTAGAAAACCCTCAGCTCAGCCTGGCTTCATTGTTTTCTCATTGCTCACAATGAGTAAAAGCTCCAAATGGCAGAGTCACCTAATTAATAAAAAGCGGGATGACAGATTACTTTATAAATGCTGGCTGTTCAGGAGACATGGATCTCCCCAAATACAAAGCCCTTGAAGGGAAAACTTAGCAAATGGAGCCTTTGGTGTGGAAAAGAATTAGATTATTATTAATTTATGTCACATTTCCTCTCCAAAAAAAAAAAAAAAAAGATTTGAAGCAGTTGACAGGAGTATATGAATTTAAATGAGATTAAGTTAAAAAATTAGAGTAAGGGAAGAATACCATTAGCATAAAATGGAAGCTGAGGGCGAAGTGTGTGCCCCAAGTCTGCAGGGTCATTTGAGGGGGTTAGGCCACTGTGAGCTCCCTAGTGGGCAAAGCAAAAAGGACCACTGTATCACTGCAGGTACAAGACTAGGCCCAGGGGGTTCCCAGAGTTTAGCCTTGGGATCGTTTTCTCCTACAGGACCTCCAAAAGCAGACAGAGTGACAAGATGGCCTCAGCATTGGTGTTCTGAGATGTGGGGTTTGCTTGAGTTTGTGGGGCAAAGGACAAGCCAGAGATATCCCAACTATACCACCAGGGATCTCTGGGGTGCCTTTCGGGTAGAAGGAAGAGCAGAAGACAGTGCATTTCCCCTAAGTGGATGGCCAATTATATCACGAGAATTCGAGCTGTGCATTTTGGCATCAACAGGGCCAGCAGACAGATGGAAGGGCCTTGTGTTTATTTTGAACTATGTCTGGGGGAAGTGGGTGGTAGAAGACCAGATACTCCTTGGTAGTCTACGAGCAAGAGATGATGTGTGTGCTATTATTAGGCACATTCTCAGATGAAAACAAGACTCGGAGAAGCCACTCGCCCTAGGTCATTTGCCTGAGTAGCCAAAGAGGTACACTTGAACCTAGATCTTTTCTTCACCACCTACAGGACTACCCAACCCTCAAGATCTTTTTTGTGTGGCACTGGGCAAGTCTGCTCTCCCTTGTATGGCCTCAGTTTCCACTCTCACAATGGGGCCGCCCTTCTACTCTGCCAGATGGTGAATGTAGGATGAGGCATATGGGAACTGAGTGTCAGTGAGCAGTGGCCCCAGGATCAGGAATACCTCTCTGATGTGCAGGATGGTACCATTGGGTGGGCGCACAAAGACAGGCCGGTTGTCATTGACATCAATGACTTCCACCAGAAGCATGGTGGTGCCCCAGAGCGGGGGCTCCCCACCATCCGTGGCCACCACAGTCAGGTTGAACCTCTCATAAGACTGCAGTGGCCGCTGCGTGGTCACCAGGCCCGAGTCCATGTCCACGAAGAAAGCCTCTGGCGGTGGGAAAGAGCAAGGGAATAGCTTGGCTGAGACAGCCTTCCTGTCCCCTCTTCCTCCTCTTGGCCCAGGGCTGTAGACATGGCAGCTTGCCCCTCCCCACCCTCTAAGCCCTCCTGGGAAGCCAGGGAAGGCCACATACCCATTCCTGGGCCCTCGAGAGAATAGGTCAGCTGCCCATTGGATCCTTCATCCTGGTCAGTGGCCAGCATGGTGATGACCGAGGTGCCTGCTGGTTCATTCTCATACACACTTGTGCTGAACTGCGGTTTGGAGAACTGAGGCCGGCAGTCATTGACATCTAGTACTCGGATCACCACCTGGGGAGATCGCAGGACAGTGAAAGGGGCTGCCTCAGGAAGCCCTGTCACCCGAGGGTAGCGTGGAGTAGAGGAGGGACAGGCAGGGGACCACCCCGGGTGGAAGGTACTGTCATTTAATTAGTAAATTAATTTATATTTTGAGATGGTACCTTTATGGGCTATCCTGGAATTTGTTTGCTATGTAGACCAGGCTGGCCTTGAACTCACAGAGCTCCTCTTGCCTCTGCCTCTCAAGTGGTGGGATTAAAGGCATGCGCCACCACTTGTATTATTTACTTTTTGAGCCAGGGTCTTAGGCTGGGGGGTATAACTCAGTTGATAGAGTGCCGATCTCCTTGTAGCTAACTCACATGAGGCTCTGGGCTCAGTCTCCAGCACATCAAACACCGGACATAGCTGTACATGCTATAATCCTAGCACTTGGGAGGTAGCGGCAGGAGGATTAGGAGTTCAAGGTCACCTTCAGCTACAAGAGTTTGAAGCTGCCCTAGGATATAGAAGAACCTGGAATTGTAGCATCTCCAAGGCTGAGGCAGGGAAGGCCTCTTGCATGAGGCCAATGTAAGGTACATAGTGAGACTATCTAAAAAAAAAAAAACTAAAACACAAAAACATCAAAAAGGAGCCACAAGTGAAGATGGCTAGTTTACAGTTAGTTTTTGTTGCCATACTGTTTCATTGGCCACCTGAGGTGCTGGGCCATGAAACACACAAGTGTCATCTGGGTCACATCGAGGTGTACTTGGCTGTTCATGCAACATTTGGGAATGAGAGCTTTCTCCTAGCCAGCCAACCTCTCATCTCTTTCCTGGCACCTGAGGGGGCTGGTGACCCTGTTCCCACTTGTAACAGTCATTCTTGCTGCTCCCTGTCCTGGGCCCCAGGCTGGTGCCCCTTACCTGCACAGAATTCTCTCGACGGTTACTGGTCACATCCCCCGGGTTGTCTTTGGCCAAGGCAGTTAGGATATAGTGGTCCTTCTTCTCCCGGTCCAGAGAGGATAACACATAGATGTCACCCTAGTTGGAAGAAGAGGGTCGCCAATGTTTACTGAGCATCTACTATGGCCAGATGTTATCAGAGTCTGGAGGTGATGGTCTGCATCTCCACGATGTCCCCCACTATTGCATTCTATCTGAGATGGAGTGTCTAGCCCAGGCTGCAGCCAACTACCCGACCAGGGTCTGGCATAGAGTATGTACTCTGATAACTGCCTACTTACAGTGTTGGGGTTGATGGCAAACTTGCCCTCTCCATCCCCCAGGCTGTATTCGATGAGGGCAAAGTTGCCCGAGTCGGCATCGGTAGCAGTGACCCTCAGGATGACTGTGCCCACAGCCACATCCTCAAAAACAGCCTCCTATAGAAAGAGAGAGGGAGGGGGAAAAGGAGGGAGGGCGTGAGGCAGAGTCATCCCTGGAGCCTATACACTGCTCAATACTCCCCTGATACAGTGGGGCCCCAAGGCAGCATGCCACCCATGCACTCAGAATTCCAGGGGCTTGCGGGGGGGGGGGGGGGGGGCAAGTGGGAGTGGAAGGCAAACCCAAAAACCCCAAGGATTAGGTACAGGTCCTAACCCTTATGTTGGTCTGGCCACCCACCTGGTAGGAGAGCTGGTCAAAAATGGGGTTGTTGTCATTAATGTCCACAATTTCTAGGTAGACAGGGATCTCAGCTGCGCGGGGTGGGGACCCATTGTCTGAGGCCCTCACAGTGAAGTTAAGCCAGTGAACCTCTTCATAGTCCACGGTTCGGTTGGCAATGACCTTCCCTGAGACACAGAGGCACCCACTGATGAGGTTGACCTTGGGTTGTCTAAATTTTGGGAAGGATCCGGGGCTCTGAGGAGAGGAGGGGCTTTTTGCAAGAACCGAGAAGAGGTAACACTGCCCATAACAGGACAGAGGTTGAGGAGAGACTGTCGTCAGTTGTCCTTCTCAACGAAGAGCTAAGAAAGCTCTAAGAATGAATATCAAAGCTAAGAATATCAATGACCCCAAGGCGTTC
Source organism: Onychomys torridus (assembly GCF_903995425.1). NCBI lineage: Eukaryota > Metazoa > Chordata > Mammalia > Rodentia > Cricetidae > Onychomys > Onychomys torridus. The sequence continues at coordinate 42,522,749 of NC_050460.1, forward strand.
TGAGACACCTCCGTGCCTAAGACCCCACTTCCAAAGGGATGTGCTCACAAGAGCTTGTGTGGTAGAAATGGTAGAGGGCTCTCTAGGATTCCAACAGACATCCGTGGGCTTCCATCCAAGCCAGGACTAGAAAATTCTATCCTCTGCTGGGAGCATCGGAAAATGACTGGCATGCTAACCGGCTTGAATCTGGCCTAGGCCACCACAGGTAGGGATGGGGATGAGGTCCCAACTAGATATTGAGAAGTAAGCCACAGTCCCCTGGGGGCTGACAGGTATGGACATATATCCCCCAGTCTCCCTCTGGGAGATCTACCACCTACCTGCAGAAGAGTCTTCAAGTTGGACATAGCCTGGGGGTGTGAGGTCCAGCAGGGTGTAGGTGATCAGCCCATTGAGGCCCTTGTCAGGGTCAACCGCGGCCACAGCAATGAGTGTGGTACCTGGGGTGGCCCCCTCCAGGACCCGCTCTGTGTAGTAGGTGATCCCAAAGGGCTTGAACTGGGGTGTGTTGTCGTTGACATCCAGGATGTTGACTGTGAGCTTGGCTGCAGTGCAGGTGGGAGTGAATACCAGAGATAAATATCTGTCCCATCCTGATGCCTGCAGCCCCCGCTCCAAGCTCTACTGGTCTTCCTTCTCCCTCAGAGCCTAGGGGTTCCAAGCTCATAGGGGAGCAATGTCTTACCTGTTTTATATGTATGAGATGTTCGTGCTTGTGTGTGTGTGTGTGTGTGCTCTTGAACAGGTGCATATAAGTACATATCTTTATGCATGTTTTGGAGGTCAGAAGTTAACCTCAATTGCTCTTCTCGGGTCTATCACTTGCCTGGAACTCACCAAGTAGTCTAAACTGATTGGTCAGTAATGGTTCAGGAATCTTCCTGTCTCCACCTCCCCAGTCTGGTTACAGATATGTGTTACTGACTCTGCCTTCCAAGTGCTGGGATTAAAGGCATGCACCACCGCCCCGCTAATGCCTGGAATTTTATGTGGGTTCTTAGGATCAAACTCAGGTCCTCAAGCTTTCAAGGAAAGCACTTCACCAACTGAGCTGTAGCTCCCCTGCATATCTGTCCCAACTCTCAGACTGGAACCCATGACTTTGCCTTCTGAGCTGACCATCACTCTTCCATAAGAGGAAGGACTTGAATTCTACCGATGGGCCGGGCAGCTCTGATGCAACCCTTGTTCTTTCCAGGGCCACAAGTTCCCAACAAACTTTGAGAGTTAAGATGAAGATGGTCTCAGACCATTCCTCTAATCCAGCCTTCTCTAGCCCCTCTGAATGGTCCCCCTCAGCAGAAGCAGCCTGGGCCTGTGACCTTAAAATCTCAGGCCAAGTAAGAGATAAACAAAGACGCACTTCCCTCTGAAATACTTGGGCTTCTGAGCTGTGAAGATAAGCAGCCAGTATCTGTCAGGCCCAAGCCACCCCAACAACTATCCTTATCTTCTGGAAGTAGCCACTTGAGATCACCCCTGTCCCTACTCTTTCCACTGCCCCCTCTGCCTACCCCACCCAATCCAGCCCATAATAGCTTCCCAGTGCACGCCCCTTCTCTATCACTGAGCCTGCCCCACTGTGGTCTGTGGCCTTGAATGCCCTTCTATTGCTCTTTGCTTCCTGTCCCAACCCCACGGCTTCCTATCAGATCACTATCCCAGGGACAATTCCTGTCCCTATTCTAGCCACACCCTGGATTCCAATATTACTCTGATACCCCCCCCCCAGCTTTACTGATTCTCTCCCCCCTCAGAATCTGAGGGTGCAGATGCCACACATTTAGGGCCACAGTCACCCAGAGTCTTAAGGTGGTTGTCATTATCCTAAGGTAGCCTGACTCCTCAGTAGCCCTGGCAGCTGAGTGGTAGGATTCCCTCCTTATGGCCAGACCTGTACTTGCTCTTAGCCCATCCCAGCCCTGGAATGGCTCTGAGTGACCAAGAAGAGACACCAGCAGGGAATCTTACCATTTGGCACACTGACGGCACGCTCTGGGAGGTCGCTGGCATTGTCAATCACTGAGAGTGTGACCTCATAGGTAGCAACCAGCTCTCGGTTCAAGGGAGACTTCACCATCACAGACCCTGTGGGCCAGACCAAGTCAGATTCTGCTAGAGGGGAACCCCATGAAGTCTGGGCTTCTCAGAGCCCCTGCCCCACCACACCCATCCTGATAGAGGGTACTAGTCCCTGATGGACCATGAGACTTGAGGCTGGGATGGTCTATATATAGCCATTCATAGAAGTTGGGACCCATCTCTCTGCCCTTCAGCCGATGCTGGTGACCTTGGGCAGGCTGTTCAACCTCTGCTTTCCTCATTTACAAAAGGGGGACATTGTAGCACCACCACAGAAGCCCCAGGGAGTCAGAAAAATAAAATGATATTCTATCAATGAAGTACTTAGAACTTTGCCTGGCAGATACAAAGTGCTATGTAATCTTTGAAAACAAACACAGCAACATGATGTTTCTATTCCACATCAGTGTGAATTTACTCGGTACTGCTGAAGAATACACCAAAAAAAAAAAAAAAAAAAAGGCGAGGTGAGCCAGGCCAGGAGCACACATCTGCAATCCCAGCCATGCAAGGATGAGGCAGGAGACTGGTGAGTTTAAGGCCAGCCTGGCTACAAAGCAAGACCTTTATCTCAAAAACTAAACCAAGCTGAGCATGGTGTGGTATGCCTGTAATCCCACCTACTTAACAGAGTGAAGTAGAGGGCTGGAGAGATGGCTCCATGGTTAAGAGCACTGGCTGCTCTTCTAGCGGACCCGGGTTTTATTCCCAGCAACCACATGGTGGCTCACAACCATATGTAACTCCAGTTCCAGGGAAATCCAACATCCTCTTCTGGTTTCCATGGATACTGCATGCACATGGTGCACAGACATACAAGTAGGCAAAAACACCAGTGCACAATATAACGTAAAAATTTAAATAACAAATTAAGAAATCGAGTCATTAGTTTTTAAAAAAGGAGAAACAGGAGTCTAACTTAAGTGAGACCCTGTCTTATAGTTTTAAAAAAAAAATTAAAATGGGGGCTAGGAATACAGCTCAGTGATGGAGCACTTGCCTAGCATACATGAAAATGGTCTGGGGCTGGAGAGGTGGCTCAGAGGCTAAGAGCACCGACTGCTCCTCCAGAGGTCCTGAGTTTAATTCCCAGCACCCACATGGTGGCTCACAACCATCTGTAATGAGATCTGGCACCCTCTTCTGTATACATAATAAATAAATCTTTAAAAAAAAAAAAAAAAGAAAGAAAAGAAAAAGGAAAAGGTCTAGTCAACACCCATTACCAGAAGAAAAAAAAAAGGTAAATTTTATGCTCTATGTCACAATTTTACAAATGTTTTTATATTCCAAGGAAGACCTCCCAGCATCTGGAACCAGGACAACTACCCAGGGACAGGCTGGAGACCCTAGGCATGCCCCTTTGTCCCGAATAAGTAGAATGTGACATGGTGCCGATTACAGGATAGAAATGTCAGTCTATGTTGGTGACCACAGATTCCTTCTCTCCCCCTGATAACTCCCAGAGTCCCCGGCTGCTCCATAAACCAGAGAGGGACCTCTCCGGACGTTCTGGTTTTGCTGGATAGACCTGTTGGTCAGTCTGCTGGGGCCTTTCTTCTCCCTGCCGGTTGGGGTCTGGGTGGCTCCTTGTGGGATCCCCCTCACTGACCCTAGACCAAGATCTCCTTCTCCCTCTTAGGTACTAGGGTCTCAGGCTATCCTTCCCCTTGGCAGACCCCCTGCTGGTTGCTGTCCTCCACAGGTCCCCAGCCATGGGTGGTCACTTACCCTGGGTGGCCTCCTCCTCCTCCTCCTCCTCCTCCTCCTCTTCCTACTCTCGCTCCCCGACCCCCCGGGCTGGGGAGCGAGGTTGGGGAGAGGGCAGCTGCGTTCAGTCTGCAAAGGCTGGGCACGGCGTGGGCCGGGCCCCCCAGGGCAGGAAGGGTTGGGGTGTGAGGCATGGAGGAGGGCAATGGGGTGAAGCAGAGAGGAGATGAGGTGGAAAGTGATAGAACAGAGCTCAAACCTGCAGGCCTGCCAGCCGTGAGGGAGAAAGAGAGGGTTAACATTGGTTAGTTCAGGGTGCAGTGAGGAGGGACCGGGGCGGGGTGTGGGTGGGGTGGTGGCTGTGGGACTCGGAGCTGGGCCAGGGCAAGAGGGGCTAAGGTGGGAAGGAGGGGGAGAGGGGGAGGAAATGGGGTGAGGACCCAGCTCGGGAGCAGAAGGGGTTGCAGGGTCTGGGAAGAAGAGGGTAGGAAAGCCGAGCAAGGGGACTAGGAGCCACGAGGAAGGTGGACAGAGAAGACACTGGAAAGAAAAAGAGAGAGAAGAATCAGTGGGAGGCAGCAGGGAATGAAAGAGAAAAGTTGGGGAAGCACTCTATCCAGGGGAGCAAGGGTGGGGTGGCTCTTCATGGTCCTACCAGACTAGCTGGGATCCCCCTTGACCTGGCCTAGGCTGGCACACAATGCTACCAACACAATGCTACCAACTGCTCCCAAGGGTTCATGGGTTATTTTTTCCCCCTTTGGGTTGAAAATACAGGTGTGCTATGACTATGGGCATTTCTTTTGCCCCCCCCCCCCCCCAATTCCCTCAGGCCCCTCCTCCCAGGCAGAGTGTGCATGTGGCATGCATGTAGTATGCGTGTGCTGAGACTGAGGGTGCAGCTCAGTTGTAGAGTACTGGCCCAGCATGCAGGAGGCCTTGGGTTTGACCCCTTCATTCTTTGACCCCAGGCATTGCTTGGGAGGTAGAGGGAACGGGAAGAGGATCAAAGTTCTAGGTCATTTTTACCCTCTGTGCTGTTACGTCCTGGGCTCTGAGTGTACTCTGTGCTTGACTGCTGTCTGATGGGGACCCTGGTCTGGACAGCAGTGCCCAAATCCCAGTGTCCCCATACTATTGTCATGACAACATACACTGATGTCTGCGAGTTATCTACGGGGCACTCATGTGACCTTGTTACACATTTCTCTCAGTAGGAATGATTTTTAGCATTTTGTCATTACCATGTTCCTTTTTATGACACTCCATGTAAGACTCATGCCCCTTCCTGACTCCCCAGAGGACCAAAACCACTCAACTGTGGGACAAACAGCAAACTGTCAAAACTATTGTAAGTAGGATAAACCCTCAAAAGATAAAAATCATGATTCTGTTTCTAGGATAATGGAACACTATAAGGGTACAGACATAACTGATAGAAAATTTAAATGCACCAATCAAAGATGTTTGGCCAAAACTCCTTATTAAGGAAATATGAGTCAGTACTGTCTTCCATTCGAATTACAAATGTTAAACCTCTGTAATATCAAATGCCAGCATGAAGGCGGGGAGATGGGCGCTGCCGTGACGCTGGAGGGTGAAGGACCCAGAAAGGGCTGAGCAGCTTGTCAAGGGAGGTGGACAGCAGAGACAAGAGGGAGGCAGCAGAGGAGCAGGAAAGGAAGAAGGGTCAGGAAAAGACAAGAGCATAAAGGGAATGTCTGAGAACAGAAAGGAAGGTGAGGGGTGGGGTGGGGGGTGGGGGTCAAGGATTCTGGGTCAGGGTCAGGAGAGGGTGTTAGAGCTAGCGGCCACCCTCATACCTGTATTGATATTCACAGCGAAGGCATCTTCCTGGTCAGGCACCAGGCGGTCAGTGTCATCCTTGGCCACGATGCTGATGATGTGGTACTCCAGTTTGGGGTTGAGGTCAAGGTCAACAGCAGTGACGTTGGCAATGACAGTGCCTGGCTCTGCCGATTCCAGCACGCTCACTGTCTGGATGGGGTTGAGGAATTCAGGGCGGGAGTCATTGATGTCATCGATCAAGATGGTGATGATGGCTGTGCCTGACAAGGGAACAGTGCCCCGGTCGGCGGCCACCACTGTCAACCTGTACGACTCCTGTTCTTCTCTGTCAATGGTGGCATTGCCAACGCGGAGGACTCCAGTGACGGGATGGATGAGGAAGCGGTCCTGAGCCCCGGCTTCTATGCGGTATACCAGCTCCCCATTGAGGCCACTGTCTTCATCTGTGGCTGTGACTTGAAGGACTGAGAACCCTGTGGGAAGAAGTTGGGGCACAGGTGAGCATTTGGGCCTTCTCTAGGAAGATCAGGACCTTTTGTTCATTGTGTGTGGTGTATGTGTACATGTGTATATAGGTATACATGCTCATGCACACATAAGAGGATGCCAGGCATCTTCTCCCACCAATTTCTGCTTTATTTGAGACAGGGTCTACTCACTGGAACTAGACTGGTACCTGGTAAGCCCCAGTGATCCGCCTGTCTCCATCCCCCACAGGTATGTACCCACAGCCATACCCAGTGTTGTTTGTGGGTGTGGGATTTGAACTCAGATCTTCATGTTTACTCAGCAGGCACTCTTATCCCTGGAATCATTTCTCCACAGCCCAGAACCCTTTACTGATGATGCAAAAGAGGCCTCTCCTCACCACAGTCTTGCCAGCACATACTACAATGGTGACCTTATGTTTCAGAATGTTCATATTATTCCAGGCAATGTTTAGAACCAAACTTACCGCCCATTAAACTGGATTACAAAGAGCATCATCTTATAATCCCATCACCATATCATCCCACTTGCCATCCTAGCATTTGAGAGACTGAGGCAGGGGGACCACTGTGAGCTAGATAGTGAGTTTGAGGCCAGCCTGGGCTACATTTCAGGCTATCCTGAGCTATGCTCTTGAGAACCTGTCTCAAATAACAACAGTGATAATAAGTAGATGTAGGAACATGGATGGAACACACTTGATCATCACAGCATACCCAAAGAGCGCCTAGTACTCTCCCTGAAGAGAATTCTGTGTTCACCTGAGCCTCTAGCCTCCACACGCTACTTATTCAGCTCCTGGCAGTGCATCAGTAGAGCCTGGGACCTGACTGCTGTTACCTGGTGGGCAGTTCTCCAGTAGGTGGACAGTGTAGGCAGCAGGGCTGAAGGTGGGCCAGTTATCATTGTCATCCAGGATAGTGATGAGCAGGTGGGCTGTGCCATTGAGTAGTCCAACATCCTCAGCCAGCAGCAGTAGCTCCAGGAGCGGGGGTGAGAAGGCCTCCCGGTCAATGACGACCCCAGACTTCACAGTCACCACACCTGGCACCCGGTACCACCAGCCAGAGAGATGTACAGGGTAAGGGACATGGTGGGTAGATAGAAGGGCAACCACAGCAGGGACAGAGAGAAAAGACACAGTGACTTCATTTCCTGAAGGCTTAGTTCAGTTACCCACTTCCAGGGAGCACCCATGTCTGCCACAGTTGTCCCTCCTTGGTGGCCTCTGCAGTTCTCCAAGGTCCTGTCTGCCGAGAGTGACCAGGGCAGAGGACTGACCTGCTCCATGGAGAGACAGGCTTCCTGAATGTCCCTGTCGCTAGACTAGCCTTCTGTCCTGACAAAATAGTTGTGGCATGGCTCCTGGCAAGCTGCTGGTCTAGGATGAGAATAGGAACAGTACTTTGGCTATTTCTGGCTGGCCAGTGGGTATTTCTGGCCAGGACACAGGACATGCAGAGAGAGGGTGGGGGCTGTTTACTGGGGCCAAGATTCTATGCAGCAAGAGGTCCCTAAAGTTGCCTCTATGCTTCTTCTTGGATCTTCCCATTGAGACTCTGGGGGCCTAATCCGGTTGCAATGGGGGCTGTGGGCTATGAGGAACAGGGTTCCTAAGAACCTGGACAGTTTCTAAGGAGGAGCCCTAGAGCACTGGTTCTCAACCTTCCTAATGCTGCGACCCTTTACTACAGTTCCTCATGTTGTGGCGACCCCCCAAGCATAAAATTATTATTTTTAACGATTTATTTTATTTATTATGTATGCAGCATGTATGACCAGAAGAGGGCACCAGATCTCATTACCGATGGTTGTGAGCCACCCTGTGGTTGCTGGGAATTGAACTCAGGACCTCTGGAAGAGCAGTCAGTGCTCTTAACCTCTGAGCCATCTCTCCAGCCCCCCCTTTTAACTATTTATTTATTATGTATACAGCATGTATGGATAAAATTATTTTTGTTGCTACTTCGTAACTCTAACTTTGCCACTATTATGAATTGTAATGCAAATATCTGTGTTTTCCGATGGTCTTAGGTGACCCCTGTGAAAGGGTCATTTGACCCTCTGACCAAAGGGGCCCCAACCCACAGATTGAAAACCACTACCCGAGACCCAAGAACGGGCCAGTCCCACCCCAGAGCTGACTGGTAAGCTACAGCAGAGTGCTCACCTGTGCTGTTGTTGATATCAAAGAGGTCACTGTGGGCACCCAGCAGCTGGTAAGTGACTATGGCGTATATATCCTCATCAGCATCCAGGGCCAGGATAGGCCCATTGAGCACCGTGAGGGGTGTCCCTAAGCCAGAGGAGAGGAGTCACCCCAGGCCAGCCTGGTCCCCGCCCTCCCCCCTCCCTGTCCACATCCCCCATGACCATGGCTGACAATGGATGAGAGGGGAAGAAGAGGAGGTGGGCAGGGAGCGGGTAGGGAGGCCCTGGGGCGGGCCTGTGGCAGCCTTGGCAGACTAAACGCAGGTGCCTGGGAGCGGCCTCAAAGCTCTGCTGGGGAGAAAACACAAGAGTGGTGAGCAAGCCCCTCTGGCCTGCCTGGAACCATGCCTGCTTCCCAGCAGCCTTTGAGGCTGGCCACTCCCCTGGAGGAGATATCTAGGGGGCTCCCTGGTGGTATCCCCTCCACGTGTGGGTCTGGTCTGTCCAAATGCACGTAGACATTGCTCTATGGCTATATACACACACATAGTGTGTGGGCCTTTGGGTTAACATGGTAGTGGCTACATGCACACAGAGCACATCACAGCTTAGGATGCCCCTGGTTGGGCCCTGTCTCTGTGGGTAGGCACACCTGCCATGAGTATATCCCAGGGCCACCCGCATGCCTACATGTGTCTGTGCCCATGTGTAACATGTGTTACATGTGTAACTCCGCACATATGCCTTGATGTGGCGGCACACTGGTGAATGCATGAATGTGCACACCAGCAGATTTAAAAGTCATGTCCACACAGAGGTGACATCCACTCAGAGATAGAAAGAGATAAGTGAGATAGTGCTGATTCAAAAATCAAGGTCTGGGGACTCAGGGTGGGGGTTGGAGCAGGGTAAGAGAACCTCCTGGAGGCATCAGAAGGAGACAAGAGACAAGGCTAACTAGTGCTGTGTAGGAGCTAAGGGCTATGCTGACTAGCCAGGATCTTTGAGCCTCATTTCTGATGGCAAATCCTAGGGTCTCTACCCTACAGGGCTCGGGAACAGGAAAGGTGTTCCTCTTTGTCCCGGGCATTCTTTTCACCTTGGATTCCTCTCTCTGAGGGACAGTGAGGCTGCTTTCAGATCCCCCCCCCCCAAGGGTGATCATTATCAATGACCACTCTTATCTCTCCCAAACAGACCTGTGGCCTCATTAGCAGCCCTAGTTCCCAAGCCTTGGAGCTGCCCCCTCCCCTCTGGTACTCTTCGGCACACCCTGGGCTCTATGTCCAGCTCTGACACCAGGCACACAGCACATCCTCAGCATCCACGGCCCCATTGGTGTCTGCTTGGATAGTAAGAACCTCCAGGTAGTCATGGCACTTACCAGCAGGAGAGTTCTCCATCACCTCTGCCTGGTATGTGCCCTCAGTGAAGAGGGGGTGATTGTCATTCTCGTCGGCCAGAGTGACCAGCAGTAAGTCAAAATCCTGCGATGGGCACAACAGGGAGAGGGTTGAGTGATGCACCATAGAAGGGGACCATGCTGAGAGACGGGAGATTAAAAAAGCCTAAAGCAGGGATCTAGAGTTCAAGTGTCTTCTTTGCTGGCTGCTCACTGAGTGATCTTGGCAAGATACTATCCCACCATTGGCCTCTCTCCACTTTCCACTCTGATCAACAAGAATCCTAGCCCTTCTATGGGAATAGTGTGTGACTGTGGGCCAGTGTGGGCAAGAGGGGTACTTAGCCACACTACACTGCCTGCTGATGATTTTAGGTTAAAAGGCCAGTCCTGGCTTTCAGACCTTCACATCTGCTTGATGTTGGTTCAAGTTCATCCACACTCTCACACAAAGCTGCATCTGAATCCTCATGGGACCCCTAAATACAACTCAGCAGCACTATGTGAGGGTACAGAGAAAGTAACCTTTGCTTCAAAGCTCTGTGATGGACTTCTGGGTAACATGGCAGCTTAGAAGCCATATTGGACAAGTGTCTCATTATATTTAGGGAAACAAAGAAAGCAGAAATAGTTGAGGACTCTGCCAGCAGATTCTCCTGTCCCCATAGTCCACTTAATTATTGCCTCAACCAACTCCCCTCACCATAACCAACACAACTGCCACCACTGCCACAGACACCGTGGAAGCAGCAGATCAACCTTCAGCACTACTATGGAATTTACAGAATTGACATGGGGGATCGTATAAGGGCTTCCTGAGATGGCTGCCACCGAGAGGGTTTTCTGTGCCAACAGGGAACCCTGTTCAACAACCTGTAGATCGGTCTCCTCATTGAGCACAAATGCAAAAATCCAACAAAACACTTGCAAGCCTAAAGTAAAACACATAAAAATGATCAACATGGCCCGTTGGTGGTGGCTCATGCCTCTAATCCCACTACTCGGGAGGCAGAGCCAGGCAGATCTCTGAGTTCAAGGCCAGCCTGGTCTACAGAGCGAGACCCAGGATGGGCACCAAAACAATACAGAGAACCCCTATCTTGAAAAACAAAAACAAAAAAAAAACAAAAAAAAAAAATCAACATGATCAAGTTGGTTTCATTCCAGAGATGATGGGATGGTTCAACATACACTAGTCAACAAACACAATTCATCTCATTAACAAACTCAGAGTCAGAAATTACAGGATCATCTCAACAGATATGAATGTGACAAAATTATATCCCTTCATGATAAAATCAAGCATCTCATCGAGGATGAGAGGCATTCACAAGGGACTGTTGCTGGAGGTGGGGATGTTATTTTCTTAGTGGTGTAGCCACTGGTGAGTTGTTTGTGCTCCAGTACATACTCCAGATGGGGAAACTGAGGAACTGAGGAAGCAGTTGTAGAACCCTACCCCAACATCGGGCTAGTAACAATAGGCCAACTCCAACCTGAAAGAGACTGCCAGGCAACACCCACTTTTCCTTCCTTCCTTCCTTCCTTCCTTCCTTCCTTCCTTCCTTCCTTCCTTCCTTCCTTCCTTCCTTCCTTCCCATTCAGCTCTTTATTAAACAAGTCAGAAGGTGTCTTGGCAGAGACACATCTTCACGGTGTACAAGATTCTCCCACAACAGTAGAGTGATAGCACAGATGAGGATATACGGGTCCTAGTTTCTACCAAACTCCAAAAAGCATTCCCTAGGAAGGAAACATGGGTTTCCCCTTTACCCGACTACAGCCACAGAATGGTAGCTTTGTACAGCTAATCAAAATTACTTGCAACCTGATGCCACAGAAATGCTCTTATTTACATAACAAGAATTGCTTCCTGGGATATGGTACACAAATTTGCTCACCCTAACCTCAAGAGGATTCCTGTATGGTAACCCACTGACTTTCAAATAAAGAGCCTGTGCCTTTGACACCTGAGGGACCGTGTAGCCCCGCCCCCTCCTTTTACAACTTCCAAGTGCAGGTCTGAATCAGATGTGTGCACACACACCTGTGGTTTGGGGAAGAAGTATTATCATCTGGCAGTCACTGAGTGTTGGCCCTGGGCCAGGCTCTGGACCTAGGACTTAGGGATACAGCATTGCTGAAGACAAAAGGGAGGCTGGGAAAAATGAATTGGCTCAAGCACATACCCGTGGACAGGAGAACCAAGATCCAAAACCAGCGTTTGCTAAGGCAGATGTGTGCTTTTAAGCCTCTGGAAGGCTGCCAACCCCTCTCCAAAGGTGATGTGAATATTCTTTCTCTCTCTTACAACTCTCTCTCACACACTCTGCCCTCCCCTCCCCCTCCTCCCCACTCCTCCCACCCTACCACCCCACCCACACATCCGCCCTCAGTCTCTTGCAGCCTCACCTTCCTGGCTATGCGTGGGTTCTCCGGGTTGTCTTTCACAGAAACTGTCAGCCTGTACTCTGGGATGCGCTCTCGGTCCAGGGGCCGGTTGACAGTGACGATCCCTGTCTGGGATGTGCCTGGCAGGTTAGATGAGCAGGACCCTCCCCCCAACCCCCCCAAGATGCCCTTGCTCTGCCCACAGTTCCTAGGTGACTGGGAGTACTTTCTCCCAAAGTGCCTAGGAGAGCCAGAGGAGGGTACCAGGATCTTTCTAGGGTGAGGGTAAGTTGGTGATACTGAGTTCTCGATATCCCAAAAGAAGGGACCTTGGAGGACCCTGGGTTTCAAGAGTCTAAACACTCTCCAAGAGGCCAGGAGAGAAATTCAGGTGCACCTCAGTATGGCTCAAGCCATTTAACAGTTTAGAGTTCACATGTGCCCAGGAGAAGCCTTGGTGCGTGTGCACGCAGGGGTGGGATGGGGTCGTGGGGTTGTGGCGGGTGGTGGATGAACACCAGAAAACAGCTGTCCAACAAAGGCAAAGCAGCTACTGACTTGGACTGGGTTCCAGCACTGTGCACCACAACCCATGTCAACAGCACTGGACCAGGGCAACTATGTGGTGATTGACACAGGAGACCCTCCCTGGTGCCAACGGACGCAGCTATAGCCAATGACTGGCTGATTGACGATGCTGTGGCCAATTCAGTTGTTTCTAACACCATCCTTCTGCCGTTGAATGCCGACGGGCTCCTCTGCTGGCTGGAGTTCCCAACACCTGCTCTAGAAGTTGACTTAGTTTTGAGCAGATTTTTTTTTTTTTAATTACACTTTGTGGCCTTAGGTTTTTAAGTAGGGTCTCTTATAGCACAGACTGACTTGAAAAACTCACAATGGAGCCAGGATGACCCTGAACTCCTAACCTTGCTGATACTTCTCAGGAGCTAGAATTACAGATGCTACACTGCACCCAGTTTACGCTTGCTTTTTGATTTGGGGAGTTTATGCATTCCAGACTGACCTTGAACTCACGCACTCGTCCTGCTCAGCCTCACAAAGGGATTTGGGTGTGTGCTAACCACTCATGGATTCCCTATTTACTTTAGAACGGCTGTGGTTCCAGCTCTGGGGGCCAGTCCCTTCCCTGCCACAAAGAAGTCACTGCCTCAGTCTGGAACCTGGAACTCCTCAGTGAGCCTCTCGTAGGAAGAACTTGGGGGCTCTGGGCCGGTCGGGACCCTACCGTGGCATTGATGAAGAAGGCCCGCTCTCGGTTGCCCGCAGTGATGTTGAAGGTGAGGAGGGCATTGCAGCCACTGTCGGCATCGCTAGCCAGGACGTGGGTGACGAAGCTCGAGACAGGGCTGTTCTCGCTGATGGTGACATTCATGGGAAGATTCAATAGCACCGGGTCATTGTCGTTGATGTCCAGCACTCGGATGCCCACCAGCATCTGGGGGAGGGAGAGTCAGGGGGTGGATGGGACCGAAGAGAAGGAGGGGACAGAGACAAAGGTAGCAAAGACGTTGAGTGAGGAAGGTTGTGGAGAGAGGGGCAGATGGAGGAAGAAAGCTAGACAAGTAGAAGAGGAGGGGGGTCACAGAGGCAGAGGGGAGGGGGTGTACACCCTGACGGGTCTGGATCAGAGCCAGAGGTCTAGCAGGAAACAGTCTCTTGAAAGAGGATTATGGCCGGGTGTTGGCGGTGCATGCCTTTAATCCCAGCACTCTGGAGGCAGAGGCAAGTGGATCTCTGTGAGTTCGAGGCCAGCCTGGTCTACAAAGCGAGTTCCAGGAAAGGCACAAAGCTACACAGAGAAACCCTGTCTCAAAAAACCAAAAAAAGAAAAGAAAAGAAAAAGGATTATGAGGGGAGAATCCTGGAGAGCCAAGGCCCCCAAGACTAAGGCACCTCTGGTTTCTCTGGGCCAAGGGTGACAGTTTGCAGGCATTCAGGGTACAACAAGGGAAGCCACAGCTGGGCCAGACTCACTGTGGAGCTGAGAGGCGGTACCCCCCTGTCTCGGGCACAGATGGTCAGGTTGTAGAAGGCAATGGTCTCCCGGTCCAGCTCGACGTCTTTTCGGACCCTCAGCACACCCTCCACAGGAGAAATCACGAACTCCCCTGGGAGCCACCAGAACAGGCCCACGTTAGCTGGTCCTGACCGAGAGCCCCCTTCCACCAGCCAGCCTTCCTCATGAAGACTAGGGGCAGCTGAGGCGTGTGCCCTCCTGCGGCCCTTTGTGGGCATAATGGGAGAGGGGCCCTGATACCTACATGTGTATGTAATTCCTGACCAATCAGCTTCCCCTCCTGGGCCTCGAGCTGGCCAGAGGCTGACCCAGGTGTGATAGCTATATTGAAAAGTGGGGGTGGGAGTTCTTGGGTTTTGTCTGTTTCGAGGCAGAGTTTCACATAGCCCAGGCTGGCCCTGAACTCCTGGCCCTAGGCCTCCGTGTCCGAAGTGTTGGGATTCTGGGAATGTGCCACCACCTCTGACTTATGGGGCCCCCTTCCTACACAACACACTCTTCCTGTCTACTTGTGGTCAGAAACCAGCAAAGGTATTAAGAACTCCGGAAAGTGTGTTCTAGACAGGTAGAAACAAGGCACAAGATGAGCTGCAGGGTGTCTGGAGGCTGAGGCCACCCCTGGGCCATGTCACAGCAGAACATCACACCACTGTCTAGGCTGGCCACCACCACCAGGACCAAAGCAGAGCGCAGTGACCTGTCCTCCACTTTATGCAAATAACATCATCAGCGATGCAAAGCTGGCTATTTGCCTCTCCCTGGAAATCTCCATTTCCTTTTGCTATGTGTTTTTGTTCTGTGATGACACTTCTCTTGGGGGTAGGGACATGGCTGAGAAGTTGGAGCATTTGCCATGCAAGGACAAGGACTGGAGTTTGGATCCCCAGAACCACCCTGCCCCTGCCCCCAAAGGCCAGGAGGTCATGTCATCCCTCCTGTAATTCCAGCCTCAGAAGGCAGAGAGACAGGAGGTTCCCCAGCACAAGCTGGCCAGCATATCGGCAAGTTCTGGGTTTGATTGAGAGAGCCTGCCTCAATGAATAAGGCAGAAGACGGCTGGAGGCTGATTCCTGACATGAACTTCAGGCCTCTGTGTGCATGTATACACACACACACACACACACACACACACACACACACACACACACACACAATAGAGAGGGAAAACCCCTCCCAATTCCTTTGCCTCATCTCTGAATTCTTTGTCTGGTGGAGGTAAGAATCATTGGGCCGATACCTCAGCCTGCTGCCTCTAGCCTTCCCAGCCTCCACTGTTGGCAAAAACTACTGCCCAGGTAGGAAGCCTTGTGAGAAAAGAATGCATGAAGGCCCCTTTGCCATAAAGGAGGGCTGTTGCTGTGAGCTCCGGGGAGCAGGTTAGTAGGATGAGGGGCCCTGGTTAGCCCCTGTCTGGAGCCCCCAAATGGAACACAGTGTGAGAACTTTGGGGCCTGTGGTAACGTCATTTTCAACCCTGAGGTTCAGATCTAGACCCAACTGAGGGCCAAGGTACTAATGTCTAAAGCAGTGACCCCAGAGCCGCAGATCCTGGTCTACCCTGTGGCTCCTGTCCTTTGGAGAAGGAAGTTAGGAGGCAGAGAACAGCGTTCTGGGTGCTTCCTGCATGGTCATGGCAGGACAGAGGTCTGAGTCCTCTGGGACTTGAGGCTTTCTTGATAACACCCCTCAGGACTGATGGGGTAGAAGTTTGGGAGGGGAGGCAGAGAGACAGAGAGACAGATAGAAGGAGCAGGAACCTCGGTGGAAACGGAGAAGGGGCTGAGGCTCTGGCGATGGGCAAGAAACAGGTCACTTCACCTCTGCACATTCTTCCAGGAACTGAGTGAGCTGGGGAGAAAGTCATTCCCCTACCTTTCCCTTTCCCTTGAGATAGGGTCTCACGCTCCAGCCCAGGTCGGCCTGGAATTGGTGGCAACCCCCCTGTCTCAGCCTCCAAAGTGCTGGAATACAGGTATGAACCACCACTCAACTGTTTTTCTTCCTTTTGGCACTTGGGGCTCAGGCCCACAGTGGGGCACACACAGCTTGGCAAAGATGGAGGCCTAAGCATCTCTCACAACCCAGGTCACTAACACCAGTCCTGGGATGCTGCCTGCCACCGGTCCCCAGCTTCTGTCACAATAGTGCCCATGCTCACCTACAGCTGTGATTTCCTGTCAGCTTTTCCAGGCCCGGGCTCCCTGGCCTCACCCTCCCTCCCTAAGGCAGAGGAAGCTGGACAAGCAGGATGTCCTGTGCTCTAGGCTCCAAGGTCTCCAAAGAATGGGGATTCCCTCTCTTGGGGTTTCCCAACCCTGTTGACACACCGATATGTGCTGGCAAATGGCTTCCAACCACACCGGCAGAGGCAGGGAAGACCTGATCACCCTGGAAGGTTTGGGGGACTCTGGCTAGACTCCTCCAGTTACATATTAGTCCCCTCAGCAGCTTGCCTTGGCCAGAACTCCTGACACCCCAAACCTCCTCATTCCCCACATCTGGAGACAGGAGGCCACAACCTTCTGCCCAGTTGTGTCTGGGCTATAGCCTGATTCTTAGCAAGCCTTGCCTTGATTGTTCCATCTGGAAACTGGGCTCACAGGCAGGAGTCCTCTCCAGCTGGTTTGGTAACAAAGGAACTCTTTTTTTTTTTTTTTTTTTTTCCCCGAGACAGGGTTTCTCTGTATAGCTTTGTGCCTTTCCTGGAACTCACCCTGTAGACCAGGCTGGCCTTGAACTCACAGAGATCCGCCTGCCTCTGCCTCCCGAGTGCTGGGATTAAAGGCGTGCACCACCACCGCCCAGCTTCAAAGCAACTCTTAATATAGGAGGGGGATCCTGAAAGGGAGGCCAGGTGCTGTCTGGGGGACTGAGATCTTGCAAGGAAGATAGAGAGGTGGGCAAGGGATCCCAGGATGGCTTGGCCGAAAGGGGTAGTCGGGAGGTCCTGAGGAGGAGGAAGGCTTGGTGGTCAAAGCTCAAGCGGGGATGGAAAGTTTCCTAATTCCTTTTCGACAAGAATTGCTGGGAATGGCAAGTGCAAAGGCCCTGAGGTCTGAGCACCCCTGGAGCTCAAGGAATCTTGAAAAGACCGTGTCTAGTGGGCAATCTGAATAAGAGAATGAGGGGGAAGAGGTGATTTTTTTTTCCCATATGGCTTTGAGGGCCATTGAAAGGTCTTGGCATTTCCTGAGTAAGGTAGACACCATGTGGGCTTTGAACATGGGAGGAACATGACTTGACCCAGGTTTTAAGGAGTTCACTGTGGTTCCTGTGCTTGGGGCATTTTGGAATGAAAGCAGGGAGGTCATGTGAGAGCCTAGCACAAACACTTGGGCTGGAGATTGAGTAGGTGACTGGGTGGGTGGGGAGCAGGCCCTGCAAGCTCAGGCTGCAGTGGCCTTTGTGCGGAGCGGCCTGGGTGTGTCCCTTTATCTACTGTCGAAGAATAGGTTTGAGCTGGAGTCCGTATCTACTTTTCTGTTTCCAAGATGAATCCCAGGCGAGTGGTGGTGGTGGGTGGTGGTGTGTGTGTGTGTGTTTGTATGTGTGTGTGTGAGAGAGAGAGAGAGAGAGAGAGAGACAGAGAGAGACAGAGAGACAGAGAGAATGTGTGTGTAACCCTGAATCAAGTCATGTCTTGCTCAAAGCACCATGGTGTTCACCTCACTCAGTAAATACCAAGTCCTCTGGATGGCAGTATCTCTGTCTCCTCCTCTTCTTGCTCAAGTTCACATACACATACCAGACACTCTGCCATTATCCTACCAGGCACGCTTGGACCACAGGGCCTTTGTGCTTGCTGTTCTCTCTGAAAGTCTATTCCCCACCTGTCCACTCAGCTCAGTTCTTGTCTGTGTCCCCTGGCACATGACCAGCACATAGTAGGCCCTTATGAACAATCATGGAATAATCAACTAGAAAGCAGGATGTTTTATAAATACTTGATATCTGCTTTGGTTCTTAAGAATGGGGTGGCCTGGGCTGGAGAGATGGCTCAATGGTTAAGAGCACTGACTGCTCTTCCAAAGGTCCTGAGTTCAATTCCCAGTACCCACATGGTGGCTCACAACCATCTGTAATGAGATCTGGTGCCCTCTTCTGGCCTGCAGCCATATATGCAGGCAGGACACTGTCTACATAATAAACAAACAAACAAATAAATAAATCCTTAAAAAAAAAAGAATGGGGAGGCTTGGCACCCCCCCAGGGCCCATGTGGGTGACTGGTGACTGCCACAGTCTTGGCCACTTCCCTGTTACGGCCTTTTGAAGGTCGCTCTTCCCATGGTGTCTTTTGATGGATTCCCTGAACCCTTGAAATTCTTGCTCACAAAATGTCTTGAGAGAAAGTGATCTTCCAGCCTCCAGCCTCTGAGCCAGGTTGGCAGTCATGACAGCTGTGTAGGCTTTTTGTTTTCTTATGGTTATTTTATTTTATTTAAAGGTAGCTTCTCACCAAGTAACTTTGCCTGGCTTTGAACTCATAGAGATCCACCTGCCTCTACCTCCTGAGTGCTGGAATTAAAAGCATGGGTCACCATGCTCAGCTGTGTAGGCTTTTGTTCGGTGACACTGAGGTATTCAGAGAAGCCTAATGCTCCCCAAATGTACACCCTGGGTCCTGGGGTCCTGAGATGCCTGTGGTGATGAGGCTTGCTTTCCTTCACTAGGATGTTTCCTACCCATGCCTAGAGAGAGTTATGATTCTCCAAGGCCACTGGCCTGTGTTCCCGATGGCCATGGCATTCTCCCCATACCCCTGTGATAAAGGCATGTGGAACTGAGGTCCAGGGAGGGCAAGGTCACACAGTGGTTGGTGGACTGTGTGGTGGCCTCCCTTACCTCAGTCCTGAGCAGGTGAAGAGAGCTCATGCCCATCACACTGCTCCGTGCAGACCATACTTACCCAGTGGGTCTCCATCCACAACACTGTACTCCACCTGCCCATTGGGACCAGAGTCCCGGTCGTGGGCCAGGAACGTCCACACTCTTGGCCCTGGCTGGCCCTCAGTGACGTCAAATGGTCCTTCATAGTCTCGGGGGAAAGTGGGCACGTTGTCATTGATGTCATTCACATTCACAAGCACCTGAGACAGTGAACAGCTTAGCTAGGATTAGCCCCAGATGTCCGGGGAACCTCAGCAACTGCACCATCTGGTGCTGATATCCATGGGCTAAGGTGTGTGGTGTACAGTGTCACAGGGTGGATGGGCATCTAAGCTGTGCATGTGTGTGAGCTCTGGTCCAAGTTCCCCCCACTACACACCGTGTGTGTGTGTGTGTGTGTGTGTGTGTGTGTGTGTGTGTGTGTGTGTGTTTCTGGGAATTGAACTCATGACCTTGCACATGATAGGCAAGTATCCTACCACTGACCTCCCCAGCCCTGTTTTTTTGTTTTTGTTTTTGGACACAAGGTATTTTTACATAGCCTGAGCTGCTCTTGACCTTGTAACTCTCCTGTCTCTACTTTCTGTGTGTCTGTGTCTTTATGGACATAACTGATTGGCACTGTCACCATGCCGACTCATCCCTGTACTCTGGGCATCTTCTGTGCTCCCATTTGCTCCTCCTCTATCCTGAAACGTAGCTTTCATTCATGAGGAAACAGGAGCACAGGGAGGTCACGTGATTTGTCCAGGCTCACGCAGCCAGGAAGTGGAAGAGCAAGGATCTGAATCACTGTTAGTTTGACCAGAGGGCATGCTTTTTCCCCATGAAGGGGGTTGGGGCATGCAGGTGTTTTCACTCATCTGCTAGACACAGTCACAGAGAAGTTGAGTGACTATCTCCAAGTAATACAGCAAGTCTGGAAGGGCTGCTGAGCTGGACAAGAGCCTTTGCATGCAGGCATTTCCTCCCAACAGGCGTTTCCTTCCCCTTCCGTCATGGAGCCTCCTGGGTCCTCTTTGTTCTCCCTCACTTCCACATTGGCGATGTATCCCACCTACGTACCGTGGTAGTAGAGGTGAGGCGGTGGGACAAGATGGGACACTGGTCCGTGGCAGTGACAGTCAGGGTGTAGCGGCCATGACTGATCTCATAGTCTAGCTCCTTGGCAGCAGTAATGACACCCTGGGGACACAGGAAGTACAAGGGGAGAGGATGATGAGTGATGGCCCTAGGCCAGTCTATGATTATACTAAATAGACCCTGACATCCTAACCACAATTGCTGTAGCTATACCTATAACAGACATCACTAATCAATCACAACACTACTGAAGACAGATAGGTCCTATCCACTAAAGCTTTCCACCCTGTTACCCCCTGTCACTGGGCATTCCAATTTCCTTCTAGGCTCTATGTTTGCTCCTTATGCCCTATGATGTCACCAAGCTTCCCACTAAGCCCTGGAGAGACTTTGCCCCCTCCTGGATCCCCCAGCTGCTGACCGTGTGCCTGTTGATTCGGAAGGTATTGATGATGTTGCCTGCCACAATGGCATAGGTGACAGTGCCATTCGGTCCCTCATCCAGGTCTAGCGCCTGGATGGTGATAAGACTGGCGTTGACGGTATCCGGACCCTCATCCAGCACCACCTCATAATGTGGCTGCTGGAACACAGGAGCATTATCATTCTCATCCACGATAGTCACATACACGTGGGTAGTGGCCTGGAAAGAAGAGCGTGATCAGGTGGCGTGGTCATGGGGCCAGAGGGGATAAAGGTGGATTCACATGGCTGTTTTTCTGGGTTAAACTCACTCAGTGTGATCCATTATAGGATCCAATATAGGGAAGAAAAGGGGAGAGAATGGGTTGAGGAAGAAGCCACAGGCTGATAGGAGAAAGTGCAAATGTTTTATAAAAACCAAGCCAGGTAACTGTTTAGGGCCAGGTTAGCACGTATATCACCATTTCTATGTCTATGCTCATGGCAGACATCACCAATCAATTACAGCACTGCTGAGGCCAAAAGCAAGCTTGGAATTCTTGTCAACACAGTGCCCCAGTGATTAAAACTGGCACATAGAACTAGGCATGGTGGCATATACCTAGAATTCCAACACTTGGGAGACGGAGGCAAAAGGACGGCTACAAGTTCAAAGCCAGCCTACTCTTCACAGTAAGACTGAGGTCAATCATGGTTACATGATGATACTCTGTTTCAAAGAAATCAGCCCCCAGAAACCCTTCAGACATATGGGGTGAACTTCAGTAGCCTCCCCAATTTAGAGCATTGCCTATAATCTTCCTGACCAGATTACACGAGGCAAGAACATGAGGTCTTCAGTCCACCATGTAAATAAAAAATACACATTTCTAGTACTTTAAAGAGGTAGGACTTAGGGCTTGGGCAATTTCATGGTTAGACTCTGTTGACCTCTGAAAAGTCCAACCCATAGGACATGCCTTCATTGTAAGAAGTCTCTGGTCCTGTGATTGGCTATCTCTAGCTGATGCTTGGCCCATCAGACTATGAATCATACTCAGCCAATCAGAACTCAGTGGTCAGCACTCAAGAACATATTGCAGATGGCTGACTGGCTCTACACACAGAGGGGGCAATGCAGATAGCCTTCGCACGTGCGTGTGTGTGTGTGTGTGTGTGTGTGTGTGTGTGTGTGTGTGTGTGCTGTTCCATGTTCTAGCCTCATCCCTCTTCTCCGCCTTCCACTCGGGAGGCTGCTCCTCTGGACCACCCTGCCTGGGACCCCTTGCTGTCTGGCTTCCAGAATTGGCCTGTGGGAATTCCTGGCAGGAGAGGGGGAGGTGGGGTGGGCAGGCTTCTTTTACCCTTCTGCTCCTCACAGCAGTTCTGTCCCCACTGTGTGTCTCCTGCTGGGGACCCTCTCCAAGCTCTAGCTCTTTCTGGTATGCGATAGTGTCATCTCCTTTGTGATGGTTAATATTGATCTTGGTCTAAGTTGGGTTTCTGTTACTGTGACTGAACAACTCAGAGAGGCAAGTTGGTTTACATTTCCCCATCATAATCACTGAGGGGAAGTCAGGACAGGAACTCAAGTGTGGTAACACATTTTGCTGAAAACACCTCTTTGCCTTTGAAGATACTGAAACCTTGTTGGACCTTGCAGCTGAGTTTATAACATGCCTTGAGATCATATAAGAGTATATAGTTAAAGCTGGGTGGCAGTGGTGCACACCTTTAATCCCAGGCAGAGCCAGGAGGATCTCTGTGAGTTCGAGGCCAGCCTGGTCTACAGAGCGAGTTCCAGGACAGGCACCAAAATTATACCGAGAAATCCTGTTTCAAAAAAAAAAAAAAAAAAAACCTTAAAAAAAAGGACTATATGGCTATAGTTAGCTTGCTGTTCTACTGTGCACTCAGCTTGTTTAAGTCTAACCTGCCTTTAAGAGAACAGTGTAGGGCTGGAGAGATGGCTCAGATGTTAAGAGCACTGGCTGCTTTTCCAGAGGTCCTGAGTTCAATTCCCAGCAACCACATGGTGGCTCACACCATCTGTAATGAGATCTGGTGCCCTCTTCTGGCCTGCAGACATACATGCAGGTAGAACACTGTATACATAAGTAAATAAAAAATCCTGAGGGAGAGAGGAGAGAGAGAGAAAAGAGAAAGAGGAGAGAGGAGAGAGAGAGAACAACATAACCAGTCTTACTATGCCTTGGATTGTGCCCCTGCAACCATCTTTTACAATCTAATGTATCGCTTTACTCTTAAGCTATGTACTCTTCTATACCCTTGACCCAGAATAATACCTCCATGTATGTGTGTGTTGTGGTAATCATTTGCTGAAAGCAGCCAACAGGTTAAAGGCAACTTTAAACAACAAATATCCCATAAATGTGGGAAGCAGCATGTGGGTATAGGTTCATAACCGTGGTTTTGAGTGCTGCTCTGGGTCTCTTAAGTGACCTTTTCCCTTGTAAAGCTCTGTCAAAGATCTCTGTAAAGAGTCTCTCATTTTTACACCATGTCTTCTGTGCTCTTCAATAAATTCAGAGCAAACCCCTTTGTTAGGGAGAGACATGGAGAGAGACACAGATATCTCTCTCTCTCTCTCTCTCTCTCTCTCTCACACACACACACACACACACACACACACACACACACACACACACACCAGGCAGTCACAGATAGACATAACATAAGACACATAGGCACAACAGGTAGGTAATAGGGACTGACCAGACAGACACCAGACAGACAGCAGACAGGCCAACAACCACAACTACAGACAGCCAGAAAGCACACAGAGAGAAGTGGAGAATTCAAACTTGGCCTCTCTCTTGGTCAACTTCCCTTTCAGCCCTTATTGATATAGACACATTGGGCCACTCCCTCTGAGGTTTCTTTAAGCAGTGTACCCAATCAGGAACCTGGAGACAGGAACTGAAGCAGAGACCGTGGAGGAACACTGCTTACTGGCTTGATCAGTTTACCTGCTTATATAGCCCAGGCCCACCTGCACAGGGAAGGTACCACCCACCCCATCCCACCCCATAGGCTGGGTTCTCCCATATCAATCATTTATCAAGAAATTGCCCCACAGACTTGCCTACAGGCAGTCTGACGTAGACAATCCCTCAACTGAGGTTGCCTCTTCCCGGATGACTCTAGCCTGTGTTGGGTTGACAGAAAACTAACCAGCACAGTCATCAACCTGAAAGACTAGACTCACCTAGGAGATGGACTTCTCCATGAGTTTCTATATTGGATTGAAATGGAAGGGCCCACTCTAACTGAGCGCCATGAGCTGGGATCCTGGACTGACTAATAAAGAAAAAAGGGGCTGAGCATCAGCATCCACTTCTCTCTGCTTCCGGACGGTGGATACAATATGAGCAGCTGCCTTAACCTACTGTCATGACTTACTTGTCATAAAGGGCTGTATCCTGGGAGGGTACCAAATAAGCCTTTCCTTCCTTCAGTTGCTCTTCCCAGGCATTTTGTTACAGCAACAAGGACCGTCACTAACACATCCCTCTTTCCCATGGCTCGCTTATGCTGGTGATGTCTTGCTGTCGCCACTGGTCTCTATGAGCTTGGCTCATTCCCTCTACAGAGTCCTTCCATTAAGCCTTGGGGTCAAGCCTTTTCTGCATGTACTACCATTCCTGCAGCGACCCTGGCTAAAGCAAACCCTGTCTCTGGTTTGAATATGAAATGTCCCCACAGGTTCCTATGTTGAAGGCTTGGTCCTCAGCTGACCATACCATGTTTTTGAAGATGCTAGAAACTTTGAGACGTGGGGCCAAGCTGGAAAAAGTGGGTTACTAGGGGGCATGCCCTTGGTGATTATACCTGGTTCCCAGTCCCTTTCTTGCTTACTGCTTCCTGTCCACTATGAGGTGAGGAACCTCCACCACATACCCCTACCACCATGGTGTTCTGCTTGAGTACACGGGACCAAAAAAACATGGACATGAGCCTCTAAAATAGCCAAAGCACACCATTTCTCCTTTAAGCTGTTCTCTCAGGGGTGTGTGTGTGTGTGTGTGTGTGTGTGTGTGTGTGTACGCACATGCATGCATATGCATGTTCAAGGGTGTGTGGAGGGAGAAGCCCCCAATAATTCTCCATATTAATTATTTTTTAGCACTAAAACTAAATAGTTAGTTAGTTTTTCAAGACAGAATTTTTTTCTATGTAGCCTTGGCTGACCTGGAACTCGCTCAAACTCAGAGGTCCTCCTGCTTCTGCCTCAACCGATAAAGGCACTTGTCACCAAACCTATGACCTGAGTTCAATCCCTGGGACCTACGTAGTGGCAGGAGAGAACCAACCTCTGACCTCCGTGGTGTGCCATGCAGAGACTACACACACATAAATATACATACACAGTAAATAAATAAGTGAATAAACACGTATAAAATGGTAGTAAGCACGCAAGGAGGAGAAAGCACTGGGCTAACATTTCTCATTGGCATGGAGAAGGGCCTCGCACTGCACCTGGAACAGACTGGACACTAGAACAACCCCCGTGTCCCTTCCAGGCAGGAAATGCCTTCAAAATCTCTCCTATGCCCTTTGTGCTTCAGGCGGATTTTACATCTTTCTCTATAATTCGTTGTGCTAGGTGATTCCACAAGGATGGCCAAGGAAAGCCAACTTGTGCTTCTTGTGTTCTGCATGGTCCTGATTTTAGCTATGAATGCTCAGCTTCCTACCCTAGATGTTCCAAGCCCTACCCTGCCCCAGGCCCCACAGCCATCACCAAGAGACAAGAGCACTGGCTGTATGTAAGGAAGGGCTGGAGTCGGGCCTCCTCGTGGCCACTGTCCCAGACATCCCTCGAAGACTCCCTGGAAGTGAGTCTGATCATAACTCAGGCTGCTGGAGCTGGAGGGTGGAGGGCTAGAACAGAGCTGCCCCTTCCGCAGCCCCTGATCGCTCTGATTTCTTTGGCTTCTGAGCTGAGGAGGAAGTCATACCTCCATGAATTTCCGGAGGGTTTGAGGTTGCTGGGCCAGGCCCACAGCTTGGGCAATGCTTGTATCTTCTTGTGATGCAATCCTAAGATGTTCAGTGCTGGGGTGTGTATCAGGGGGAGGTAGGGGAAGAGTGGGGGAGATGTTCTGCTCTTCCCTGGAAGGGCCCCACCTCTGCAGAGGATGGCTGGGGTGGGAAGAGGGTCTAGTGTCTATCCTCATCTCTGTTGTTTTGATTACCCTCTGGCCAAAGAGAATACATGTTCTGTCATCAAGAAGGACCCAGAGCTGTCTGACCAGATGGGGTCACAAGGTCAGGTTCACATCAGGAACCTAACTTGCGTCTTGGCAGCTTCTGGGATTCTCACACCAGGGCTTTTGCAAGCTTTAGGCACACTGAGCCTGCTTAAGGTCACCTAATAATACCAGGACACACTCTCCTTCCTTGGAGGCAACCTTCCTTATCCAATAGCCCAAGTGGAAGTGCCCAAAGAGCCTGTAACCCACAGCCCCATAGCACCCACAATTCACCGCTACGAGTCTGTCCCACCACCCTGATCCCCGACACTGCACTTGGTCTGTCCTTTGTCCTTCAGCGAGGTACCACTAGGAGTTGGACATTCTCCTTGGCACTGACCACAGTCACCCCATGTTGGTCACATCTGCCACTATGCAGGCAGTGCTTACATTCAGCTCTGTTACTTGGGTGTCAGGAGACAGTCTTTCCATGCCTGTCCTGTATAAGGGACTCAGTCACAGTGGAAAGCTGGGCCTGGTTGGACAAGCCTACAATACTTGAGAGGCTGTGATCACAAGTTCAAGGTTATCCTGTGCAACTTACTGAGAAGTTGAAAGAGAGTGAGAAAGAAAGAAAGAAAGAAAGAAAGAAAGAAAGAAAGAAAGAAAAGAAAAGAAAAGAAAAGAAAGGGAGAAAGGAAGGAAGAAAGAGAGAAAGAAAGAGAGGATACAGTGATACAGTTTTAGTGACATTACTTGCCTAGCATGTGTGAGGTCCTGGATCCAATGCCCAGCACTGAAGGTAGGGTGAACAAGAGAATCACTGGGGGTTGGGAAACCCCTCAGTTGGTAGAGTACTTGCCTAAAATGCATGAATCCCCATGTCTGACTCAAAGCACAGGGCATGATGGTACATGCCTGTAATCCCAGCACTCAGGAGGCAGAGGTAGAAGAATTTGAAGTTCATAGGAAGGTCCAGGCTAGTCTGAGCTCATGAGACCTTGTATATATGTTAAAAAAAAATCACTGGTGGGAGACTGTGCTCCTCAAAACTCAGGTTTGGGAGGACGGGAGAACCCAGGTAATCCAACTGGTTGGTAATTCAGATCTGATGTTGTAGCCAGAGGAAATGCTGATAGGGTTGGGGTGGGCCCTCCAAGGTCAGGCTAGGAAAGAACAGAGCTACGCAAGCTCTAAGTGATGACAAGAACATGGGTGAGTATAGAGGCGAGATGCCCCTGAGGGCCAGGAGGGCAGCATAGGAGGGAATCTGCAGAGTGGGCATGGCAGTGCATTCCTGCAATCCCAGCATGCAGTAGGCTGAGGTAGGAGACTCTTGAGGCCAGCCCAAGCTACATGGCAACACCCTGTCTTAAAAAAGCTAAAGCACTAAAGACCACATACAAACCCCTACCCAAACCGAACAATACAAACCAAGCAAAAACAAACAACCGCATGTAAATTAAAACAAAACAGAGTGAAGTGAGCCTATAGATAACTGGGTACCCGTGGGCAAAGGCCTGGGGGAAGAGAGACAGAGGATTCCAAGGGGGCATACCACCAACAGATATGACAGTGTGTCCTGAGGTTGGGATGTGTTCATTCTTTACCCCTGTATCAAATGTTTGCATGCAGGCACGGGGGTACCAGGGAGTCTCAGCTTCAGTGCCTACAAGTGCAGAGTGGATCAAGCTCCCCCTCACTTGCTAAACTCATTGTGGACATCAGATTTCACTTACTTATCCATCTATACACCCACCCACCCACCCATTCCTTCCTTCCTCTGGCAGCAGGAGCTTAGCGAAGTTCCTGCCTCCAGACTGTGAGAACTCTAAGTCAGTCCGGGTTAGACTTAGATCCACTCCTTAGTATGCACGGCCATCATAATTTCTGAAAAGCACCGAGAGAGACAGTAGAAAGGTCTTTACAGAGGGAAGTGGCTGGTTGGACACTTGCCATTGTCTATCTGGTAAGACCGGCCCTACCCGCGGGCCTGGAGACGCAGTACCGCCCGCCGCCCCTCGGGGGCGCTGCTGGGAGGGAGCTGGCTAGGTCGCCCGCTGCGCGGTGGGTTCTGCACGCACTCGCTCAGGGAGGCGGTGTGTACAAGCAGTCTCCCTGCGCTCCGGGAGCCCCGCTTGCTCTGCGCGCACTCCAGCAGTCTGTGTCTGCTCTAGCTCGGCTCGACGGCGACATGGGTGTCCCCACGGTCCCTGAGGCCAGCGGCCCGCGCCGGGGGACCCTGCTCCTCGCTCTTTTCCTGGCGGCATCCAGAGGTAAGGTCTGCAGGCGGTGGGGTGCAGAGGAGGAGCGCCAGGGAGCACAGCCCGGTAGGGTGGAGGGACCCAGGCAGGATGGGAGTGCCCTGAATATCCCCTCAGCTTGTGGTGACCTCCACCCTACCGCTGCTCTGAGGCTGCTGGGACAGCCCATCAGGGTGCAGTGGGGCTCCATCCTGGTGGAGCACATCTGTACGTGCTAACAGCTGCCAAAACAGCAGGCAAAGGTGTCTCTAGGGGACTGTCTTCGGCACTTCCCTGGCCAGAGAGCCCAGAGCAGGCAGGGGCCATGAAGAGCTTCTGCAAGGCAGGAAAGGGACATAAAGAGAGTTACCCCAGTCCTTTAGTGGTTGTTGATTGACTTTTGACACCCTGGGCATTTCCCTGCCTTCCTGCAACAGAGTCTCAGAGGCCCTGGGTGTGTGTGTGCTCTGACCCATACTCTATCCCCTTTGACATTCTTGGATGAGTTTTGATGGACACTTCTGGATCTGGACAGCTTAGTTGCTTGCTCTGTACTGATAACCCATTTGAGTGATCAGTGGGTTCTTGCCACTTAGCCAGATTGTAGCTGAGCAGCCTCTATGGAGTACTGGGGAAGATAATGGGACACTCCCTGAGCCCAGCTCCCAGCCCATGCTTGGCTAACTCCTCAGCACAGACTCAGAAGCCCCACACAGGGAGGTGTCACTTTCAAAATCCAGACTCACAATTTGTACTTGTCCTGGGACAGAGTAGTTCCCCAGAGCCTGGTCCTTGCTTGCCCAGAACAGAAGATCTCAAAGAAAAAGGGGGTATTCTGATGGGTGGTCAAGCAGTAGACAAGAGTGTCCCCTGAAGATTGCCTGTCTGATCCTTCCCTGCTCAGAAAACCCAGGACACATGTAGCTTCTGCAAGGCTGGAGAGAGAAAGGGTCCGGGGACAGTGTGGGTCACGGAGGGAGTCCAGAGTGTCAGGATGGAGGTGGTGGGCTCTGCAGAGGGAACCAATGGGCTGATCAGGAAAGAAAGAAGGTTAACAGAGGCAAAGGGAGAGGAGGCCGAGGAGGACTTCTTATCAACAATGGGAGGCAGGCCTGACCCTCTGATAAGGAAGAAGGTGCCCACACCCTGTAGATAGAACAACGGAAGTCCTGGCCTGGATGCTCCCTACCACTCAAAGGGAGAGACTGAGGCAGGGATGGGGTGATGGGAGTACAGGTGGGGGATGGTCCCAGCACCAAGGTCAAGGCTCCTTGAAGGGTATAACTTGCAGGGATAGGGAACGGAGGGAGGCAGGAAGGACCAGTACTGTATCAACCACAGGCTATCATCCTTCCCTCAGGTGACCCCTACTTTCTTGTCCCTTCTCTCCAATTTGGGTAACTAAGTCCTAGGGATCTGGAGTAGAGGGACACAGCTTGTGGAACACCCAACAGCAAAGAGGCCCTGAGGAGCTGGGAATCTGCACTCTACTGTGCCTCCAAGCCCCAAAGATGGCACAGCCACAAAGGCTTTTGGCTACTCAAACTACTTGGTGAGCTGAAGGCCACCTCCCCATGGTTCCGCTCAGGGAGGTAATTAGGGCTCGGGATGGCTTTCAGGAAGGGAACAAAGGGGCCCTTTAGCCTGCAGCTGCCCTGACCTCAGCACTGGGAATAACATAGGTGTGATCACTCACGTTTTCCTTTTCTTTCCTATAGCAGACCTGGTGGTCAGGAGGCCTGGGGGCTGAGCACACTCACCAGTCAGCGCAGGTGCTTTGGGCAGAATGGCATTTGGGGCAGGGTGGAATGGGGGTCTGCGGGAACTTCAAGCAGTCAGAGCTTAGAGGCACTTGGGGTGGCACCCAGAACACACTCCTCTCCTGGCCTGATATGGGCTGAGACTGGGGGGAAAGACTGTTTGGGAGCCAGGAGCCAGCAGACCCCCAGGGGGTGCAGAACCTCTTCCCCACAAGCATCCCTAAGGTTTAAGGAAGTTACTACTACTTTGCCTGTCCTCAGTCTGACCCGTAGCCCTGTTCACATGGGGGCACTGGTGTGAGAGATGGGCAGCTGTCTTCCCTTTCATGGTAAACAAGGCTGCAAGGCCCTGTTGAGTAAATTCAGTGCTGCAAGCCTCTGACCCGGTAGTGGTCAGCTCTTAGGAAATCCCTAAGCCCTGCCCAGCAGCCTGAGACTAGAGATGGCCATGCCATGGGATGCCCAAGGAGTACTGAGCTAGGCTGGCTGCAGGGCAGCGCTTCTCTGCTGCTGTGAATCTAGGAAAGGGGTACCAAATGAAGCTACAGGAGTCACCTCTGCAGGTTCAGGACACAGGATCTTAGGCCAAAGCAGGAGAAAGAGAGGGTCCTCGGGGCCCATGTGTCCTGTTGGTACTGACTGAGCCTTGAACTTGAGGTCCTAGGTTCAAAGGCAACTCTTGTCCAGGGCCAGTCTGGCCTTGCCAGAAATGAGCACTGACTTCTGGTATCCATGGATCCCTTTGGAAGGTCTGGCTGGGCCATGGCCTTCCTGATGTTTAAGTAAGGGGTCTCGGGTGTAGCTACATGCCAGGGCTTCCTCCAGCTCTAGCTTATCTGTTTTGTTTTTTGAACCTGTGTTCAAATCTTAGCTGGCCTTCTATGAGCAGGGCAAATTCCTTAGCATCTTTGGTCAAGTCTCCATCTTTAATACAGGGCAGCAATCCATCCTCCCTCGACAAAGCTGTGTGGAGCTGATGGGTAAAACTTCCCATGGTACCCAGTCCTTGTGATGTTGGTAGTGTGCCATCTCCTGGTTTCTGGAGACTCCATACCAGGGGCTTTCTATCTGAGCTTTTGCTGCCCACAGAGCCTCAATGAGTGCCCAGGACCTAGGAAACCATGGGAAATATCACTGGGAATACATTTCCCAGACTCCTAATGTCTGAAGGATGCTAGGACGGTTTTGGACCAAGAGTCTGAAATGGTCACAGGGGTGCCTGGTGGTTCTCTTCCTAAGTTCCCTAGAGATGAGCCAGCCTGGCTTAGTGTGTGCTTCTCTGTGGGCATCCTCTCACATTCCATCTGCATCCTCAGCCTATTGACTGCTGAGCATCCCCAGAGTGAAGCAAGAGATGTCTTCCCCATCAGTCCTTCAGTAATGAACTTGCTGTGTTTGGCTACTAACCCAGCCCTCCCTTTGGCCTTTCTATATAGGGTCTTAGCTTTCAAGGAGACCCCGGGTCCAGTCCAGCCTCAGCTACTCCCTCATCATGGGGCCTCAAGCACACACTTCCCCCAGCTGAGCAGTGAACAGGTTGTGTGACATAGTTGTAGTTGGGTGCCAGTCTCAGGGGAGGGTAATTCCCCTCTGTGCATTCTGGGTTCCTTTGCTCATCACCCTTAGGTAATATCTGCCGAACATCTACCTACTTGTTTTTCCTTTAAATCTACACTTTTTTTTTTAAGTAAAAATTTTAGAGGAAATTCTAAGTCAGTGTCACAAGTGGAAAGCTAGTATCATCGGCCATAAATAGAACATATAAAAAGAACACCTCTAGCAAGCCAGATAAGGGAATTAAACGTTAGTTGGAAACGTAGGCTGGGCCAGACTCAGCATGTAAAGCCTGTTGCTGTCTCTTGTAGAAATAAATCAAAAGGAAAAGGGCATTTTGAAGATAGAGTGACATCAACTATGACTTTCTCTTTGATATAATCAGGGCTAAGAGAATACTGAAGTGGGAACGAACATCTCTCGTAATGATTCAGTGTTATTTAATGTAAAATCAAAAGTAAAACTACTTGAGTTATTAATGCTGCCCGGCAAACTAAGCCCTCATTGGCTAGGTCAGCTGTCCATCTGTGGGGAGGAGGTGGAGCCAGTCTCTGGTTACCTCTGATTTCTAGAGACCACATCAGCTCCCCAGAGGCCTGGGTTTGAAATCTGTCCACAACATATTCTCTGTGAGACTGTAGACAGGTTTCTTCTGTGTTTTGGCTTCCTAGCCCAAGCTTCTATTTCACAGGCTTGGGAATAATTAAACAACAAGTCCGTGTCTGCGCTGCATGGAACAAGCCTACCAAGTGAGCTCCTCAGATCTTAGTAGTGGCCATGGGGTTGCGTCCTCCTCAGAGAGGCCTTGAGTCTGGGTTGGATCCTCCCTGGCCCACTGCCCAGGCCCTCTCCAGGAGGCACAGTGACTAGGCCCTATCCCTGGATGCTGGAAGAGTGACTTCCTCCCATAGAGCCTTGCTTCCCCTTCCCAGCCTCCTTGGTCCCTGTGAATGGACACTTCCTGCTGGGGCAGGGATCAATAAACACATCTGAGATGCCCTTTGTCCTCACTAGCCAGAGAACCTTCGGCACAGACTTGCTGGCTTCAGCCTGCAGCCTTCACCCTGGGGCACTTCCTCTGGGTTTTGATTGGACCCTGCCTCTATCTCCCTGTGTGCCGTACATCTGATAAAGATAAGGCCCCGCCTTTCCCTTTAAGCACCTGGAGAGCATCCTGGGTAATGGGGCCTCTGAGCTGGGACCAGTTCCCATGCCTGGGAGGCTAGAGACCCTACTCCCCCATCTCTCTCCTCAAGTGTGGCCCTAGCAACTGCAGACAGTCAAATAATTGTTTACTTAGCAAGCTAGCAGCTGGATCGACCTCAGCTGTCTGGGTGGGGCCTTCCTGGCCTGACCAATCAAGCTCAGGACCCACCTCCAAAACCTCTAGGGTGTTGCCTTGGTGACTGTGGGCAAAGCGCCTGTCAAAGAAAACAATGCTAAAGCATGTCCACACCCACACACACCCATCCCCTGTTACGCCCACAGAGCCTGATGTGTGGCAAGAAGCGCTGTCTCAAAAACAAGACAAGAGGATGGCGAGTAAGAGTTCCATTCCAACTTTCTCCGCAGAGGCTGGGTCCTATCTGTAGCTGGGCACCCCAGCTAGAAGAGGCAGCAAAGAGTGTTCCCTGGGCCTCACAGCCTCTGCCTTGAGCCCGACTCATGCTAAAATCTTGCTAAATGTTTGTGGAATGAAAGAATGTTTTGGTTTGGGTCTGAGGAGCAAAAGGAACAGTTGCTCTGAGTGTAGGGTCATCTTGGGGTCAGCTCTTTTTCTTCGAAGAGCTGAGAGATGAAATTTAGCTCCACCCACCCTGGGAGGGTGGTTGGAAAGAGTTCTTCCTGTCTGTCTGCGTGCTGGTGGAAGGTGTGGGTCTCAGCTCAGCCACAGGCACCTCAAGCAAGTCACTCAATTTCTCTAGTCAGTTTTATCTTTAAAATGAAGATGAGGCATAGCATGGAACACCTGCCCATAATCCCAGCGCTCAGGAGACAGAGGCAGGAGGATCGCAAGTTCAAGGGCAGTCT
The DNA here is from genome assembly GCF_903995425.1 of Onychomys torridus. Lineage (NCBI taxonomy): Eukaryota > Metazoa > Chordata > Mammalia > Rodentia > Cricetidae > Onychomys > Onychomys torridus. The sequence continues at coordinate 42,556,002 of NC_050460.1, forward strand.
GGGCTACAGTGAGTTTTAGACTAGCCTGGGTTGCATAGCAAAAAAGCTGTCTCAAAAAACCAAAAACCTACCAACTAGCCCCTAAGACCCAAAGCCGAACAAGAAACCCCACAAAAGTATAAATAATAATAATACTTTAAAAACAAAAATACATGGAATTATACCCACAATAGGATAAAGTACTTGACATATAAGAAGTGGTGGACCTGAGGGGCCTGGAGAGATGGCTTGGGGTTAAGAGCACTTGTTGCTTTTCCAGGGAACCTGGGTTTAGTTCCCAGCATCCTCCACACCAGGCAGCTCACAACTGTCTGTAATTCCAGCTCCAGGGGATCTGACACCTCTGGTCTCTGTAGGTACCTGCATTCATGTGTATATGCACACACATACACACACACACACACACACACACACACACACACACACACGTCGTGCTATTCTGCACACACAATTTAACACAATAAAAGTCAAAAGCAGTGTACCCGAGAGCAGAGCTGAAGGGATTCAGGACATAGGACTCTCTTGAGTGCAGTTGCATAGGTTCACATAGCAAAGGCCCAGCCTAGGAGGCTCCAGGGCCCAGGAATCTTGCTGTCTAGGACAGAGTTATAGCAGTCCCCAGATCTGGAATTTTCCTAGCTCACAGAATCCCTCCTGCAGGTGTCCAGTGGTCTTACTCAGTTTGCAAGTAGGGTGAGGTGGGCTCAGGGGACCTGTCCCCAAGGGCAGTGCTCTTCACTGGTACATGCTCAGGCCAGGGCTTGGGACACTTTCCTGTCCCATGTGAACTTGGCTACCCTAGAGTCAGGGGCCTTCCTCCCCACCCACTTTCCTGGCCTCTGACAATAACCCTGAAGGGATCTGTAAGGGACAATGAGCAACAACATCCTCCCAGTAAGTAATTATAATTCCAGCCGGGCTGCATGTGGCCCAAAAATGTGTGTGTATGCAGGTATGTGCCCAGGCCCTTCTGCATGCCTGTGTGCTGTTTTCTGTTGCTCCTCCCAGGGACCAGCTGCTCTGAGCTTCAGACATGAGGGACATTTCTGGTCCTCCTGTTCGAGACAAACCATGTCTTTTCTGCTCACTCTTACCTGACCCCTAAGCCTAAAATATGAACACCCTCCAACCTAAACCCAACCCAAGGACAGCTTCTTTTGCCCTCTAACTCAGGAAGAGGTTTTGGTGCAAACCTGAGCTCGAAACACCATCGCTTTGGCTCTGATGGCTCTCAGCTTGGCATGCCGCCCCCTGCCACCATCCCTCCCATTTAGGCCACACTCATGCCACATGGGAGTCCCACCTCATCCATGCCTTGGGCTTCTAAGCATCTTGCCATTTGTCCCGTGCCCCTCACCCGCCGCAAGCCTGCAGTTCTGGCCTCTGCTCTGCCTGCCCTCCTGACAGCACCCAGGGGCTGTGCACTGGGCAAGTGCTGATGGAAGTGAGTTTGGCTCCAAGGACAGTGGTAGCTCGCAGGCTGGAGCTATCAAGGAGAGGAGAAAGAGGGCTGGGGTAGCTGCTGCATGGCTGCAGGGGTAGAGCAGAGGTATGGCTACACTGTGGGTTTGGCTCCCTCTGTAGATCTGGGAAAGCCCCTCCGGTATCTGGCAGAGCCAGGGCTTAGTGGCCATATGCAGTCCATACAGGCATTCGAGGGAATCTCCAGGCTGGTGTGGATAAAAGCAGAGGCATGCATAGACAGCTCTTTGCTGTTTCAGAGAAACTGGGAGTTAAAATTTTCCTATCAAATCCCCACTTAAAAAATTATTTTGTGCCGGGTGGTGGTGGCGGCGGCGGCGGCGGCGGCGGCGGCGGCGGCGGCAGCGGCGGCGTTGCACGCCTTTAATCCCAGCACTTGGGAGGCAGAGGCAGGTGGATCTCTGTGAGTCTGAGGCCAGTCTGGTCTACAGAACAAGATCCAGGACAGGCACTAAAACTATACAGAGAAACCCTGTCTCAGGAAAAAAAAAAAAAAAAAGAAAAGAAAAGAAAAGAAAAGAAAGAAATTATTTTATGTGTATGGAAGTTTTGTCTGAATATCTGTCTGAGCACCATGTGCATGCCTCATGTCTGAGGAGGCCAGACAAGGGCATTGGATCCCCTGGGACTGGAGTTAGAGACAGTTGTGAGCTACCATATGGGTGCTGGGAATTGAACCCAGGTTCCTCTGGAAGAGGAACAGTCAGTGCTATTGACCACTGAGCAAACTTTCCAGAGGCACAAATCCATACCTTTTAAATGTTAGCAATTCCAAACAACAACAACAACAAACCCCTACTTTAAGGGTCAAAGGCAAGGTCTGCAGGCTAGAGGGGCTTTGCTCCCAGCTTTGCAACAGTACACAGGCCTGGGCTGAGGTCAGTCTCCAGTAGTCCCTTGCTGGGGGATGGTGAGCGAGCAAGCTGCTTTACCCAGAGTCTATGGACTTGGTCTCCACGCTCATGAAATGGGAAGACTCCAACCCTACTCTCTCAGGCTGTCACAAGCAACACAGACCCCTGAACGTAGTGCACGACACACGCCATTGCTTCTCACGGTTATCTGTGAAGCCTGTTTTACTTGAGATCTGCTGACCTTCTGTGACTTCAGCCAGACCACTTTCCCTTCCCTGGGCCTGTCACTACCTGAAAAGAGATGGTATCTCTCCAAAGAAGTTCTGAAATCTCTGCTCACCTTGGCAACAGCATTCCAGCAATCTCTTTGTGTATGAGCAGGGCTGGGGGATGGCTCTGGAATGTCTGTCTTCTTTACCTTGGAGGCCTAATGCTCCTCTCCCACAGGCATTCTTTGGGGCCATAGAAGTGTCCCCTTCATACACTAATGCACACACACAAGTCCTCCAGTCCTAGAGCATCAGCTCTTACTAGCCATTCATATTTTTGTGGTGAAGAGTTTGAAGCGGGCTTCTTCATTCCATTGGAGTTTGGTCCCTCTCCTTGGAAGTGTTTCTTGAATTGCAGAGAGAATAGTTTTAGGACACTCATGTGAATGATTCCTGTCCTGGCCTTAACATCCACCCTCTCTCTTGATGTTTTTATTTTTGTCTTCCAGTGAGTCTGAGACTCAGCCTAATGACTCAGTGTCATTGGACTCCAGTGTGGCCTGGATCAACTCCAAAAGCCACACTAGGCTGCTGCCTTTTGCACTGGGCCAGGCTGTCAGAGCTTTAGGGGTTCCCAGCTTGGTACCAATGGTCCTGGGCTCTGAGGGCAGGGAGGGGGCATCAGAGGAGGAGGTCTAGATGGTACCTCTGGATGGAGCTGTGTGTGTGTGTGTGTGTGTGTGTGCGTGTGTGTGTGTGTGTGTGTGTGTGTGTGTGCGCGCATGCGCGCGCACATGTGCATATGTCTGGAGGTCAGAGGACAACCTCAGGTGTTATTATTCACCTTGTAAAACATTTATGTACTTATTTTGTGTGTGGGTGCATGTGTGTGTATGCTCTCCACTCCGAGGCACGTGTATGGAGACAAAGGACAACGTGCAGGAATTGGAATAAGTTCTCTCCTTCGCCACGTGGCTTGAATTCAGGTCGTTAAGCTTGGTGGCAGGTGTCCCTTCTACCTTTTCCAACAGGGTCTCTCATTGCTCTGGAACTGCACCAAGTCTAGGCTAGCTGGCCAGCAAGTTCTAGGCATCCACCTCTTTCTGCTTCCCATCTCAGCATTACTGGAATCACAGGCCTGTCCTAACACACCCAGATTCTTACCCGGGTTCTAGGATCCAAACTCGGCCTCACATTTTTAGGCAAACATTCTTTTTCTGACTGAGCTATGACTCTAGCCCTCCATTCGTACTCTCTCTATGTATATTCTAAAGCCCTCTTCCCTGGTCTGTCAGATCTCCTGCAGCCACTGCAATGTGGATGAAAACCAAGGCCACGCTAAGGCGTGCTGACCAGGGCACCCCTCACATTAGAGCCCTCTGTGTCTCTACCGTCCTTCCTCTCTCAACCCATGCTGCTGCAAATGTCTTTCTCTTTACAGGGGAGGAAATGGGCTCACGCAGTTAGATGGGGGGCAGGGGCTCCAGCTCAAATTCTAGTCTCAAAAGACTGGGCCCAGGCTGGGGATGTGGCTCGGGAGGGTAGCATGCTTCTCTCCAGCATGCACAAAGCCCTGGGCATGAGATTCTGTGCCCTTCAAATCGGGCTGATCACACAAGTTCAAAATCTCAGCACTTGAGAGATAGAGACAGGAAGATTAGTTCAGCGTCATCTTCAGCTACATAGTATGTTTGGGGCCAACCTGGGATACATGAGTCCCTGTCTTAAAAAAGAAAAAGATGAACAAAGCATGCCTTCATTAGGTCCATCGGGTTAAGCAGCAGAGGAATGGGGATCGAGATAGGGATCAGAGGATTTCTTTATCTGCTTAAGGAGAGAACTATGTTTGGGTAGCAGGTGCATGGGTGAGGACCTGTCATGCAACCCTATCACTCAGCTGCTTTGTGTATTCCCTGCATTCCTACCATCTTGCCTGGGTAAACGTACTCACTTGTGAAGTCTCATTTAAAGTTAGAAGGCCCACCCTTTTTCCAGAAGGGCCATCCCCAGAGGGCCATTTCTTCCCTCACAAGTCTCTTTGCCTCTGCCCACAAGGTCATGAATGCAGGCTGTATGCTCAGCTAGGTCAGTGGCTCCGAAGCAGAGGTAGGGCACCTGGCATTGGCCCTGCCCATGCAGGTATTTATTCAGCTAGTGCTCAGTGAGGAGTAGGGGTGGGCAGAAGGTGCTGGTACTCTCCAGGAGTGTCAGGAGCATGGCCAAAGCCTAAGACCTTCCATTCTCCTTTGTACCTCCTTCCCGTGCAGGACAGGGATGTCCAAGGTAGGGAGGCCATTGGCTGCAATCCTGCCGGAGCCAGGATTCATGAGGTACGTGGGAGAAGGCCCCATTTTGCCTGGCCAGAGTGTTGTTTGGCTCAGGTTTCCCCACTACCTTCTCCCCTCCCACTTGGGGAAGCCTGGAGGCTCCTCCTGTATGGGTTGGGAAGGAGTGTGCATTAAGCAAGAGGCCAAGGCTCAGGAGGTCAGTTGACTTGCCCAGGGTCTGCAGCTGGGAAGTAGATGAGTCAAGCTTTCTATTCACCCTGTGGGTGCCAAGGAGTGGCACTCACTGAGGCAGGTGACCGGGGCTTTCCTCTCTCTGAGCAGGTCTGGCGACAGCCTTCAAGATTACTACACCATATTCCCTGTACGTGTGTCCCGAAGGGCAGAACGTCACCCTCACCTGCAGGATCCTGGGCTCTGTGTCCAAAGGCCAGGATGTGACCTTCTACAAGACGTGGTATCTCAGCTCTCGAAGTGAGGTTCAAGTGTGCAAAGAGCGTCGGCCCATAAGGAACTTCACATCCCAGCATGCTCATCCACACCACGGAAGCCACCAGGCGGCTAACACCAGCCACGACCAGGCCCAGGCGCATGGGCTGGAGTTAGCTTCCGACCACCACGGTAACTTCTCCATCACCGTGCGCAATGTGACCCTGCAGGACAGCGGTCTCTACTGCTGTCATGTGGTAGAAATCAGGCACCACCATGCAGAACACCGGCTCTACGGGTACATGGAGCTACAGGTACAGACAGGTGAGCATCCTGTACAGACTGCCATGGCTGTGGGGGAGGGGAGGCTGTCTGCATATCTGCCACATGGCTATGTATGAGACTATGAGTGACATGGGACTCAAGGGCATGTGGCTGTGAAAGGAGTGGGTGCATATGTGTGGGGTGCAGACATGTGATTCTCTTGGGTGTGTGCGTCTCTGTTGGTGACAGAGTCACGTTTGCATGTAAGAGGGTGTATGTACCTAGACTGGCAGTGTTACTGCTCATGAGAAAATGGAAGCAGTGTGTGTGGGGGGGGTGATAGTGTACTGAGTCTCAGTTGATCGTGGCTAAATGGCTGTGAGGTGAGTGTGTCTATACCCGTCTGTCTGCCCAGTTGAGAATGCAAGACTTGACTGGATCAAGATGTAGGTGCCAGCAGGTACCCATTTGCCCTAGGAGGTGGCATGAGAACATGCAGGGTAAGAAAACATGTGTGTGTGTGTGTGTGTGTGTGTGTGTGTGTGTGTGTGTGTGTGTGCGTGCGCGCGTGCGCTCATGGGCTCACACTTGTATATGTGTGTGTGTACAGACTCCACTGGGCCAGCACTGCCAGGCAGGCATTAGCGTGCATTCCTGTGACAGGAAAGGAGTCACTAGCCTGGACCAACCTCCTGGACCTCGTGAGCCTCACACTGGCGTAACAGCCCTCTCTCTCTTTGTTCCCACAGGCAAAGACTCGCCATCTACCTGCACCGCATACCCATCTAACGATCGGGAGAGTGACAGTAAGATGACCACCCCCATATCTTCTGTGCACCCTGTTTCTGTATTTACCTTGGGCCCAGATCCTGTTCGGGACTCTCACCCCAGTACCATACACCCGCAGACCCCCATTCTCTCTCTGCGGCTTCTGTTCCCCTTCCCCCTCTTGCCTGTGGCCCCATAAGCCCCCGCTCCTGCCACTGCTCTCTCTGTGAAGCACGTATCACCGTTCTCACAGATGTTCACTGCACCCGCGGGCACGGCAGGGACTTGGCTGTAGCCTGTCCAGCTCTGTTCACGGCCCATCTCCCATGCCTGTGGAAGGAGACCGGGCATGCAGACTACAGGGTGGCTGTCAGCCCTAGTGCTGGCCCGGAGAGGGGCCTTATGGGTGATTGGAGGGCTCTGCTCTCAGGGAGGCTGGACACGTAGAGGTTTATTTGAGAATGCCCTGTGGCATAAATAGTAGGCAAGGGCACATGTCTTAGGGTGCTCCACACTTCCACCAAGAGAGGCTGTGGTTTATAGGTTTGTCAGTGTGAGCCAGCTCTTGCTTAGGCTCTGGAAGGACAGAAGGGACCTGTGACCCTTGTGTAAAGCCCCAAAGACCAAAGCAAATTTCTAGTCAAATTATTCATATTTTCAAGCTCACCGTGTACAAAATTGAACGACAGCTACACCAGTGTCTCAGTGAGGCCTTTGGTTCAGGCCCTTCTGCCACACACTGCTGAGCTCCAGGCTCTCCTCAGCATCAAGCCATGATGCGTCCTCACTTCCCCTCTGAGCATCCTCTTCCTTCCCATGAAGAAGCAGCTCACACTGTGTGCCCCACTAGTACATGTTTGAGAGACACAGCGGTGGGGCATGGCGACATTCACTTCCCCATGGCTCCTTCACTCTGAGCAATCACCCTGGCCCTGTTCCTTCCTCAAGAATCTGAGTTTGCAAACTGCTACTTCTGCTGCTGCTGGCTTGTCATGAGCAGGGGAAAATGGGGTTCGGGTAGGTCGTGGCTGGCCTGGAACTTGCTATGTAGAATTAGGCTGGCCTCAGATTTGCAGCAATCCTCCTGCCTCTGCCTACGAAGTTCTGGGATTTCAGGTGTGAACCCCTACACGAGGCCTCAACAGGACTTTGTGAAAATAAGGCCTATGCTTTCAGTCTTGGGGACAGAGACACAAGATGGTGGAAGGGAAGTGCTGGAGAAATGTGAAGTGGATAGGCCAAGGAGGTTGGGGACTTTTCTAGTCCTGAGACTCTAGAGAAGAAATATCCAAGGGTGAGGTAGAAGCTTGACTTTGACCTCCAGGGTGGTTAGTCCATGCATCTCCGCCCTTGGGGTTGGATGTTTTAAACCCTTGCCAATTCTTGGAGCTCTGAAACCAATCCCTGGCTCCTGCTTCCTTGAGTTGTTGTCCAGTGAGTTGGCTTGTTGAGGGCCAAAAGAACATGCTTGATCCCATTGTGGCTGTTGAGGGCTGGGACCGGACTCTGATGACCTCAGATGTCCCCGTCTACGTCCCTGGTTCCGGCAGTCTCGACACTGGCCACTAAGCCCGAGTCGGCCCCTGGGTATACTTTTGGGAGTGTGTGTGAACAGTCTGGACAGCACTGCCATTTTCTGCATCATTTCTCTGTTGGGGAATGGGGATACCTGGGTCCCTTTCAGAGGGAAGCACATGTTATCTAAGGGGCTCCATCAGGCATGGGAACCACTTTGTTCTCTCAGGCCCAGGGAGCTGGAGAACAAAACAGTAGAGATGGGAGAAGTCTGCAAGGGTAGGGTAGTTCCAGCACCTGGGAGGTGTGGGTTCCCATTTCTGCTTGAGGCACACTAGGCCTCACATCCCAAGGCAACTCGTCCATCCCTGGGCTAAGGCAGGTTGGGAACTGATGGTAAACACAAATGGGTTTCTTAACACATGTCTAGGGCATTTGCCTGGTCACCCACGCCGTTGCTAAACAGGCCCCAGGGCCGACTGCTGAGCACTATTCTCTACTGTGCATTAACTCTGGAAGGTCCCAACCTCAACTCTCTTTCATACACAAGGGCTCAACCATAGCACTCCCTGGGTCTGTTAATGATACTTCCAGCGAAGGTCTTTGTGTTTTTCTTTTCCTAATTCCAGTCTGAGTGGCTAAATGTTACCCTACGGGAGAGTAGCTTAGATTAAACCAGGAACAAGGCCAAGTGGGTTTCAGGTAAGAGGAAGTGTCGGGGAGGGGAAGGAACCTGCCAAAGGTGTGGGCTGGCATTTCATTGCATTGCCAAGGGGCCATGGATTTCCCCTGAGATCAGGACAGGACTGGGCAGCCTGTGTCTGTATCCTTCCCATCCCTTACACAGCAGGACATGCCAGGTGCCATCCTCAGCCTCCTTTGTACACACCCACAGGGTACCTGGCAGACCTTGGACGTAGACTAAGCAAGCTGGGCCTTCCCATCCTGCCTGCTCTGAAAGGGTTTGGCACATACCATAGGTTGGTTTTGGCAACTACTTCCACCAGTGCCTCATCACCTTCCCAGGAAGAGCCTGGCTCCAGGTGATGACTAAGCTTTCTCTGCAATGGGTGCCACCTTGGAGTAAGGGGAACTGCAGTCAGGCTGGCTTCACAAAGGTGTCCTGAATCTCTGAGGACAGCCTGGCCCACATACATTCCTCCAGAGCCTGCCCCTACAGTAGCCTAGACAAACAAGTCCCATGCATAAGGTTTACAGACTCTGGAAGTGAAACCGAAGGGACCATAGAGGGCAGGGTTGCCATTTGCAGACAAGAGGGTCAGGCAGGGTGTCCTGGCCAAATCTCCAAGGCAGGTTGTGAGCACCTGGCTAACTGCACCAGGAGTTGCTTAGTAACCGTGGGACGAGAGAAAAGTGCTTTGGCAGCCAGTTTTTCAGATTGCCCACAGTTAAGGTCCTTGGATGGGGTTTAGCCACACGGAATGGTATGAATTATAGAACATTTTTACTTTCAATATTCCACGTTCAAATGCAGCCACATTAAAATCGGCAGGGAAGCTGCTTTCCTATGGATTGGAACTTCCTTTGCAATCTGCCGAGCAATTGGTACCGTTTCCCTACCAATGGGTACTTCCAAAGTGCCTGCCAATGGTCTGCTCAGTTCCATACACCTCACCGCGAGCCCATTTATGCTTCCACATTGCTTAGCCGTAACAGTGGGATAAAAATGGCCTTTGTTCCCAAATAAAGTGCAAAGGCAGCAAATAGACCGAGGCTCATCCGGCTCCTAGAGCTCTCTGGAGGTGAACCTGATCCCGTGACAAGAGATCCTAGCCATGTTTTGGCAGAGAGAAAGGCTCAAATTGGGAAGGAAATGGGCTTACCCTGGTTGTGGTTCCAAAGGCTTGTCTGTTCCCAGCTAAACTCCTGGAGTCAGCAGATGGACTGAAATAAACCAATCCCCTTACGATTCAGGGCTCACACGGTGGCACGGCCCCTTCCGAGACAATTTTGCAACAGCGTAGGAGGAAACACGCACACGATGCCCCCTGGCTCAGCGCTTTGATGCTAAGTGCCTAGGTCCAGATGTACTGCCCGGGTGAGCCGGAATCTGAGCCTAAGAATTCCTTGTTGCAGAATGAAGATTGTCAAAAATGGAATTTAACAGTGTCCCCACCAAACAGGAATGTCTCCACCGATTTGGGGCAAGCTGTGGATAATAGAGCCCTGGGAAGAAAGAAGTGGGTCTCTGTGTAGACAGAGAGGGTCCCCAGGTTGAGGAGAAGGAAGAGACTTTTGAATTTTCATATGTGTTTACATTCCTGTGTGTATGTATGTATGTATGTATGTATGTATGTATGTATGTATGTATGTATGTGAACATGTAGAACCAGAGGTAGACACTAGGTGTCTTCCTTAATTGCTCTCTACTTAAGTTTTTGAGGCAGATTCTCTCACCAAATCTACACCTTATAGTTAGGTGAAACTGGCTGGCCAGTGATCTCCACAGACTCTCCCATCTCCACTGTCCCATCACCTCAGTTTACAGCTACATGTGGCCACACTGGGCTTTTTAAAAGGGTTCTGGAGAGCCACCTCTCAGGCGCTCATGTTTGTACAGCAAACACTGTACTGACTGAGCCATTTTTCTAGCCCCTTGAATATTTTTTAACGTGTACCTTTGTTTTTGGCTATTTAAAAACATAAAACAAAAACAACAAACAAGAAAAAACAACAACAAAGAACATTTCTCTAGTCTTCCCCCTTGTTCCAAGTGCTGCGAATGGAATTCAGGGGCTATGTGTGCTAGCCAAATGCTACACTACACCCCTAGCCCAGTTCTCTAATTCTTTTTTTTTTTTTTTTTTTTTTTAAGCTGGGGAATCGAACCCAGGGCCTTGTGCTTGCTAGGCAAGTGCTCTACCACTGAGCTAAATCCCCAACCCCAGTTCTCTAATTCTTGTTGCAAATTTTATTCTCCTGTAACTGGTGCGTGCGTGCATGCGTGCGTGCGTGCGTGTGTGTGTGTGTGTGCGTGTGTGTGTGTGTGTGTGATATCGAGAGGCCAAGCTTCTAGGGCCTTCACCCTAGAAAGATCAAGGATTCCCTCAAAGGATGGGTTAGGGTTTGTTTTTATTTTTTGAGACAGGGTCTCTCTATGTAGTCCTGGCTGTGCTAGAACTCACTATGTAGACCAGGCTGTCCTTGAACTCATGGAGATCCACCTGCCTCTGCCTCATGAGTGCTGGGATTAAAGGCGTGTGCCATCACGCCTGGTGAGGCTGGAGTGTTGTTTTCATTGCAGTAAAACATCCATCTTCAAAAAAAAAAAATCCATCTTCAAAAGCAAATGTAAAACATCCATCTTTAAAGCAAATATCGGTGGCATGCAAGAAATCACATCCTCATGGCTATGTGACACCATGGTTCTAATTTTATTTTTTAATCACTTGGGCTCCTTTTGACCTTGAACCCTGGCAATGTGGTGTGAAAGGCCTTTTAGTGGACAACCTGAGGTCCAGGGTGGTCTAGCTCTCTCTCCCTTGTAGATGGGATGAGGGGTCTGTTCTCTCTTCTTTGGTAGTATCTCTGTCATGGGCAACAGTCCTCATTTCCCTGTGTGCCATGGGGTGGGGGACATAAGGCTGTCTCTGAAAGGAGCTATTAGACCTCCCTGGCCTCTTCCGGTCACTAAGGGCCTGGATATGGGGCCCTGATGCTTGGGCCTCTCATCCTGCCTGCTCTGAAAGGGCCTGGCACATGCCATGGGGTGTTTTTATGGCAACTACTTCCACCAGCGCCTCATCATCTTCCCAGGGAGAGCCTGGCTCCAGATAGTGACTAAGCTTCCTCTGCAATGGGTGCCACCTTGGAGTAAGGGGGAACTGCAGTCAGGCTGGCTTCACAGAGCTATCCTAAGCCTTTGGGGGCAACCGGGCCTGCATACATACCTCCAGAGCTTGTCCCCACAGAGCGTGGGACCTTTCCACAAATGTTATGCAGATTCCAGCCCAGCCCAGCTCCCTTCTCTGTGGTCCTTGTGTGCCTCAGTTTCCCTTCAGGAGAAGTGGTGGGAAAGGGACTCTGATGTCAGCTGCTTTTGTCCTTCTAGGTATCACGGCTGCGGCCCTGGCCACGGGTGCCTGCATCGTGGGAATCCTCTGCCTCCCACTTATCCTGCTGCTGGTCTATAAGCAGAGGCAGGTGGCCTCTCACCGCCGTAAGTACCTTCTGCCAGGACCGTGATGGGGTGTCCTGGCTGGGAGGCCAGTGATGGCATGGGACAGGGGGGCTGTACTGTCCTTTCCCATTCTTCTCTACTCCTGCAAGGAGCTGGCTTTGTAGTTGAGAGAGAAGGGCACCTATGTATGCCTTTCTCTGGGCCTGATGTCTGCCATCTGCTTCAGTGCCCAGACAGGGCTGGCGTGGCACTCCATACGAATGAGTAGGTAACCACACAGAATGGTGGGGCCAGCTCAAACTGGTTTCTAAGGATGCTGCTGCTCAGAGATCTCTTAGAGTGGGCCCTCGGGTGGGTTTGTTTTGTACTGAGCAGCCGTTGCTGGGACAGACATGAGTTTGGGGCTTCAGCTGTCTCTTGCTTTTCACAGACAAAAGCTCAGGCTCTGCAGGTTAACTAACTGAATGTCGTATGACCCTGTAAATGCAGAGCCGAGGTGGCCCAAAGCTGGCAGGGCTATCCTGCTAGGCACTGTGCCAAGTTTTGTCGCATCTGTGCTTCACCTAGTCACCACAACAACCCAAAGAGGGGACATTGCTGTCCTCATTTACAGATGGACAAACCGAGGCTGAGGAAGGTTCCCTGACTTGCCACACTGCAAATAAACGGTGGAGCCAGGCTTCAAGCTTGTGGCCACACATACCGATCACATCCCTTTTCTGGGTGACGATGCACCATCTGCCCCCCAGTCCTTCCTATGAGCCCTGTTTGACCTGCATTCTCTGAGGGGTGGAAGCCCAGGGGGTAGGGAGTGTGCAGCCTTCACAGTTCCTCCCAGACCTCTTCCCTCTGCCTAGCTGCAGAAGGTAATTGAGGGAAGACCATTGTCACCAGGCCACACCAGATTTCCTCTGCCCTCCCCTTCACCTCTCAATCAGCCTGCTGTCCCCCTGCCCTCTTTCCTGGAGGCCCACAGTGGGCCTCTGCGGGCTGTGGCCGCCTCACCCTTCCTCTCAGGCTGTTTCTCCCAGTTATAACCTTACTACAGGCTGCCCATGGGCATCCCTAAAGTGGCAGCGTGGAGCACGTGACAGATTAGAGTGAAGGAGGAACCCGGGGCTCTTCAGGGGGAGCTAGGCTCGGTTCCTGATGGATTCCCAGGTGCTGTCTTCTCTCTCCTTTGCCTAGACCACAGCACTGCCTGGAAACAGGAGCTGGAAAGCAGACCCTTCTGGGGTGGCAGTTACAAGTGTGCAGGGGACTTTACTCAGCCTTTGATGGGCCTGGCCTTTCTTGCAGGGTGTCCACAGGGTTCTCATTCTACTCATGGGGACCTAGTGGGATAGAGATGACTGGAGGAAAGAAAACTGAGGTGTGTGTGTGCGTGTGTGTGCGTGCGTGCGTGCGTGCGTGCGTGCGTGCGTGTTTGTGTGTGTGTGTGAGAGAGAGAGAGAGAGAGAGAGAGAGAGAGAGACAGACAGACAGACAGACAGACAGACACCAGGCCAGAATGCCATTCATGTGGGGTTCTGAAGACCCAGGCCTGAGTTCGCTTATTCTGTATACCTTCAGTCTATACACACTGCCCCAGGAGAGTATATGACCTGGATTTAGAGAAGAGCCCTGTGCTGACAATGGGCTGGAATGGGCTACACTTCATGCCATGTTGAGTGCCTGTGGAGAACAGCCTTGTCCTAGAGCATGCCACTGTCCCAGAGTAAGGATGTCCCATGTCCAGTAACAGGAAAGGGGACAAGAATGTATCTTCTAGCTCACGCCTTTAATCCTAGCCCTCCGGAGGCAGAGGCAGGCAGAGCTCTGTAACTTTGAAGTCAACCTGGTCTATGGAGTGAGTTTCAGGGCATCAGAATGACGTAGTAAGACCCTGTCTCAAAAACAAACAAACAAACAAACATAATTATCTTCTAAGGTAAATACCCAGTCTCTTCTCTGCCGCTGAATGAAAGTCCTCAAATCCATCCTGTGATTTCAGACTTAGCAACAGAAACACACATCAGATGCATCAATGCTTAGAAAAACAAAGCGCCCAAGGATGGGTAGTGGCCCTTGGGGAGTCACTGATCCACACAGACCCCAGAGTAGCCGCTGTGGGGTGTTGGGAACCAACAGCAACCAGCAAGTCTTAGCACTCCGGCTGCAGCTGGCCAGTGGCAGGTTAGCTCATGGTGCACAGCACACTCTGGGCAGAAACCTCCTGAGTCCTGGGCAGGGGCCTGGGTTGCCTGGGGATGAGCATGCTCAGGAGAAAAGAAAAGAACAGGCAGTTTAGCATCCCCAGCTCCAAAGTGGAGGTCACCATCTTCACCCCAGAGCAAGATGTCACAGATGAGCTTGGCCCACGCAGCCTGACATGGAGTCACTCTGTCAGCAGAAGTGACCTAGATTTCAGGAACTTTGTGCAACTTCCCTGTGTTTGTGTGTGCCCCTCCCCCAAGCTCGTTTCCCCATGTAAACCTGCCCGAAAGAGGGAAGTTGGTGTCCTTGCATTTGGATGATGGCCAGTTTTAGGGGGACCCCAAGGATAGGGTGAGGTGGTAGTGGCTTGTGAGGGGAGAAAATGGTTGAAAGGCTGGGGAGTGATGGGGAGAGTATGGGGAGAATGGACCTTCTAATCCTAGAAGCTGACCTTGAACCCTCTACCCAGCAAGCTGTGTCTAGACCAGAGAGAGAAGCAACTGTCAGCACACGCAGGGGCCTGGCCTTTGGTCGAAACTTAGATTCTCAAGTTCCGACACTGTCAGGCTCTGGGGAGAGTGTAAGCCTGGGGCAAACATCCAACACGTGGACAATACAGATGTATTTCACTTGTACACAAAGGTGGCTATGCCTTGAGTCTACCTGCTGGACAGGCACATGGAACTTGCACCTCTTCAGGGAACAGTATGGGCTCCTAGGCATGCTCCCGGTGCAGGGGACGGGGCCTGCAGAAGGCTTCCTTCCTGTGACCAGCTTTTCTGTCTATCTATAGGTGCCCAGGAATTGGTGAGGATGGACAGGTAAGACCCATCGTGACTTTGAGAAACCAGGTATCTGGGAATGGGTGTTTCTGTGTGATGTGGGGCCCCTGCCCAGCATGACACAGCTGGTCACAGCTGCATCTGGCCCATCTGGGCTGGTGGGCGGCTGGCTCTGTGTACCACGTCCACCCCTGCTAGTCCCCGATTCTGCTCAGAAGGGCTTCAGTGGGCACCTTTGGGTCTCAGTGGTCACCCTGGCTTAGGATGGGCAGCAGTGGAAGTAGCTGGCTGGGGCAGACATTCCAACATGCTAAGGGGGGGACTCATGACCCAGGCCCAGCCCAATGCATGGTGGATGGCTCAGCTGTGCCAGGCATTCCAAGAGAAAGCTGTCAGGCTGAGCAGGCATGAACAAGCCAATGGCTGCTCAGGGCAGGGCAGCAGGGGTCAGAGATGGACAGGCAGGACAATGCTATCTGTGCTTGGGCATGGGCTGGCTTGGATGGGCTCAGAAATTAGTCACCTCTGGAAGCTTGATTCCCTGCTCTACAATGTGTTTGAAGAAGACAGTGTCTCAGATATGTCAAAGGAAGTTCTACCAGTGATCCCACTCAGGTAGAACCTCTGAGTTGGAAGGCTTTCACAAGCTACCCTTGTCATAGCTGGGAGGGGAGGCAGGAAAGATAGAAATGCTCTGAGTGGCACTGATCACCCCGAATTCTTCTTCTCTAGCGGCAACGCCCAAGGTATCGAAAACCCAGGCTTTGAGAGCGCTCCATCCTTCCAGGGGATGCCCGAGGCAAAGAGCAGGCCCCCACTGTCCTATGTGGCCCAGCGGCAACCTTCGGAGTCAGGGCGGCATCTGCTCTCTGCCCCCAGCACACCTCTGTCTCCTCCAGGTCCCGGGGATGTCTTCTTCCCATCCCTAGGTGAGTGTCTCAGACTTGACAACACTGACTAATAAACATTAGGACTGCAGGCTCTGGGGGCCCCACCCCCCATCCCTGGGGAGTCTTCATGGTGCAGAGTTGAACAAGGGGACACAGGTACCCCTCCCCCCATTCACTTCTTTATCCTTTCTTTTACAGATCCAGTCCCTGACTCCCCTAACTCTGAAGTCATCTAAACCAGCTGGGGGACCATGGACAGTGGAACCTGGATTAGGGGCAGGTGCATTTGATCTATGCTGGCCCTTTAAACAGACCTTTAGGCATTGACCCCAGCCTCCTCTCTCCTGCTCTGAGCCTAGACTCTGCTTTACAAGATGCACAGTCCCTCCCCTACCATTTCTGGATGCTATGGGGGGGGGAGATAGGGGGCGCAGGGAGAAGATGCTGGATTGCTCATTGCTGTTCTCAAGATCTTGGGATGCTGAGTTCTTCCCAGAGACTTGACTTCACATCGCCAGCCCCAGATGCCAAATGACCTAAGAAGTCACAGACTGTCCAGAATGTGGCAGCAGCCTTTCTTCCTGGAAACCAGCAGCCCAGATGGGATGGGGTAGGTCATCTTGCCACCCTCCCAGGCAAGAGACACAAGATATAAGAGACTCCTGCCCACTGTGGGTGTGTGGCTGGCCTGCTGTTTTGTCTGAGGATGCGCTATTGGCCTGGCTCTATGCCCCCGGACTCTGGAGCTTAGCCTGCCTAAGTCTCACTTGGGGACCTTCCTCAGCAGGAAGCCCTGACTCTGGGCTCTCATTGCCTGTATGGTGGTCCACTGAGTTCAGTGGCCAGAGGCTTTGAAACAGGAAGTACCTGTTGTATCCAGGAGCCACTTTGAGCTCATTAGTGTCTTGAGCAACATGAAGCCAGACCATTGTACATAGAGGGTGGTAAGGGCATGATGGGATAGGTGAGTGGGGACTGGCCTCCTTCTTGTCCTCATCATCCACCACTCCCACTGTTCAGTGTGGGGCACTGACAAAGGTGACCTCCAAGATGCCCTATCTATACTGGGCCACTTCTAAGTGTGAAAGGGATGCTATTAAAAGCAGTATGCGGCAACAGCTGTAAACAGCTGTGAATAAATTGGAGGTGATAGCTTTAAGGGCCTGGTGCATGGGGGGGGGGGGGGGGCGGGCAGCCAGGGCCTGGGGATCCTTCTGGTTCTGACCACTGATCTTCAGCGTGACCTGCTGGCACATAAAAGAGCTTGTCCCTGGTCCATGCTAGTCTTGGCTCCCATCTCCAGGGTCTGGCATGACCTGGGCACACAAGGAGAGTCCTTCATGAAGGGCTTTAAAACATGAAGAGAAAGGACAGTGCCCTTGAGGTGGAAGTTGCACAGCTGACGTCTGAGAGCGAGGGGGAGGTGAGGCTCTTCAGTCTCCAGTTGGGACGGGAGCCCCACACTGGGAGAGCAGTAGCGCCAGCCTGGCATTTGTCTCCCTGTTGCTTCCGCTGGCTGGGATGAACTAGGCCTGGGCAGGAAAGCTCATACCCAGGGCCTGCAGGCAGGAGGAAACCCACTCATGGCCGGGGGGACAGATGGGTAGGGAGTGGAGAGGCTGGGGCCCAGCAGTAGGCTGTCTGCTGGGAACTCTGTGGTCCGGTAAGGTCCAAGAGCACAGGTCCCTGTGGGATGCCAGCTCTGTCTGGGGCTTTGAGTTCCTGGTGGCTCTGTGTCATCGCAGGGGTGTTGGGGTGGTCAGGACCCCAGACCATGACTCTTGTTTTGTCCCCGAGGTCTCCTCTTCTGCTCCATCTGTTGCCATAGACTACACAGTTACTGTGGATAGAGGGTGCTGTCCTTTTAGGCTTTGGGGGCACTGTGCTGGCGTGGGGGAAGCGGCAGGTGTTTTGTGGCAGGGCTTTGGGGCCTCTGTCAAAGAAAAACAAACCCACAGACTATCTATAGGATGAGTGCGGCCTATCCCCTGGGGGAGGCTGGCCTGTCCCTGCAGCCCTAAGCTTCAGACCTTGCCACTCAGATGACTTCTAAGAATTTGACTATCAGACCCCTGCCTGGCTGCTGCTCTGTGGAAAGGGGAGGAGCCCCCCAACCCCCAGCCCCAGTAGAACAGCCACTCACTTCCTGCCCAGCTTCCTTCTACAGGGCTCTAGTCTCTTCTTTTCTGGACCCTGCAAGTGAAGGCATGTCAACTTCATGGTTTCCTGTTTTTGATGCAGTTTTTGTGTGGTCCAGGCTCTGTCTACATCCATGAACTCGGGCCCTGCCACCTGGCTTCTGCTGTGGAGGGGCAGGGTCTTGGGGTTGGGGAATAGAGGTGTCCTGCCCTTGGGGCAAGAGATGGGGTGATGCTGAGACACAGTGGGGAACTGAGCTCCCGGGAGGAGGAAGGAGCCCTGTAGTCTCCTGAGCCATATTGGATTCCTGGCACTAGCAGAAGCCTAGGGAGAGAAGTCTATATTCTGAAGAACTAATTCATCCTTAGGCGATCCATCAGAAACTGCGGGGTTGGGGGTGGGGGTGTTCTTTGCCTATCTCTGGAAGTTCACATAAAGGTCTCCCTGGGACTGGGATGGGACGGACCAGGAGGAAAGGTTTCTGATAAGGGAAGGGCTTCTTGACAAGCAAAAGGGTCACTGGTGACTGTTGTGGACCAAGCTGGCCCTGCTGGAGTACTGTAGCATGCCTCAGACTAACTTCTCAAAAGAGCAGGCCTGGGGCTACCCTTCTTCTGCTGGCCAGTGTTTCCCCTGCATGAAGCAGCCCAGAGCCCAGGCTCCTTCAGGAACTGCTCCTCGGAGGAAGGACTTGGAGGAGGCAGCTAGGCTGAGGGCTTCAGAGGGCCGGTTATCTCTACTAACATAGGGTCCTGGTAACATGCTAGCTCCTGGAGAAGGGTTTCCTGGGTAGGAGCTGGAGCATCACCCCAGGACTGACCTGGCTATGGTGGGAGCTGAACCAAAATTTTTCTCAGGGAACTAAAATAGGCAAAGAGGAACTGGGGGTGCC
This sequence comes from Onychomys torridus, assembly GCF_903995425.1. Taxonomy (NCBI): domain Eukaryota; kingdom Metazoa; phylum Chordata; class Mammalia; order Rodentia; family Cricetidae; genus Onychomys; species Onychomys torridus. The sequence continues at coordinate 42,574,848 of NC_050460.1, forward strand.
AAGCAGGATACGGGGAGGAAAAAGTCCCTTGAAAACAAATGGCCCAGCTGATTGCCTGTCTCAGACCACAGAGAGCATGGACCATCTGGCCCATGCCCTGCATGCCCTCTGCTTTGCCCACAATGAATTCGAGTCCTGGGAGGGTGGGAACTAATAACAGTCGGAGGCTGCCTGGGGGAGCTGATAGCTGATATAGAGTCCTTGGGTAACTGGGCTGAACCAGGACCCCAGGATTACGCCCTGGGGACCTAGCTTTGTCTGGGCCTGCTAGGATCCCCATAATGGCATTATCGCTTTGAGCTCACCATGCCAAGGGATAAACATTTCACTGGGTTTCATGGCTCTGATATGTTGGTGTGGCTTCCTGGAATATATGGTGAGAAGGAATTCAGATGTGATAATATAGCTGTTAAGAAAGTGCTGAGATTAATTAGTCATGTCTGCCTTGGATTCAGGGGAAGGGAGTAGCAGTATGGATGCCACATATTAATCTTTTTTGTTAACATATGTTTCCCAAAAGACTTTCATGAGTGATTTTGTGTGTTTGACATCCCTCTCTGTGTCAGTCCTGCAAGTCTTTTTTGTGTGCATGTGTATGAAGTATGCATGTATATATGTTTTATGTGTGTGTGTAAGTCAGAAATCACCATTGGGCATCTTCCTCCATTCCTCTGCAATGTATTATTTTTAAAGATTTTATTTACTTTATGAATGGTTTGCCTAAATGCATGTATATACGTCATATGCATGCCCGTTGGATCCCTTGGAACTGGAGTTAAAATAGTTATGAGCTACTACGTGAGTGCTGGGGATCAAACCCTGGTCCTCTGCAAGAGCAACAAATTAAAAGAGAGATTTTAATAACTGAGGTCTCGTTCCAGCCCCACCATTGCATTTTTTAGCATGCATTTAAATATTTTATGTGTATGGGCTTTTGCCTGCGTGTATGTATGAGCACCACATGCGTGCCTGGTGCCTGGGGAGGCCAGGGGAGGGAGCGCTGGATCAGTTGGAAAAGGAGTTATAGATAGCTGTGCACTGCTCTGTGGGTGGAATCAACCTGGGTCCTCTGGAAACAGAGCAAGTGCTCTTACCCCCTGAGCCACCTCTTCTAGCGCCTCCATTTTATTTCTGACAGACCCTTTGGTGAATCTGGAGCTTACCAATAAATCTGGGCTGACTAACCAGTAAGCTCCATGGATTTGCTTGTCCCCACCTCACCTCCACATGGCCAACTGCCGGGGTTACAGACTACATGCAGCCCTGCCTGGCTTTTTGTCTGTGGATGCTGGGGATCTGAACTCGGGTCCTCATGCTTGTGTGGCAAGCACTGTATCTACTGAGCCACCCTGACCCCTCACCAAGAGTCTTTTAATTTAATGCAATTTAATGCAAAAGGAAATGGCGGCTCTGAAAGGGTCATGGTTTGTGGCTGGTGGGACTGAGGTTGGCTCTCCTGTCTCTTAGGCCTGCCCCCCTTCCCTTCATGGAACCAAACAGCCTTCTCGCCCAGGATCTGCTATTGCCCGCGCCTTGTACACACTGCGCTCCTGAGAGATGAACCTGAGCCTGCAAGTTTATGGTTCCAGTTCACTCCATACCAGGAATAAATTCTCATTTATGCTCTGTCTTCTCTGGAGAACCCGTGCTAATGTGTAGGCTCCTTCCATACCAATTCTTGTCACCCCCTTCCTGCCTGGTAACCTCCAGGCCAAATGACTTCTGGTAGACACTGGTCCATGCACTTCACTTGTTTGCATCAGGGGGAAGAAGGTAAGGGAACAGAGAGCTCCATCTGACCACTGAGACAGACCCGGGAGCTCGGCCAGCTGTGTGTCCCCCACATCTGGGGAGTGGCAGAGTGTCTCTCAACAAGCAAGGTGAGCTGCAGCTGGTGCTTTAGTGATTGCACATCCTGTTGCTCTCTGATAGCACATTTGGTAAATTGCTTTAAAAAAAAAAAAAGGCAAGGTGAAAGGCCAGGGGCTGGGTTGCTCTTGCTGGCCTGGGGCTGTTCTTCCTGCCTGATATGGACACGGGGAAATGCCCAGGCTGGGGGGCCAGAGCCAAAGCCGGGGAAGCCGGGGGTCCTGATGGCAGAGGTTCACTTTAAAGAATGTAATGACCTGCTAGGGCAGTGTTCCCAGCTCACAGCCCACCTTGGAACCAGAACCAGGGCCTGTGGACAGAGTGGGTGTGGCCTTTTCTCCCCAGTAACCTGAGAAGTCAGGGTTATCTGCTACTGTATTTCCTGTTGCTGGCTGTCATTCATATGTCAAAGAGTCCACCCTCCCTCCTAAACCTCCTGCCAAGGTGCCTTAGGGCCAGGGCTCAGCCCCTGACCTCCACACTACCTTCCGTCCTTCCTCCCTGGACCCAGCCCTTCCTTTTGCAGGGGCCCCGGGATGGCCAGTTGGGTCTTGCCATAGCCCTGTCTTTCCTGCCTGTAGTTTAGAGCTAACAGAGGTCCCAAGCAATACAATGATTTCCTCTGGCCGGGTGGCAGGCCATTGTGTGGCAGACCTGGGACTGGCCCGGATGGCCCTTGCAGCCCAGCTGTCCCTGGCTTGGGTGATACAGGCTGGAGGCTGTGAATAGGAATGTCCGGCTTTGGGAGGTGAGGGGAGGTTACCCAGGGAAGAAAGAAGGAGATGGGGTGTGGACGCAGGGGTTCCCTCTGAGATACGGAAACTTCTTGGCAGCCGATTCCTAAGCCCTATGCTACACATAACACCTGTGGGCTGGTGAGGTGACTCAGTGGGCAAGGACACTTGTAGACAAGCCTGAAGATCTGAATTCAACCCCCCAGAACTCACACAGTAGAAGGAGAGAACTGATACACACACATAAATCAATGTATTTTAAATAATGATACGGCCTAGAAAGCCTTCCTGATCCCTGGCTTGGAGCTCCCAGCCCTGGGTCACGTCATGCACAGAGTATCAATTTTGTCCTCTATGCTTTCCCCCAGACTGTCTTGTCTACAGTGTCCTAGCCTGCGGCATGGCCTTGCTACTGAGGACTTAAAGAGTGGATAGCTCTCCCAGATAAAACAGCTAAGGAGAATGTACAATTAGAGGTCTCGCCTGAGGCTGAACACTGCCCAGGGCTGACCTGCAGCTGTGAGGCCCACCTCTTGCCTCTGTCTGGGATGATGCTCAAACCATAACATAATTCCACAGGCCTGGCGCGCAGAGAGAGGCCCGACGCCCCCATCTCCAGGCAGAGGGGAAGATTCTGCGCTTGTCTCTCAGACTATGTCCCTGAGGCCAAGGCTGTTGTTCTTCACTGAGGTGATTTCAAGTCACAGGGCTGGGGATATGGTTCCCTTGGTGGAGTTCCTCTGTAGCATCCATCTACTCACAAGTCCTGGGTTAAATCCCCAGCACTGTATAAACCAGGCATGGTGATACACCTATAAGCTCAGCTTTCAGGAAGTGGAGGCAGGAGGATCGAAGTTCAAGGTCATTCATTCTTAGCTATGTCCTGAGTTTAGACCTACCTAGGTTACATGAAAACATATCAAAAAGAAAACCAAATAGCAGAGCTCTCCCTTCTGTGCCAAGGAACCGGGACACTCCAAAGAATGGATTCTCCCACTTCGTTTTTTTTTTCCCTCCTGTGATTTTCCCACTTAGCATCAGCTTTTCTGCAACCAAGAAGTCCAAGAAACACCAGCCGTTACTGAGCACAACAACCCATCTTTGTAATGGTGGAGACTGTATGTGAAACAATGCAATCTGATTTAGAACCATGTAGCTGAAGATCTGTTACTTGCAGCCAAACACATCGCTGAAGATGATTAAAAAAACTGCATTCCATGTCATCATGAAAACACCCCCCCCCAATCAGTTACCCATGTCCTAGTTACCCCGCTAGCATGAGTGACTAAGCTAGCAGACACCCCAAGCTGCCCTGGGGGTGAGGATGCTGCTGAGGAGGCAGGGCACAGTGAGTCTTGTTTCCCACTTCAAAATGTTAACCCAATTCCTACCCCTTCATCAGAGTTACTCTAGATGAATGCCAGGCTAGACCTGCTGTGCCCTCCTGCAGGGCCATTGACACCATGGGTACCTAAAAGACATCTCTTGGGAGCAGAGAGCCACTAAGCAAAAATGGATCCAATCTTTCCTCTGTGCAACTGGCTAGTGACTTGTTTTGGCCAAGAGAAAGCCACAGAGGGACCCTGGGCCAGCTCAAACCTGGCAATCATCGGGGCCTTGCATGTATCTTGTGTTCTTTCCCATCTTGTGCCTTTTGAACAGACATATGCTTGCTAGTTAGAGGAATTGTCCCTGTCACCTTCGATAAATGCCAGCCAACCGCTGGAAGTGCAGCCTGATCAGCTGATGTGCAGCAGCGTGCACAGGATAGGGACCCCAGCTGAGACCAGAACTGGCTGGCTGGGCCCGGTCTATACCACCTGCCTGCAGATCCAGGCCTCGATTCACACCAGTCTTGGATTTGATCCACCTTCCTATGGAACCGAGGCAATAGATGATGGCAGATGCGATCCTCTCCTGTCTTCCTTGTTTACCAAGCCCTTGTGCCAACCTAAGCTAATTCAATTCCCCGAACACCGTCTCTGCAGATCTTTTATAGGTAACAGAGGTGAGATTCTGGCAGGCTCTGACTGGCCAACTTTCAAGGTCCCAAGTCACAGACCACTCCTCCAGCACACGCGTCTCCACCCAGTCTGCAGGCCGTGCCTCCTTCCCTAACTCTGCAAACCATATAACCATAATCATGGGCTGTGGCCCTGACCACCCAAACCTCAGACAGGACTACCTCACCAGCCCTTCCCACCCCTAGTGTTGCGACAGTGACACACCAATGGGCCGAGAAAGAGTCAGAGAACTGCACACAACCTTAGGGTTCAGTGTGGCCCTGCAGAGCACAATTTGGTCACAAGCTCTTTACTTACTTACTCCCTGGCCAAGGCCTGATGTCAGGCTCATCTGATAGCATCATTTAGTGAGACCAGAGGATGGACAGAGACCCAGAGCAGTGCAGACTAGAGAGAACCAGGCCCCTGCTTGGCATATACCTGCCCTGTGAGGCTCCTGGCCTGTGAACTGAAGGTTACACAACCTAGGAGGTATCCATGGTTTGAGGGGTACAAGGAGCTTCTCACACACAGGGATTAGCACTGTCCCATCCATCTCCATTGCTTACCGATAGTGTAGGTGTGCCCTCATCTTCCACAGTGACCACCAGATGGTAGAAATTCTGGCGCTCCCGGTCAGGTGGGGCGGGCCGTGTGGCAATTTCACCGCTGATACGGTCCATGCGGAAAGTCATATCCTCGTTGCCCTCAGTAATGTAATAGGACAGGACACTGTTGATCCCAATGTCACGGTCGGTGGCTCTCACCTGGACCACAGAGGTGCCTCCACCCACATTCTGGTAGGAGAGCAGAAAGTGGTTATCCTAGATTCAGGGCCTTCAAGGAATAGCCTTGCTCTGCTCCTGGGGCCCCAAGACTTTCGGGGGGGGGGAGGGCTGGAAGTTCTGCTTTGTGTTCCCTGGGCAAGGATGAGGATGATCAGGATGCTGATAGACAATGTGCTTTGGTCACCTCCTACAGGACAGGTCCTGTGTGAGCCCCTTGATTCTGGTCCAAACCTGTAAGCTCAGATTGGATACTCACACTCACATATGAAAAAAACTTCAGGTGCAGGGGAAGGATGCATGCACACCCACACAGGCAATCAGAAGCTATTGTGGGCCTCTGCCCTGAGAGCAGGGCTCTCCCCTAAACCACCTTTCATCATGAGCAGCCCCTGGCACTATGTTCAGCAAGGTTTGGAAAATGTTTTCCTGCAATCATCCAGCCTTAGTGCCAGATAACAAATACGTTTGTTTAAAAAAGGAGCTATCCCAGGGTCTCTGCTTTATCACAGAGATATATTACGGGGCTGGGTACTGGGGCTGCACCTATGCATAATCTCTATTCGGAAGACTGAGGGGCCTGGGCCAGGCAGACGTTTAAATGGGTGTCTCATGGTCAGCTTTTGTCCGTGGTCCACCCTGGGTATCTGGAGGGTCTTTACCTCATTCACGCTGACATTGTATCCAAAGGGGCTCTCAATCACGGGAGGGTTGTCATTGACATCCAGAATGGTCACCTGTAGGATGTGGTCTTTCTTCCGTGGAGGGGTCCCACGGTCAGAAGCCACAACCTGTGGGGAGAAAGAGGAGGGGGTTCACAGTCAGGATTAAACTACTGGATCAGAACTGTGGAGCCCAAAGGCCGATCCCTTGATAGGGAGGACCTGAAGGGCCAAGAGACTCACTGATTCATCAGGGGCCGGTGCCCATCGCCAAGCTCTCCGCTTCTGCTTCTGCTATGGACAATCCTTGCCTATGTCAGGTTCACTTAGCATCTGACTTCAGGGTGCAGAGCCCTCACTTCCTGATCTGCCTGTGTTTTGGGCTCTGTTAGCCCCTTGACCTTGACCTTGGATCTGAGATATGATTCAAGCCTTTGGCCTTGTTTCTGTCATTCTAAGCTAGCCTCTGGTAAGCAGGAAGAGGGCCTGGGAGAGCTTTTGTTTGTTTGTTTGTTTGTTTTGTTTGCCACCCTCTGGAGTCCTGACCACCTGCTGAGCCTGTCCATGGGGGACTTCATTGTGGCCTCGGTGGTCTCTAGGCACTCAGCTTCTGTCGAGGAGCAGTGTGGGCCCAGCAATTCAGTGGCCACCATAGTCAGTGTGGTCCTTCACTCTGCAGCAGGAGCAGGCCAGGTAGGGTGCTTTTGCCCATGGCACATGTGGGGAAACTGAGGCCCAGCCAGAAGAAATAATTTGCCAAAGGTCCTACTGTGTTCCTGATAGGGTCAGAGTCCCACCAGCTCTGCTAGGCATTCTCATGGCTGTTTTTGCTTGTTTGTTTTGTTTTATTCATTTATTTTTTGAGACAGGGTCTCATGTAGCTCAGGGTGGTCTCAAATTTATAAGAACAGCCTTGAGAATGACCTTGAAGTCCTGATCCTCTGGCTTCCATTACCTCCCGAGTGCTGGGATTCTAGGTGGGTACCAAATGCTGTCATGCCTGGCTCTTCCGCCTCTTATGGCAGGGACAGACACCTCAGCTGCTTCTGCTGGGAACAGAAGCATGTCCCAGGTCACCCTCTCCCATCAGCCTTACTGTGCTTAGCCTTGCATGGCCCATATGCCCCCTATCCCTTGGTGACTGCCAGGAAACTAATCACCCGGGGATTGTGTGAGGTGGGCTCCCTCCTGAGTGCTTGGTGTGAGCAGTCCAGGAGGGGCCAGGAGGTGCTCACCTTGAGGATGTAGTGATCCAGTTCCTCCCTGTCCAGGGGCTTAGCCACAAACACTTCACCAATGGAGTCATTGCTGGTAACAATCTCAAAAGCCCCAGCAATGTTACCAGAAGCCAGGGAGAAGACCACCTATGGGAGCAGAGAGGGGGCAGGGAAGAGAGATAGCTGGTCAGGTTCAAAAGGCTGCCTGGCCTCCATACCAACTATGCCTCTGCTATTCTAGGGTGCTGGAAGAAAGGCATGATGCTAAGGAAAGGGATCAGACCCATGAAGGCTGTACGTGCCTGGCAAGGAGGTCCAGGGGATGTAAGCGGAACAGCCTGGGAGCCTACCAAGTGGGCCTGAATCTTACTATATAAATTCCCCTTTTTTCTTGGTGATAGGAATGGCTCAGATGGCCCCTGAGGAATGAGAAAAACCCTACAGCCTGGCTTGATGCCCACCTGTCCATTGCTGCCAGCATCAGGGTCCCGGGCCTTGACAGTGGCTACTCGCTGGCCCACAGGGCAGTCCTCGGGTATACTGATGGCCGAGTCAGAGGTGAAGTCGAAGCGTGGGCTGTTATCATTTTCATCCAGTACAGTGATGTAGACCTGGGGACAGACACACTCAGCTGCTTGCCTCCTTCCCCAAGATGTCCTTAGACCATGAGGTCAGCAGGGACTTGAGCAAGCATTCAAGCTCCCAGACCCACCCTAGCTGCTCGCTTCTCTGAGCAATGTGTGTGTGTGTGTGTGATGCACAGTTATTACCAGGGTCAGGACAGCAAAGAGAGGGGCTGGTGGAGACTGAGGTGGCAGAGACAGGGACAGCTGGGAAGCTGGGTTCTGGCTCATGGGAATGAAGGCCAGGAATATCCGCCTGGCACTGGTACCATTTCCTGTTTTTCAGGAAGATTGAGGAGTTCGGATTTTTATATGAAATGAGCCAATGAGTCACAGAAACGAAAACCACGGGCAGGCTGGTGGAAACACAGTTGCTGGCCAGATTCTGGCCTTCCCATCCTCAGTTTTGCATTAAAGGGAGGGGTCCAGGCCAGGAGCAGGGGCTACTGTGACCTAGGGGTCCCAGTGGGGAGGGAAGCTCCATGAAATTGCATATTCAAGTCCACAGTCTAGACCTCAGGTGGCCAAGGGCAGCATGGGCAGGAAGGAAGAGGGCCCACTGTGGGTGTGGCCACCAGCTCTAGGAAGACCACAGGCCTCAGAGACTACAAACACAAAGGCCTCTACTGACTGCCAGGGACAGGTTGGGAGGTGGCCTGGGTTTCAGGAACCCAGGTTAGGCCTTCTTAAGCTGCTCTATCCCAGGCCAATCCTCATCATCCTCATCAGGGCTGTGGCTTTGGTGTGCACAGCGCTCACGGTCCTTGTGGGCCCTGTCCATCCTACAGAACAAGCTCACTGTCTCCTCCCTATGAATCAGGCTACCTTTCTTGGTTTCAGCCACACCCTACCATGTCTTTGAGCAGCTGTCAGGTCCCTGGGGAAGCTGGGCCTACTCCTCCACTTCTGGCTGTGTGTTTTGGACATTGGTACACAACCTCTCTGGTTTTCCATTTTCTCAGTGGAAAACTTCCTGAACAAGAATACGCGGATGCCGGAAGCAGGAAGTGAGCAAACACAGGTAAGGGTGGCGTGTGGTAATCTCCACTGTCCCTCCTTCCTGTCGATGGACACTCAGTCTTTCCCTACTCAGCCCATACTTGTCTATCAGGCAGTACTCTGCATCTGCTAAGCAAGCAAGTTGATATGGGAAATGATGCCTAGTGCCCTGTGCTCAGAGCAAAACCCGACAGAGAAAACTGCTGTGATTGGATCTTCAAATTATTTGGCCAATCAAGGTCCTTACATCACAGGGCCTACCTACATCCTGTTCCCTCTGCCAGAAAACCTTTTCCTTGATGGATGCATTAACTCCTACTCATTCTGCAGAACTCAGCTTCAGCAAGCCCACCCGGGTTCCCTGACATCTTACGACGCATACATTAAGTCACAGTGACGTGACAATGTCACTGGGGTTTTCCCTCAGTCTAGTTCATGCTGTGCAGGCAGGCTTAACTATACTTTGGGTTTCTGCTGCATCAGGGGCCCAGCAGAGGCCTGGCACAGTCAGCCAATGGCTCTGCCGTGGCTGCAACTCTGATCATAGCGTAGATGTGAGGGTGGGTTGGGGGATGGGAAGGGAGCCAGCCTTGGTGGGTGAGAAGAGATGGATGGGGCCTTCTCTAGCTCCCAGCCTCAGAACCTCATTTACCTGCCCATCCCCCAGCACCCAAATGTGCAACTCAGGAGCTCCGAAAGCTGAACCTTCCTTCCTGCCCTTCCCCCTATTGCTGGGACAGGGAGGAGTCAGGTGAAGGTGAGCTAGCTGTGGTTTGGCTCCTGGCCTCAAGAGGAAACTGTCTCACCTTTAAAGGCCTTCTCCTGCACCTACACCCTAGTATCTCAATCAGTGTGAGGCCAACTGGGCTGTGTATCTGGGTCTTGCTTCTTGGAAGAGTGCAGACAGCTGAGCAGGAGAGAATGAACGAAGTACTTGCCGGTCACATCAGAACAAGGGGTGCCGGGACGCCAGAGTGGCAGCCCAGTTTCTGTTCCCTGAACCTTTACCCCCAGTGAGGGCTGAAGGGTATCTGGGCCCGCAGTACTAAGAAGGATGCCAAGGTCTGCTTAGAGCCCCCCACCTATACCCTCTAAGTCTCAGGCTGTTTTGCTGGGAGATTTAGAACATGGGACTCCTGCCTGCTGCCCCAGGGGTTAAAGAAAGCCAGATATGTGGGGGATCAAAGACCCACACCTCTGACCATAGTAGTTACTCACCCCAAGGCCTCCAGCACACAGTCCTGATAATGGGGCTCACCCAGCTCACCCTGTGGCCATAAGCTACCATCCCAGGCACTCTCTGAGCTCTGGCCCTGAGCACCCTCCTTCACATTTCCCTCCTAAGATCTGCCACCCCTTCTAAGGAGGGTAGGGCTACTGGCAGGGCACCCCGTTAGGGAAGAAAGGGAAGCACAGAGAAGCTAAGCAGCTGTCCTGTGTCACACAGCCACCGAGAAGGTCTCAGGGTCTCCTCCACCTGTGCATGGTCCAGGTATTTCTTTGTTATCACACTGCCATCTTATGGTCCCATAGGGACTAGAAAGAACATGAAGGACAGAGCTTGGGACGGGAGAGTGGATGGGATGGGGAGGTCCTGAAGGGTCTGAGTGTTTGGAACACCTGCCACAGATGTTCATGTGCTTCCCTTGTTTTGTTTTGTTTTCTTTCTTTCTTTCTTTCTTTCTTTCTTTCTTTCTCTCTCTCTCTTTCTTTCTTTTTTTTTTTTTTTAAAGATTTATCCATTTATTTATTATGTACACAGAAGAGGGCGCCAGATCTCATTACCATGTGGTTGCTGGGAATTGAACTCAGGACCTCTGGAAGAACAGCCAGTGCTCTTAACCTCTGAGCCATCTCTCCAGCCCCTCGTTTTCTAATCATTGATTGGTTCAGTGTGTGCTGGGGGGTAGTTGGGTGGGAGCAGGTGGATGTGAGTGAGCCACAGATGTGGGCCACAAGCTTTTGTGTGGAAGTCACAGGACGACTTGGAGTTGGTTCTCTCCTTCTACCACGTGGGTCCCGGGATCAAACTCAGGTCATCAGGCTTGGTGGCAATCACCTTTACCTTCTGTACCATCTTGCCAGCCCTCCACCCCATAGACCCTATCTCCGGGGAAGGTAGGAGGAGGGTCTGTGCACCACCAGTGGTGTGAGGCAGTTCATGGGCTACTCACCTTCTGTAGGCAGCACGGACAGGAGATGGAAGGAGAGAAAGGCAGATGCAGAGGGTTATTGGCTGGCTTGGTACTTTCCACCCACTACCCACGAGGTCTGCAGCCCATGCCACCATCCCATCTGACCAAGGTCTCAGCCCAGGTGTCTGGCTGCATGGTGGTCTTGAGACTACCCTTGGCCCAGCTACATGTCAGGAGAGCTACATGTGCTGGGGAGAATCGGGGCCCGGAGGGGTTGTGCTGGAGTGGGGCTCTCACCCAGGACTCACTCACCACGGTAGAGTCCACCTTGGGGCCGCCATCGTCGGCCACCACTGTCAATGTGTAGAAGTCACCCTTCTCCCTGTCAACCAAGCCTTTGACTGTGATCACACCCTGTGGGCGATGGAGGCAAACATCACAGTGATATCAGGCAGCAGTCCCATGCTCCAGCTGGATTCAACCATCTTCTCCCACCCCACTCTGCCAGCCACGTTTCATTCCATCGGCCCAGCCCAACGTTCCCATGAGCCTGCTGGCTGAGATCCCATTGCTCTTACATCCCATGTAAGATGCCGGCCGTCTCTTGTAGAAGGGTTTCCTACCTCCCAGTCAAACAGGTCCTCTTTAGGTAGAGATCCCAGCAGTACCCATCACTCCACCATGACACTTTTCCCACATCTTCTCTGGCTGCCCAGACTCACATACTTTTTAATGCTCACTTCCATCCCCTGCCCGAGAGCTCTTGTTCAGCTTACGTTCCTGATCTCTCCTAGGGCAAGACCTGGCACACTGCAGGCTCTTTGAGTGGTTCTCATTCTCCTTGGCCAGGACAAGCAGCACATGGACAGGCCACTGCATCCAGGTCCATATTAGTTGGCTCAAAAGGTGAGTTCTGCATGTGTGAAGGAGGCTGGCCCGATTCTGTTGGAATTCTGGGCACAGCAAGGCTGCCTTCCAGGAAGCCCAGGAGGTTGCCCAAACTGCCCTTCTGCACTGGGACAGTCCAGGCTGCAAAGCTGTGCCCCTCTGACAGACTGGCCAGCAGGGATTCATACCTTGCTGATAGTCAAAGGAGGGATTCTGGAGAAAGCCTAACTAAAGCAAATAAAGGGCTAACCAGCTTAGGATAGCCACTGAAGATATGGGAAAGAGTTAGATCTGAGTTTCCTAATAGACAAAGTGAAAAGAGAGAGAGAGAAAATCCCGTATATAATGGTAGGCTAGGAAATATGGCAGAATGCATATTAGAATTTCCTGGTAATAAAAGGAGCATCTAGGGAGAGGAGAGGAATGGGGACAGGACAATTGACTGTGCCTTCATGTTGGAGCCTCCATAAAAATCCCCTCACTTGTGTGTTGGGAAAGTGTCTGGACTGATAAATATATTTGCAGGTCCTTTTATTTACTTTATTTTTGTCTTTTAGAGACAGGGTCTTGCCATGTAGCCTAGGTTGGTCTGGATGTCTAGATCTTCCTGCCCCAGCCTCTGGAGGACTGGGATTCCAGGTGTTCTTGAGGGGACAGGGTTGTGCCGGAAGGGGCATGGAAGCCTCAGAGCTTGCCTCTTGATCTGCTCATTGGAATCCCTTGAAACAGCCTCTGAATTGGCCATAGTAAGTAAGCAAAAATGTCTCCAAAATGGCTGTAAACAGCTACCGGAAGCTCCAGAGGAGGTCCTGGGAACTCTCTTACTGCAGGTTGGTAAGGGAACACAGTGAATAGCTGGTGACCCTCACCTGAAGTGGGGCAGACTGGCAGCCATCACTACCCCCCCCCCCCCCCGCCACGGATCCCACTCAGTGGAGCTGTTCAGACTTGACCCAAATCTCAGGGTACCCAGTGGGCAGCAAAAACCTAGTGTGCGGGGATCCTATACATTTTTGGTACCCAGAGAAGCAGCCTATGGCTGTGTGAATTTAGCAAGGAAAGTCTTTGGCTTTTCCTATTGTAACTTCCACTGTCTAATAACAAGGATGCCAGACTGCTTGGCTTTCAATATAGCGCCCCAAAATACTAGAAGAAATGCACCATAAGGACGTTCAACTTAAGGAGAGTGGCATGCATCCAGAAGGAGCTCAATAAGTGCTCACTGTGTTGGGAGAGCCCCGCCATGCCCACATGCCTCCTTACCGTGATGGCATCTATCTTGAAGAGAGCTTTGGCCTGGGCACTGGTGTAGGCATCAAAGCGGTAGGTGATTTGGTTGAGGTTATCGATGGAATAGGCTTGCACCCGCACAATCTCTGTGCCCAGAGCGAGGTTCTCCATGATGACTGCCTCGTAGGAGGCATTGGAGAACTGAACTGCCTCATCCAACTCATTGAGAAGTGTCACATAGACACTGCAGAAGCCCTGATTGAAGGGGGGCGCACGGTCTGTGGCAGACACGTTCATCAGGTAGCTGGTCTTGGTCTCGTAGTCCAGATAGTCCACAGTCACGATGAGCCCTGTGCTCTCGTCAATCTCAAACTTGCCCTCTGCGCCCGACAGGATGCGGTAATTCACCAGGCCACCGTCCCCTGCGAGAAGACACAAGCCATGTAAGTCCCAGATGGGGGTGGTGCTGCCCTGTGGCTTCTTGAGCTGTCTACACCAGGGGCTGCTCCTGAGAGACCTTGGCTGTTCCCTCTTCCCACCCCCAGCATACACTATCCCCAAAGATGTATTAGAAGAGGGAGCAGAGGTCAAGGTGGATGGCAAGGCCCAGCACATCACGGACCCCCTCTGGGGCTTGATATTGGCACTAGAAGTATGCCAGAGGGAGTTGGCTCTGCTCCTAGAGACTCACAATTTAAGTTAAAATGCCTGTCTTGACTACTTGGATAAGTGGCTATCTTGCAGTGATGTTTTGATCTAAAAGCTTTAGGTGCCCTCAGAGCAGCCAAGCCTTTATTTGGTACCCTGCTGGAAGAGACTCTTGGTGCCAAGGAGTTGCCCATCCCCCTCTGCACACCACTGCTCAAGCAGGAGGCAGGCAGTTTGGGAAGGTCGGCAAGGAGACAGGCACAAAACCACTCAGCTTGGCGAGGGCACCCAGGACTTTCACCAGCTTTTCAAAGGGTTGTCTGTGCCAGAAAAGGCCTCCGCAACACACAGTGACCCTGACCCTTTGCTGATGTGCCATTTAGAGACTGGCCCAGCTATGAATCCTTAGTTCTATGCCCTGGTCACTCATCCTGGGAGGCAGGTGATCTCCAATGCTGGGGGGGTATGGGGACTCTTGGGGGTAGCTGATTAGAGGCTTGGGCTGCAGCCAGGGCAGCCAAGGTAGCTTGGGAGCCTCTTTGTGGGCTTTGGAGTGGGGAGGAGCCTTCTCCTAACTGGGCACAGGCTCCATAGAGGAGGCTGCAGTATTCTGGAATTTTGTCCTCTTTGCTTTACACTGATTGCTGTGGTCACTTCTAGGGACTGGCAATCTCTGCCAGGTTGGGGCTGCCTTCAAAGCAGACCACTTCCCTACAGGAAGGGTGGCCTGTGAGGAGATCTGCAAATACCAAACTCTGGCAACCCCCTGTGCAGTAGAGGGTGGAACACGAATAGAAGCTTAGGCTTAGGCTAGCTTTATGACATGACCCTGTTGCCTTTCTCAGCCCTTTCTGAGCCCATGCCAAAGGCTAGCATGGGGCTGGTAGGTCCTGGGATGACTAATCTGGATGTGCAAAACGTTCCACTCTCCTCTGCCCATCCGAGGTTGGATAACTTCCCAGACTCCAATTCTCTTGAGTATGGGCATCTGTAAGGACTGAATACCACCCAGGAGCCCCTTCTGACCCTGGGTGTGGCTACATGGAGGGCCTAAAGATGACAGGAGCCCTTGGCCAGTAGGAGGTCACCCTGAGAAATGGCACCCCCGCCTGCCTTACCAGTGTCTCTGTCGGTGGCTCGGACGACAATGACTGAGGTACCAATGCCTGCTGTCTCTCGAAGGCCCAGACGGTTGTACTGCTGTTGTGTGAACATGGGGGCCTCATCATTGACGTCCTCCACATACACGATCACCTGCAGGGATGTGCCAGGGCTCAGTTCAGGGAGAGTGGAGGCTGGCAACCCAGGGTATGGTCCCTCCTCCCTGTGGCCTGTTGAGGATGCCCTCTGGAGGAACTGACTTTGTCTTATTTCCCACTGAACCTGGTTCCTCAAACAGGACTGGCCACAGGGCTGGTGCTCAGACAGACCCTTTAGTTCTGCACTGACCTGGAGGAGCTGGTGACTATCTGTAACACTTTAGGGTGGTCAAGTTTCTCCAGTACAAAATGGTAATGTTACTAATGACTCTGTGCCACACTGCTCCTGAGGTGGTTAGGAAGACAAAATATGCCAGGTATGGTAGTTTGGATGTAATTGGCCTTCATAGGCTCATAGGGAGTGGCATTACTAGGAGGTGTGGCCTTGTTGGAGGAAGTGTGTCACTGTGGGGGCGGGCTTTGAGGTCTCCTACACTCAAGCTATGCCCAGTGTGGACACAGACTCCTGTTGCCTGAGCTCCTTCTCCTGCACCATGTCTGTCTGCATGCCTCCATGTCCCACCATGATGATAATAGACTAAACCTCTGAAACTATAAGCCATCCCAATTAAATGTTTTCCTTTATAGGAATTGCTGTGGTCATGGTGTCTCTTCACAGCAATGGAAACCCTGACTAAGACACCAGGCTCATGGAAGTACTTAGACAGCAAGTGTGGTGGTGTGAATGAGAATGGCACCCATGGGCTCCCATGTTTGAGTGCTTGGTTTCCAGCTGGTGGAACTGTTTGGGAAGGATTAGGAGGCATGGCCTTGTTGGAAGAGGTGTGTCACCAGGGGGTCTCTCTCTCTTTTTTTCTCTCTCTCTCTCTCCCTCTTGCATATGCATGTGTGTGCATCCTTGTGTACCAGATGTTACCTCTCAGCTACTGCTCCAGTGCCATGCTGGCCTGCCACCATGATGGTCAAGGACTCTAGCCATTTGAATCATTAGTCCTCAAAATAAAATGCTTTCTTCTATAAAATGCTTTCTGTCGTCTTGGTCATGGTGTCTTGTCACAGCAATAGAAAACTGACTGACTCCATCCAAAGATCAAAATGCAGCTAAGACAGATGCAGGAGAAAATGTGACGCCAGCAAGACCAGAAGCTTGTGACCTCCACACAACAGCCCTTTGCAGATGGCCAGGGCAGACAATGGTGAGCAGAGACTGATCCCTGGCTCCTGCTAGGGCCACCAATGAAACAGAGGACAGTTCCCTCTACCCATGGAGGTTTCTTGGTTCCCTCTCCCACTTTCCTGGGGAAACGTACTAATGACTTTCATGATAATCTTTGTCCTGGAGTTGTTTTTTTTTGGGACCCTACCCCAGAAGGTGACCATTTTGGAATTGTGTGATGTGATGTGATGTGATGTGATGTGATGTGTGTGTGTGTGTGTGTGTGTGTGTGTGTGTGTGTGTGTGTGTGTGTGTGATATTCCTTGTTGTTTTTCTATACTTTTTGAAATTTCCCTTTAATGAATGTGTGTCAGATACAGAAAAATGCTACTATTGAAAGGGTGTTTATGGAAAGCTGTGTCTATGAACAAGGATGGCCCCTCTCTTCATCATCTTCCTGTACCTGGGAACGTCCAGAGAGTTTTCTGTAGACCTGAATCATGCTTCTGGAAGACCAGAGTGGAGAGGAGGGAAGAGACATAAGAGTGCAGATGCATGAGAGCTACCAGAAGTCCCAGGCTCTGCTTCCTTCAAGAGATTCGAACAGAGTTCCAGAGAAGGGAAGTCATTTTCCCAAGATCTCACAGAGACAAGGGAGGCTGGGGAGAAGACAGGAATCTCTTGGCTCCCTACCTACCAGTGCTCAGGCTCTGTGCTGGCACTGAGCTGGCCCTAGTGTAAGAGAAGCCCTTCTCCTGGCTCCCTAGAGCCAGGGTGGCATTACCTCGAAGCAGGCTGGAGAAAGGAGGAAGTGGAGTGGGGTACTGAAGACAGAAGTGGGGTGGCCAAGATGGCCTCAGGGCATCTGCCTTTGGAACTTTGACTCTATGGATAGCTGCCTCTGAGATTATCCCAACACACACACACACACACACACACACACACACACACACACAGAGAGAGAGAGAGAGAGAGAGAGAGAGAGAGAGAGAGAGAGAGAGAGAGAGAGAGAGAATTAGCAGGGAATTTACTGGACAACTCAGGGTGGGGGGGGGGGCAGTGGCAAAGCAAGGGGAGCAGGGGAGAAGAGGGATGTGGTGGCTAGGGAGCCTCACGGAGGGTTTCCTACTTCACTGCCTTGAGGTTCCACTACCTGTCATGCCAGCCGTTTTCATTTCCAGACACCAAGAATCTCCTATGCAAATGGCAGCGTCCACCTCAGAGCACAGCTGTAGTAAGGAACCTTCTAAATTTGGCTTTGCCCACAACTTGTTGCAGAAGATCCTGGGTGTGGTGGTTGTGGGAGGAATTTGCACAGGCGAATTTCGGGAACTCCATGTAAACAGAAGCTAACCCTCCATCTTTCAAAACTCCAAGCCCTCCCTTTCCGGAGTCTGCTTGTCCTGATGACCTTGACTCCTAGAGGCCATGGGGAAGAAACTGCCAATCTGACAGTGTGAGGGGAACAGGAGGAAGGGGGCCTGTAGCATGGCCACATGTGGCCATGCTTTCGATGGCTCTGGTGGCATTTTTAGCAGTAGAGACAGGAGGAAAGATGGTATGTGGTTCGTGAACCCGAGAGACACAGCTGAACAGGAAATATAGGCCAGCTGAATTCTTGCTGAACACAAGGGAACTGTCAGCTGCCTCACAGAACCAGACAGCTTTCTGTCCAGAGTTTATGCACAGAGCTGCCATACCCTCCAACAGGGACAAGAGGGCAGGCACGTGTATATACATGGGCATGTGGACATGCACAGAGCATGTGTACCCAGAGAGGCCCAGCATCTATAAGGATGGTTTCCCTCCTTGTTTCCTGGCCCTCAGGGGACTGTCTCTAGTCCTTAGAGCAGGGATTACAGCCTTCAGGGCAAAGCTAGAATCTTCACATTGCCATCAGAAAGGTCCCTGGCTAACCGGGGTCTCTTAGGGGTGTGGGGGCTCTATATTACAAGGGCCATCAAATCTTCATGCCAGGGACAGCATCTGAATTCTTAAAGTTACTCTTTGGGGATGAGGCTGCAGCTCCTGTCAGGGCTCTGGGGAGCCCTCTTGGGTACTGTGGTACAGAGGTTAGTATAGTGTAGAGGCAAGAGAACAGTCTGGGCCACCTGCCTGGGGTTGAAGCCTGTCTATACCCATACTGCCATGGGATCCTAACCCTTACCAAGTTGGTTAATTCCTTCTTGCCTCAGTCTTCTCATCTGCAGAATGGATGTGAGGTAGGGCCTACCTCAGAACTGGGTCACTTTCTTCTTCCTCAGGCTCTTGAGGACAGGAGCACATAAGGTACCTGTGGCTATGGCTGGGTGCCTCACCTCTGCAGTAGTACACAGTCTACCTTTGATCTGTTTTATACCCAGAGATGTTGCAAAGAATTTGGTTTGACAAGGTTGGTGGTGAAAAGTGGCATGTCGCAGCTACAGCAGTCAGGTACCAGGAGGAAGCTTCCGAGGAAGAGGTGGGTGGGGGAGGTGAGGGACCACAGAGAGGGCTGTGGTTAGGAAGCCTGAAGTCCAGGAATGCAGCCCGAGCCTCACTAATGTCCGCCACTCTGTAGCCTGAAGTGAGCTTGGAAAGGGAAGACACTGCCGTGAATGTGCTCATGGGCATGTGAACGAGAGCGTGTTATATGGGGAAGCACTACCATCAAGACTTCCTGGCACATTCTCAGGCAACCATGTCTGTGTCGGTCACCATGCTCTGGAAGGATCCAATGGACCTGATCCCTCTGCTGTGTTCACTTGGACTGGTATTCATTCACCCCTTAAGGAGTGTCAGGGGTGACTTTTCGGGAGCCAACTTTCTCTCCCACCTCCTCCTCCAAGGTGAGGGCAGGAGCTGGGGGAATCCAGCTTTGGCCCTACTCTGACAGATCTGCATGGGGTCCAGTTCCTGTTTGGACATGTCCATCATCGGCATTTGGGGAAGTGTCCCTTGAGTGAGCTGAGTGACAGCTGGCCAGATATATTCTGCTCAGTGTTTCTAGTCCCAGGAAACAGCAGGTAGTGATGGACTGATAAGTTTAACTGATTCAGCAACACTCATGTCTGGGTATAAGTCCCTGCCTGCTCTATTCCTCTCTCCCTCCTACTCACGACCTCAGCTCTGATTCACTTCCTATGGCTTTAGGGCACAGGGCCTATGGGCTGCTACGTGTGTATCTTGTGTATCAAGGGTGAGGAGGAGTGTCAATGAACAGGACAGTCAGGAGGCAGATCTGTGTGTTTGTGTGCCTGTTAGAGAAGGTCTAACTAGCCTCAGCTGCCTAGTTGAGGGGGGAGGTGTACAAAGAATGCATTTGATAGGGCAGCTGAGAATGGGATGGGAGTATTTTAGGAACAGTTTCAAGAGAAGCAGCATTGGATTTGGACCTAAAATACATCAACTCAAGCCCTGCTTCTGCCTCTAGACACTTCGCTGTGTCTCCATTTCCTCATCTGCAAAATCATGTTGGTATCTAGTTGTTCACGCTTATGTCTATGAAGTTTCCTCAATGCATTGTGGAGAGCTGGATGGATATAAAAAGATAGAACGGTGAGGAGTCCTCGTTCTTCCTTTAGGACAGACAGGAGTATCATGGATCCCTTTCCTCAGCTGGAGAAACTCAAGCACAGAACAAAGGGACCAATCCAAGATTCCTGCCTGGGCTTGCCCAAGACGTCAGTCAGTACCAGAACCTGCCCCAACTGGTAGTCTCACCCTGACAGAGCTCCGCATGGGGCCTAGGTCATGGTTATAGGCTTCCACCATCAGCACATGGGAGGAGTTCCGCTCTCTGTCCAGGGGCCGAGGGCCTCGCATCAGGAGCCCGCTGCTGATGTGGATCCGGAAGTTGTTGCCATGGTTACCTGTGTGGAGGAGCACATGAGATGCATGGGCTGGACTCGGAGGAGGATGTCTGTAAGATGGAGGACAGTGGGTTCCAGGATGTGGGAACTTGGCTGAAGCCCACAGAATAGCCTAATGAGGGGTGCATTGGACCCGCCTCTTCCTTATATGAGGACTAGGGTCTTAGAAGGCCTTAACCCTTGTCTCCATACCTCCATGTCTACTGTGGGTAGGGAAGCTTCAGGAAAATTCAGAAGGGTCTTGGACCCAAACTCTACTGTCTGTGGGTGAGTGAATCTAGTATGGAGTCAACCCAACTGGGCGGGGTTGGTACCCATGATCTTGGTTTCTCCCCAGGGACACACTTATCCACACTCAGCCCCCCTGGAGTTCTTCACC
This sequence comes from Onychomys torridus, assembly GCF_903995425.1. Lineage (NCBI taxonomy): Eukaryota > Metazoa > Chordata > Mammalia > Rodentia > Cricetidae > Onychomys > Onychomys torridus. The sequence continues at coordinate 42,595,247 of NC_050460.1, forward strand.
CTTGAGCCTATAAGCCAGTAGATGAGTGGACTTCATGCTCTGGTTGTGGTGAGTGGCCCAGGAAAGGGTTCTGGGTTCTAGTTGGCCCAAGGAGAGTAAATCCCCAAGTAGCTTCCCTGGCTTCCAAGGTTCCCTCTGTCAAGGTGATTTGGGAACACGCAGCTTATGGAGCTCTTAGGAACAAGGCCAGTATACTACCCTTTGCTTAGAATACATTTAACTTGGTGCAAGCAATCAGGAACCCCACTTCCTCCTTGGGCTCCAGCCTGAGTGTACAGCGCTTGGGCATCATCAGCTATGGTCAGCCAAAAAGAAGTGTTGTCTTTGCGGGGCAGCGGCCATCCCTCCTATCCTGTGGCAGCCCACTTACCATGGAGGATGCGGTACCAGACACGCCCGAACTCGCCCTCATCTGCATCTGTGGCTTTCAGCTGAAGGAGAAGGAACAGTGGAGTTATTCCTAGTCCCAAGGCAGGGAGGGAAGCTGTTTTTGAAGCCCCTCTCCATCCCCAGGCATGTGTACATCCCTTTTATTGTCCAGCATAAACCACCCTACTATCTGTGGTTTATGCTGGCATCAGGACCATCTACCCCATCGCCTTTTCATGGAGAATGGGGGGGAGTTGCTGTGGGATATTTTATCATCACTCTCTGGTCCAGACTGGAAGAGGCCACTCCATACCTCTATGATCCCCTACCTGTGAGGCTCTTGATATCTTAGGAACATCACTAGGGTGACTGTGAAGCAGGGGCATCACTGAAAAGCCTAGCATGGGTGATGACATTTAAACACTGCATCCCTAAAGCCTGACCAACTTGCGGACAGATCCTCTGAACAGTTTCCCGTGATCTCACCTGTAAGTAACCTATGGTCCTGTAAACTTAATACTTCACCAAGGTAGCATTGGGTGGAATCATTGGTTTTATCATCAGTGCCCTATCTGGGGTGAAGAGATGTTTGCATAGATCTCCCTGGGGAAAGTCAGGCAACAGAATTGGTACCTATTGTGATTTGAATATGAAATGTTCCCCCGCCCCAGGTTCTTTTTTTTTTTTTTTTAAGATTTATTGATTATGTATATAGTGTTCTGGTTCTACTTCCCATTCATTCTCTGCTTCCCCAGTGTAGATGCACTATGACTGGCCAGCCTCCTGCCTCAGTCACCATGCCTTCCTTGCCTGCTGCCATGGTGGACTGGTATCCCTCTGAAACTGTAAAGCAAAATCCATCCTTTACCCATAAGATACTTTTGTTAGGGCATTTTTATCACAGTGATAGGAAAATCACTAAGACACCACCCAGACGGGGACCAGCAGAATGCATCTGCCATGAGTGATAAGATGTCCATCCGAGGCTGACCCACCTGGGGGGAGCCGGAAGCAGTCATAGAAGCGGTTACATGGCCTTTGCTGTGGGTGCCGACATGCAACTGAGGCTCAGATGTCTGCCCAGAAAGAACTTGCCTATGTAAGGGAGGGATTACAGTAGGAAAATAACTCGTGGATGCCGTTGATTCAGCCGGAAAGATGCTGAAAAGGGAGAAGGAGATGGAGGTGCCAGCCTGCTGCCTCCTACGGCTGGCAGGATGCAAGGGAGACAGAATGCAAGTTAGAGCTGCGATCAATAGGTTTCCTGGGAGGCAAAGACTTGGAACCCACGGAAAGAACAGGAGACTAGAGAGGAGTGATGTGGAAGCAAGAAAAATGCTCCTCAGCCCAGTCTTTAATACAGGGAGGGGGGGGGGCAAAATCGATGACTCAGCATTGAGGCAGAGGCCTTAACTATGGCGCAGGACAATAAACTATGATAACCAGGGACTACTTAGTCTCAGAACTGATTGAATCGGGAAAGACTTATTTATTATTATTTTTGCATACATGTATGCAGGTATGCCATGAGTGTGTGGACGCCTGCAGAGGCTGGAAGAAGAGGGTGTTGGATCCCTGGGAATGACCAGATGTGGGTGCTAGGGAGCAAATTTAGGGCCTCTGGAAGCGCTGTGAGTGCTCTTGACCACCAGGCCATCTCTCAAGCGTCTGGGGAAAGACTTTTAAACAAGGAACAAAAGAGCCTCTCTCAGCCTCACGCGTGAGGCCATGGAACAGAGGCAGACGGAAACGGCCTGAGTTGTGTGGAACTAAGGGACTAAGGGATATAACCACCCATTCCCCCTTGAGGTGAAGAGGGCATAAACTGAGGCAATAGGAGAAAACAAGTCCCCCAGACAAGCCACTAGGGACACTTGGCTATGTCTCAGATCTTCGTGGCTAGCAGGGACTTGGGGGACAAAGAGGAATGAATGACAGGCAGTGCTAAGGGAACTGGGCATGTGAGAGGTGGTGACTGATGGCCAGTCTGTGGCTTTGAGCACTGTGTGTGCCAGAGAGCTACAAAAGAAGTTGATTTTTCTAGGGCTGGGCTTGGGGCTTTGGTGTCTTGGCTGAGCTCCCTGGTGGAGCGTGACCTTTACACTATGGGAAAGGCTCTGGTGGGTTGAAATGATTTAGACCAACGTGTAAACTGGCATTGTCAGGCATTCAAGCAAGGATGAGGGGATGAGAGGGGGACAAAGGGGTCTCTCCAGGTCACTCAGAAAGCAAATGAGGTAAGATTGGTGCTGAGCCAAATGCACTAGGGAAAATATTGACAGAGGGCAGAGATTGTACCAGAGAGCTTCTAGAAGGCTTTATGGGAGAGGAGAAGGAAGGAGTAAGTGATGGGGTGGAATAGGTAAAAAAGACAAGACCGTCCAATGAGTGGGCGCCATCCTTTCGGAATAAGCTGTATACATTTCCCCCTTCAAGAAAGGGTACCGGGCTGGAGGGGTAGCATGTGCCTGCCACCCCAGCATTGCGTGCAAGGCCACGAAGACTGTCATCATTTTAAAGCTAGCCCAATCTACATAGCAAGTTCTAGGCTAGCCTGGACTACAGAATGAAATTCTGTATCGAAAACCTCATTTAGATTTCAGTACCTTTCAGTAACCGGGTGTTGTCAATGGACAGTGGCGAGGGTACTGGTCCAGAATCAGACAGTCAGTCCTTTAGTGGGTATGGCAGATGACCACATGGACCCCATCCACCCTTCACTGCCAGTTCAGTCAAGAGTCACAACCTCTCCCCATCAAGGCCATCATGGGCAGGGAAACACGTGACAACCACATGTCAGGGCCCCAGGATGAGGGAAGAGGGGGGGTTTATGGGGAACAATTGGGCATTCTGGAGTAACAGATAGGGTAGAGTCCCCCCCATGATGTGGAACCCAACACCGCTCTTTAGTTTTTTTGAGGAAGCAGTTGACAACCGTGACGAGATCTTCCCATGATGCATTGGACCTTGCTAACACTCTTTTGGTGTCCCCCTAGCTGCTGAACCACTGACACTTGTTTACAGAGGATAGTCATGGGCCTCCAGAGAGCATGCCCATCCTCTATGAAAAAGTCTCATTGTATAATGCCAATCCTGAGTGTCTCACAGATTGGGGAAAACATCTGGAACAACAACAGTAAAGATAGCAGCTAACGAGTCCGAAATGAAGGTAAACTACATAGGTGGAAATGGGCATGCCCAGAAGCCATAATGATGAATTATCTCAGTGCTGGATGAGTTGTTGGCCAGAGAGACCCCTGAGAACCCCCACATCAAATAGGCTACTGTGACTACTGTTGGTTGCATGCCAACGTTACGTGGTACGTCCTTATTGTTGAAGATACGACACATGTTGGTTGAAGAAAGCAAGCTAGGACACAGCTGGGAGCTCCTTCCCTGCTGGCTGAATTTTATAGTGCTAGAAGGCACTACATGAGCTATTAAGAGAGAAGTCACAATCTTGCTCCATTATGGACCCTATATGGGCTACATGGCCAGCAAACTGTGCCCTCTGGAATAATAGTGGCATGGCTGTTATAGGTGCTTTTCTATTGGATTTAAGGCCCATGCCACAGGACAGAACTCATCTTTGGCAGTATAAATTAGGGTGACACCTCATGGCTGGGGAACTCATAGGCCCTAGGAGCAAGGCCACAGCTGTTGTTCTGTTCAACTGATGTGATGTTCTCATCAAATTGCCTCCCCGACATTTATATTGTATTCATAGATTATTGCTGCTGTCAGCCTTGGGCAGGAAAACCGTTTTTGCAGTGGACAGTAATTACTGAAGAGAGTCTTGGGTGGAGGTGCTTAAAAATTAGGTGGGAGGCTACATCTTTGGGAGTCATCACCCATGGTGAGCTTTTTGATGATGCAACTGTTTTTGAGTCATTTATGCTCCTATAAGTAACCCTAATAAAGTTATGGTTCACCAAGGAGAACTTGGGTAAATACTGTCAGTATTCTATCTTGAGTGAATATGTTCTTGTCTCCCTCTACACTGTCCCCCCCAAAAGAGAAAGAGGTTTGTGCACTGCCATGTCACTAGTCCCGGGCACATAGTAGGGCTGTTTGTGTTTTGTGTTATTGCTTTGAGATTAGATTTCAAGTAGTCCAGGCTGGCCTTGAACTCCTGATCTCCCTGCCTCCACTTCCCAGGTGCTGGATTACAGGACTGAATCGCCACAACCCGACTTTTTATATATTTGTTGATTGGAGATGTAAATGACTTAGTGGCAAGTCCCTAGTGAGAGCCACTGAGCTGACCCTGAGTGAGCCCAGAGAGAAGTCACATGCAACACACAGCCCTGAAATGTCCAGTTTCCTGGTCCCCAGGATACTGCAAGCTCAGCCGCACCTGGGTCTCCATTTGATTTTCCTGTGATCCTGTGGGATATTCCAGGGTTGCTCTAGCACATGTCTCTCTCTGCCATGGTGATCAAATCAGGTTTTTGTGTTCAAAGCGCTAACATAAACTTTCTATCTTCACTCATGGGTCACAGATTTCGAGAGAGAGGAAGACTAAAGAGGGGTCCTCCTTGCAAAGATCAAGTCAGCAGAGAGGCTGGAGCCCCCATTTGTCTGTGGCAAGGGCTCTTGTCCTAACATTAGGATAACCCTGGGTTCCTACCAGCGCTAACTCACTGGCTAACTCTGGACAGGCCATGCCTACCCTGAGCACAGCCTTGTCACCTGTTGGGAGGGGCTGAACTGTGTCACCAAGGCTCTCTCCATGTTTAATAGTACACTTGAGGGCTCTTGTCCACTTCAGGGTAGGGAGACAAGGCTTTGTTTTGTGGTGAAGGGCTTTAGGCCTTAGATGTAGAAGTGACTACTACCATGATGCATTCTGAGACTTTGGAGGCCCCTGCACACAACTTGGGCCCCTAAGCAGGCAGCTGGTTGCCAGGGACGTTTGGGATTCTTAGAGGAGAGGAGGGTTGTGGAGGAGAGTTGGAGAGAACCCTGTACTCCACACAAACTGTGAATGGCCTGTCCTTGGCTGTCCCCCCAGTCCAGCATTTTGAAATTTGAAAAATGCTCCTTGCCCTCACTTCTGGCCTTAAAAGGGATGCTCTTCTGGGAATCCAGGGAAGACAAGGCATAGGGACCCTGCAGGGGAGGGGGGTGCTGTAGGGCCCATCGCTCCGGCTGTCCTCCTGCTGCTGTCTCCCTGCTAATAGACCCTCTCCCTGGTAACCTGGAGGTTGGCAGGCATTGAATAGTTGACCATACCATTCAAATTTCCAAGGGGGATGGTGGGAGCCCCAGGCCCGTGAGGCAGTTAAACCCGCCCCCTGATATCACCAGTGTTTCTCTACACATGTGACGGCTCCAAGGAGACAGGCTAGAGTGAGCCACGCGGGAGCCCCTCCTCTCCTTCCCACTCAGTTGCCATCCCTACAGTTGCCCCCTCCCCCAGGCAGGCCAGGACTCTCCCAACAAAACCAGTCCCAGCAGAAAAAGCCCGGAGAAAGCCAGTCGGCTGCAGGCATGTAATACATAGGGACACAGTCGGCTGGTACACCTTGGACCTCCTGGGACAGCTGAGAGACTTCGCCACTGAGAATACAGACCTCCCAGGGTAGGCCCGCCGGTGTTGAAGGCCTGTGGAGGAAGCCAGTGAAGGAAGCGGGGGGGGGGGGAATTTACCGGGAACTTGGGAGGATGTGAAGGTGTGTTCAGATGTGGGGAGTCCTTCTATTGCTCTGAGAAAAGAAATGAGGCCCAGTCAAGGGGAATTGGCTAAGCCAAGGTCACGCTTTCTCTGTGGGATTCTAAGGGAAGTAAATTCCAGTGAGAGCTTGCAGAGAGCTGCATTCGGTGGAGGGCTCCAGTAGGAAGGGGGCTCCATGCTTGGGGTTCAGGAGTACTTCCTCCAGAACCAGCTGTTCTTGCTGCCTGACAACAGGGAATCCAGCAGCTGGGCTTGCCTCAAGCTCTGGGCCCATTTTCAAGCACCCCAGAGTCCCCGACTCCCACCAGAGTGGCTCAGATGCCCAGGCAGAAGGGGCCCTGGGGCCTATAGCCTCACAGCCTCTCTGGGTTCTGAGCTAGTAGGACAGAAGCCTTTCTCAGCTGGGACTGCCTTTTCCTTACTGGGGCCAAGTCCTGAGAGCCAAGGGACAGCTAGTTTCTTTCCATGGGGGATGGCAGTGGGCATACCCCGTCCCTCCTCCAGCTCAGACTCCAGGAAGGGCTGATCCGTGAATGCTGTCCACTCAGAGGGCTTTCCAGGCCCAAGGCCTGAAGGGTGGAGGCCCTGAGCAGTTAGAGGAGCATCAGAATTTCCAGCCTGGAGCAGCTTCAAGGGCTGGGAGAGGTTGGGGTGAGCGATGGGTGGTAGGTGGGTGGAGAGCGCTGGATGCCCTCAGTTAGCTGTGCCCAGGAGCCACGAGTTAGGTCCCGGAGCTGCTGGTGAGTGCCCACCTGGGACAAGGGCTGTAGGGGCTAAAGGGTCAGGGTGGCCATGCTCTCTGATTCCCCATAACTGCAGGCAGGGCCTTGGCATAACTGAGCCTCCTCTGTGGCCCTGGATTTGGTGCTAGAGCCTGAGGGAGATGCAAAGTAAGCTGGAAAGGCGGAAGCTGCTCCCCCTCCACCTCAGGTGAGACTCAAGTTCTGAGTCTCTAGGTTCAGAGTTTTACTTGGATCTTTGGATTTCTCTACCGGCTTGTGCAGTTCAAAAGCCATAGATGCTGGCCTGTCAGCTGGATGGAGGCCATTTGGTGTTTTGATTGGCCTGTGTCGCACATCCAATATTTGAAAATGGATTTCAAAACTTTTGGAATCAAGTTTATCTGGCATTTTGTAATACCTGTCTTTCTTCTTTGCTTCAAGCAACTTCAAATTAGATGCCAATATTTAAATAGCAGGAATGTTTGCCTTAAAAAAAAACCCAAAACTTTCTTGCCTCAGTTGAGGAGCCTGAAGAGCCTGGCAAAAATTTTTATGTCCCCAAGGGCCAGCCTAGGCTGTGGGGACCATCCAGGGCCCCTCTTGGAGCTGCCTATCTATCTTCTTTGGCTATGCATTACCCACACCAAGGCCCTGGCATCATTATCACCAGCTACCAGACATCCAGTTTAGCCTGGTCCTCTGTCTATGAGGACAGTCTGTGGCATCCCCCATACAGGATGGATCCTCTGAAGGGATAATGGAAATGTCTAGAAGGTGAATGATGTCATAGGGCAGGTTTCTGGCTTCACTCTGTCAACTCTTTATGGTTTGTATTTCCCTGAGTGTGTCTGAGTGACTCAGAGAGGGCTGGGGGCCATTGCTAGGGTCCATATCCACTTACCCACAGCACCTTATACTCTGCCTTGTTCTTGATTCATTAACTGGCTTACTGACAGATTTGGGCTTTGATTTGGGTTTTTAGGTTTAAGACTATATGGCAATTGGCTGAGAGCCGATTATAAAATGCCAGAAAAGCATTCAATACACTGTGTTCTCCACGGCCATGGGGCATAGGTTTAGCAGAAAGAAGCCCCGGGTTCAGACCCAGCCCATCATGAATCAGCTGTATCGGATGCCTCTCTGGGCCTTGCTGTACTAACCTGTGACAAGGGCATCATGGGAACATGGGTGACTGCTCAGCCCCCAATTGGTGTACTCCAGGTAAGTCTCACCTGTCCATGTCTGGGGTGCAGCTGCTTTGTCCTGATTCTCTGTCCTGCCCTTGCAGGTACCATGAGCACAGGGGGCTCCACCTTCCCCAGCTCTCCAACCTTCTTTATGACTCCTATCACTTCTGGGACTTACACCCAGGCTGCTGACCCTGTACCGGTTCTCATCGCCCTGGCCTGCATTTTTCTGCTGTTGGCCTCTTGCCTGCTCTTCATGATACTGTGTAAGCCAGCTGCCCTGGACCCTGGTCGTCAAGGGGCCCGGGAATGCATGCCACATCACCCAGTAAGCCCCAGTGAGCCCAGGCTCCGGCTCTGGAAGCGCCTGGGCTCGCTACGCCGTTCTCTGCACAGCTTCCGGAGAGGCAGGCCTGCTGTCCAGCAGTGTCCCCTGCCGGGCCTTGATGACCACCAAGGTGACTGTGACTTCACTGAAGCCACCAAGATGTGATACAGTGCTCATCCCCACACAGGCTCACCTAAGACCATCCTATCTCCGATGGAGCCTGGCATCACAGGCTGTAGGATAGTGATACCCTGGACCCCTATATCACCCCGATATTTCCCTGTGTGTCCAGTCCAGACTCTGGCAGCCCCTGCTTCTGCTTACTAACAGGCCCTTGGCTCAAAATACACACAGGCCTCTAGACCTTTACTCTGCGGCCCCGAGGTATAACTTGGGGCACCACAGCACCCTCTTTGGGAAGCTAGGTATCTACTGATCACAGGAATAGCCCTCTCTGCACCTCCAGAAGCCTTGCTCATCTTCTGAAGGCCCAGCTTAGAACAGCTGCTGAAAGGTCCAGACATCTCAACCAAGTGGGATGTTTGCTTAGCCTGGGTCTACACTAGCCTGCATCTGTGTTAACCTAGTACCCCAGAGAAAGGGACCCAGGGATCCTTTTCTTGACCTTCCTGCCCCTTCTTGTGGACCTGGTTGGTTGCCAGCCAGGGGCCTGGCAAGTATCAACTTGTGAACCTGGGAACCTCCTTTGTGGCCTCCTGTCAAGACAGAGTGGGAGGGCCTGAAGACATTAGCCTACAGAAAAAGTTTCCTATGTGCTGAGTGTGGTAGTTCACACTTAGGTAATCCCAGCATGTAACAGGGCTGAGGCAGGAGGATTGTTCAAGGTAGCCTGGCTATAACGTGAAATCCTAATTCAAATGAAATCAAAGCAAGTTGGACAAACAAATAAAAAGGAGACTTTTGTCCAAGGCTAGATGGAGGCCGTATTGCTGGGATAGGAGGCTGGTCACTACCAGTACTGGAGGGGATGCTACCTGGACTCCGAGGATGGTACCATGTCTCACTAGGAAAGAGGTGACCTCTCTCAGATAGCATGGACCAGACCTCTCAGGACATCGGTAGGATCAAGACTGGCTGGCACTAGCTGTGTTCTATGTGTTATGGCAACGACTTCATCAAATGACCCGTCGAAGCTGGCCTACTGCAGTGTGGTGTGGGCAGCTGGGAATCTCAGCCTTCTGTCCCATCTTCCACGGCCAAGGCCTTCTGCTACATCTCAGACTTGAAGATTGGGCAGAGGGAACCTAAGATGCTTAGGTCTTGTCTCAGAGCTGCACACCCCAACTTGCTGTGACCCAGAGTAAAGTCACCCAATATTACCAAGGACTAAGCTCTGGTTTTGCTGTTCCCTAGATCCAGAGCCCTCACTGGCTCCCTTAGCCCACTGGATGTACCTAGATCGAGACACCGGAATGAGACAGTAGCTACAATTTATCTGCCTAGCCTCATCCTGACCAGACACTTAAGGCAACTGAACGATCTGCCCTCCCTGTCTATGGTTTAAGCTTTGCTGGCACCTGTGTTGTGAAGCCTTCTTTGTTTTGCAATAGAACTGCCCTTCCGTCTGGAGCTCCTCCGGTCTCTCATCTGTCTCGGGGAGGCCAGCAGCATGCACAGTCTTGCCTGTCTTCTTTCCTACAAGCTTGGGAGCTGCGGGGAGCCACATCTTGTCCCAGCACTCACTGCATTCCCAAGGCAGCAGGCATCTGGTGTGAGCCTGACCCACACCGACTACCTAGTGTCCCCGGTGAGACCCCTAAAGGAAGGTGGCTTTCCCAGCATGGGCTCTTCAAGCATGCTATGGAGGAGAGGTCACTGTGCCTTCCTCCTGCATCCTTGTGATGAGAGAGACAGAGACAGAGACAGAGACAGAGACAGAGAGAGAGAGAGAGAGAGAGAGAGAGAGAGAGAGAGAGAGAGAGAAAGACAGAGAATGCATCTTTGCAAGGCACTTCTAGGGCCTGGGGGAGAAACTGTCCCGAGACCCTGAACATCTGAGAAGTAGGGAGAGCAAGGAAGCCCTGTGTCACTCAGGGACTCCAGGATGTGGACTTAAGTCTTATGAACATAGAAACAAGCATTTCAGGGCCAGGAAGCAATCCAGCTTCTCCCTTAAGGGCTCTGAACAACCCCCCCTTGCCTCTTCACCCCCTTGAAGCATCTTAGGCTAGATTCCTCCATGGCTTGCTATGCCCTTATGTTGGGTGAGCTACAGGTTCTGGGGTGCCTATCAGTGAGCTGGGGATGGTGGGTACTAAGTTAGGGTGGTGCTCCATTGCTTCATGAGTGGGGGCTCTAATACTTTCCTTACCTGAGGCCAAGAGGGGGGAGGCAGGGAGGGACCCATTTCCTCCCTCCCTCTGGAAGCTGGCTGCTGGACCCTTACATGTCTCTGGCCTTCCTGGACTCTATTGAGTCCGTTTTCTGTTCCTTTCTTGACCATCCCCAGTGCTCCCACAGGGAGGTAGGCAATCTTCCATCTCCTCCTCCTTTTCCTTCCCTCCTGAGCTGGGGGCATAGTGGCGGGCCAATCTTGGTTGAGTTTGGCTTACCCTTGGATTACGTGGAAAACACTGAGTCTGGGGAAGCGGGCCATTCAGTCCCTGTCTTCCCCGAGCAACTAAGCCCCGCTCCTGAAGTGTGTGGACAGATGTACGTATGTACGTGTGTGTGTGTGTGTGTGTGTGTGTGTGTGTGTGTGTGTGTACACACTTGCTTCATTTTCAGGGTCATCCTCCCTCCTGGTCTCTTAGCTGTGGCTCCTCCTCTGGGCCAAGGAGCCCTTTCTTCTTCTGCCTGCTTTCTTCCAAGAAGGGAGCCTGGCCAAGAAGCTGTGAAAGCCGCTCTGTCTGGCCCTGTTGAGCCCTGGCTCGCTCTCCCCTTGAGTCCTTTCCAGGAAAGAGTTACTTTTCCCTCCCTGATGCTCTGAAAGGCTCTGGGGGAGGCTGAGGCGAGCCAGGGCGCTGTCCTCAGCTAACACACAGACGGGGGGGGGGGGGGGGCACTCTTCCCAGAAGGGAGGAGGGATCATGTATCCCTTTTCTTGAAGTGCAAGCCACTTCCAAGCCATCCTGGATCCCCCGCTGTCCCTACCCCTTATGACATGATGTTACTGAGCCAGTGACCCCAGGGCTGAGCCTAGCCCTGCCTGGCTCCGGTCTGCCACCTGCCTGCACAATGCTGTGGCCCTCTGGGATGTCTTCTGGGACGCTGGCCTCATAGCTGCTTTGCAGAAAGATGGGCCGGTTGTCATTCACATCCAGAACTGTGACGAACACCGTGGCCGTCCCTGTGCGTCGCTTGCCTACAGGGCCGTTGTCTGCGGGAGGTGAAGGAGAACAGGAGGCATTAGAAGGTATTTAAGTACCAGGCCATCAACCAGAGTTATACCGTCCTACAGCGGCCTCAAGGGACGGCGGCCCCGTGCCCTTCCAGACCATCAACGACACTAACAATACCCAGGGCTGGCATAATGCCACGTCACAGATAAACTTCTCTGGCTCAGTCAGTCCTCACAACAGCCTAGGGAAGCAGGCAGGATTCTTCTTCCTAACTCGCAGCTGAGCTGAGCAAGTTACTGATGAAAGTGGGATGAATGGTCCAATTTTCAGGAACCTATGTACATTATTCATTTCATAAAAGGGGCTTCTGCAGATGTGATTATGTTAAGAATCTTGAAGGGAGGCCAGTCCCATCATCTGGTTACCCAGCGATTAAGTATCCTTAGAAGACAAGGTACTCTGAGCACTGTAGAGGAGGATCCTGGGAGGACCAGGAGCCACTGGCGGGGTGTGGGGGGTGTGGGGAAGGGGTGACACAAGCCTCCTCACACTCTTCTCCCCTCCAGGACCCTGAGGGGCTTCCGACTGCTTGGAGAGCAAAGGCAAAGTTTTCAGTTCATGGCTCAGATCTCTCCATCCTTCCTTCCCTGTTTGATTATAGCATGCTAGACCTTGGGCTAGTGGCTAGAGTGTGCTAGGACACACTCATGCATGCATGCACATGCACAGACACACACATGCACACATACATATGCACACAGACATGCACAGACACATACATGCATTCACAGACACACAGATATGAACACGCATGCACGTGCACACACACACACACACACACACACACACACACACACACACACACACACTATACCTCCCTTGTCTGCCCATCAGCACACCCTGCCCTTTCCTGGGAAGACCACACCTGACTGTCCCCACCTGCTCTGATGTTGAGATGGGGTGGGATACAATCCCCACCCCATCACCCTGTCTATAAGATTAGAGACGAATGACGTATAGGCATAACTGAGCACACCTCACTTCCCTAGACATAAGGAGGTACCCAGACCCCAGCATGGGCCAGATGAGATGAACCACAGCTAGTCTAAAACACATGAACCTGGGAGGATCTGAACTGGGGTGGCTGTCAGGAACGGCCACCATGGTCCAGAGAAAGACACAATCAACACACAGGGATAGAACAGTCAGTGCGGGGAGACCAAGGTCCAGTGGTCCCTGAGCCCTGACCAGTCACTGCCCATTTATTTCAATTGTTGGTTGTTTGGGAAAAGTCTCACGTGGCCTTGGCTGGCCTCAAACTAGCTGTGTGGTTGAGAATGGTTTTGAACTCTTGATCTTTTTGCCCGCCTCTCCCTCGGTGCTAAGGTCACAGATGTGTACCATCATATACGATGCTCAAGTCTCCCCTTCCTGCTTTGTTCTGGCATAGCAGCCATGAGTCTACTTGGTGGTCTGCGTGTGGCCCTCACCCTTCTTAGCACTTGGGAGCACGGGACAGAAACCATCCACCTCACAGTGCCCAGTAATACTATAAGTGTGGGGGGCTTTCTTCACTGGCCTGAGGGCAGAGTTTGGGCTCTGAGCCTGGCTCCCCAATGTGAACTCTGCCTAGGATAACTGCAGGCAATGTGCAGGGCAGCTGGCGCTTACCTATGGCCTCCAGCACAAGTGTGTATGCAGCTGTGGTCTCACGGTCCAAGCCGACGACGGTTCTCACCACAGCATCCCGGTACCCCACACTGAACTTCCCGTCCACATTCCCCCCTGCAGGCAGACGTGAAGGAGGATTTAGGCTGGGCAGCAGAGCTCCGTATCAGACAAAGGGGGGCACCATGACTCTCCTCCTAAATGGGAACTTGCACAGGACCCCTCAAAAAGATGCTGTTCATCTCTTACAGGTAGGGGGTGCAGCCTGTGTGGTCTGAATGACTGGAAGCATGCGTGTTCAACATCTATTGAGCACCTACTGTGGACCAGTTCATCTAACCTCCACTTGATCTGTGCCCTGTCCTGGGTTCCTCCAGGATGTCAACTCCGGAGCTTGGGTCCTGTCCATATTGCCCTAGCCTCTCTTTCAGAGGAGACTGAGCAATTGACTTAGGTAAGGGCTTTTTACATGTGGTCAAGGACTGACTTTGGGGTGGGGGGACTGGGTATTTCCCAGGATCCTCATCTTTGGGGATAGGGAATGGTTAAGGACTACAGCTCTCTGAGTGGGGACTCAGGGAAGAAAAGAATGGAGCAGAGGGACAAGTGGACAGGAGACAGGTGACATTTGGTGGCCATGGATAGTGGTCCTCTTGAAGGGTGGAGCCAGGGGAGAGTGTTCTCTGGGACTAGTGAGCGAGAGGCGCAGCCTGTGTGAGCTGGCTACAGTACACACTCTAGACAGCAGAGGGCGACATTGTACAGCACTTGGAACAATCGAGGCTCACTAGGTTTCAGAAATTGAAGCTCTAGAAGGGGCCAAGGCCAGTGAGCAGGAACCAGTCACTTTGTGGGTCCTGGGAAGTCTCCTCTCTCTTTATATGGCTTGCCCCTGAGGGAAAGCCCTGGAAGTCAACCTTTGGGCACCTCACAGTCTCATCCGTAAGGCACAGAACCCAGGTCTGCACTGGGCACGGAGGAAATGAGCAGCCGTTAGTGTTAGCAGCAGAACCTCTAGGCTGGTGTCTTGTTAACTGTGGCTTCCTGGAAGGGTCTTTGGATTAGGAGATGAACATGAGGAAGAAAGTGGGGAAGGACCTGGGAAGTCACTGTGGCTACAGGAAGTCATATATGAATGACATTCGAGCCTGGGATCCCTTACTGCCGGGGCAGGTGTCAGGGAGGGTAGTGTGTACACTGCGTACATGTTCAGGTATGAGGGCACAGATGCAGTACATATGTGACAGGGCCCCAGATGGCTCATATGCACAAAGAAGGGCTGAAGGGTATGGGAGGGTTCTTCTCACTTCCCCTGCATCCTGGTGCCTGTCAGGTGGGCCGTGCACTGAAGAAAGCCAAAAAGCTGTTCTAGCTCATGAGGTGATGAACATGTAGCATGTTTACCATTGCCCACAGGTTCTACTACTGTGACAGGCTCACTTTCCCCAGAGGCCAGGACAGGACTGCATCAGCTTTAGTCACAACTCTACTGGTGGTAGCTACTGAGCATGTTTCAGCCCAAACTAAACCAGTTAGGGAGTCTGCAACCATCTGCCTCTCAACAGACAGGAGTTCCCAGGGAAGGATGAAACCACATTCCTGCAGCGACTGTGTTCTCACCCTGAAGTGGAGTGAAGGGACACCCCAGTCAATACTGTCCCCTCTGCCTACTCCCCCCAGGACACCTTCAGCAATGAAGCTCCCTGGGGACCAGGAGCAAGCCCTTGGGGAGGCATGGGGGTTGAGGTCCACGTCCCCTTCCCACGCTCTGTCCCCACCTGGTCCAGGTCCCTGTCAGGAGGGTAGGGCGGGGCCAGGAGGGTACCTGTGATGAAATAGCTGAGCTCTGCATTGAGGCCCACATCATTGTCTGTGCAGTTCAGCCAGACCACACGGAACTCACGGGGAACGTCCTCAGACACGGACACGTTGTACACAGCAGGGAAGAAGGTGGGCGTCTCATCATTCACGTCCAACACTGCAAATGGAAGAGCCACATTAGGCTAGGCCTGGCTACTACTGTGGATGCCCAGGACCATGCAGCGAAAAATTTCCAAGGGGATCATGGGCTCCAGGTGACATCTGTGTCAATGCTGTCCGGTTATGGATCCAGGGGTCCTGTATGGTAGCTGAACTAGAAAGGCTCGAACTGACCAGAGCTAGCACACACATACCATCCCTGTAATCCCAGCCAAATGTAGATGTGACAAGGCCAGTATGTCCTTAACAATAACAACAGCAATAATAATCCTGACAATGATATTAAGGGTTTCTCACACAATCCACAGTGACACTAAGGGTTTCTCACACAGTCCATAGCCACTCCTCATGGCATCGATCTGAGGCAGGCATCCCCAGCCACACTGTAGGTGGCAGGGCAGAAGCCCAGAGCAGTTGAGTAACTTGTCTGCTGTCACACCATGACAGAATGGAGGGGCTGTAGTCTTGGAGAGATCTACCCCAGTTTACAAAAGGGGTCCCAAGGAAAGAAGCTGGCCCTGAGGGCTTTCCTTCCTAAAAATTTAATTTCCCTTAAATATTTGTATGACCAGCTTTTCACACCAGCCCCCCCCTTTCCTGAGCATATGGGGCCTGGGGTGATCCTTACAAGTGAGGTGACATCCCCTGTTCTCTGTAGTGTCACTAGAAATGACAGGCCATTGTTACTATCCGAGGTTTTGTTGAGCTTGGAAGAAAGGTTCTTTGAGTGATCCTCTTTGAAAGAGGGGACACACTGCTTATTGACTATTTGGTGAAGAAGTGGGCCCCCAAACTGGCTCCTGGCATCTACAAGGGAGTCTTGTATCCATAGGAGAGACAACAGCTGGCCCTGAGATGCCTGCTATCCCAGGTCCCCACTGAGGAGGGCCAGGCTGTGTGTCCGAGTTAGGCTACCCACCTGCCTGCTTCCCTGTGTCCTCTGGATGGAGAGCCAGGAGGGCCAGGCCAGGCTAAGCCCGGCTCATACTTCCTCAGGGTCCTTCCTGCCTCCAGCCATACTCTGTCAATGTCTCCATTTTTCTCAGAGCTAAAGACCTTGCAGATGGGAAATTGTATTCCATCATACAAGGGTGAGCACAATGGCACTTCGCTCCAAGGGAGTGGAGACCCCTAGCCAACTTCTTCCCACCACAGCCATACCCTTCCATGAGAAGCCCTATGGTTCCATACCCACAGAATGGGGAGTCTCCTTTACATCTGAGAAAATACTGGTTTTCTGAAGATGACAGGCCCTGGGGTCCCAGAGTCAGCCTGACCCTCTCTGTAAATACTGTGATAGGAGTCTAGGAGGGGTCGGGGCCTTAGTGGGGTTCTGGGCTTTGAGGCAGTGGCCAGGTGGGGACAAAGGTCAGTTAGTTTTTTTTTTTTTTTTTTTTTTTTTTTTTTTTTTAGACAGGGTTTCTCTGTAGTTTTGGAGGCTGTCCTGGAACTCGCTTTGTAGACCAGGCTGGTCTCGAACTCACAGAGATCCGCCTGCCTCTGCCTCCCGAGTGCTGGGATTACAGGCGTGCGCCACCACCACCGCCCGGCATCAGTTAGCATTTTGAACATAGTGGAGACAATCAGGACTGGGTTGCTGGGCTTCCCACTGGAGAGGGTACCCTATGGCTAGTGCATGGCTGGCAAGTGATGGTGCTGTCCCAGACCCAGCTCCTAGCAGGAGGCACCCCTCACCGCGGATGGTGAGTGTGCTGGTGGAGCTTTTGGTGGGTGTTCCCGCATCACTGGCCACCACCCGCAGCTGGTACTCGGCGATGCGCTCCCGGTCCAACTCGGCTGTGGTTGTGACCACGCCACTGGTGCTGTTGATGACAAAGTCCATGCGAGGCAAGCCCACCTGCATGCGATAGGACACCAGCCCATTCAGGCCCTCGTCCAGATCGATGGCCACCACCTGGGGGGAAGGAGAGGCTAAGTGAGATGCCAGGATGAACACTTTCCTAGGAGTAACTTCTCCTTTCCTACCAACCAGAGCTCAGTGCATCCAATACACTTGCCCCTCCCTAGGAACCTCAGGCTGGCCGCTGTCCCCAGAGCAGCCTCCATTGGGCAGGGGGTCAGAGCTGGAAGCTTCTCAGATTATCTCCAGTGCAAATGCACTGAGTGAGACCAGGGTGGGAAGGATTTTCTCGGAGCAGATCCAGGCCCCCCAAATTTTGCCCTTCAAGCCCTGCTATCCTTTTAGGAAGCTCTCCCAGGCTTCCGGCAGGCCCTGGGATCCTATACTTTGCCATGGTCCAGAACCTTCCCTCATCCTCCAACCCTTACAATGCTGGCTGGCCGTTCATCTCCAGAACCAACTCCCCTCCCTGTTTTATGAGTTAAAACAGAGACCAGAGTAAAAAAGATACCAGGGCTACTCTTTAAAAAGCCACACGTCGATTTCATCTTGTACATTGCATCTGAGGTTTAAGATAGGCAAAGCTCCTCCCAGGGTCCCACACTGTTCCCACTGGCGATTCCAGCCCTGGTCAGAGAGCTCCCCAGCACATGACCCGATACACCGAGAGTTCCACAGGCTCACACCTGAGAGCTTAGAGTAAAGTCCATAGCCATAGTGAAAAACAAGAGGTTGGTGGTTTAATCAAGACTCTTGCCATGGAAGACAATGGCCTCCTTCAGTGCAGAGAATGGACAAGCCTTCTCCATGCTTCTCCAGTGCCTTCCAGGATGGGGGCTCAGTGCTTTGACTTTATTTGGGTCTAACTCCTGAAGAAAGTTCTTATACATGTTCAGCAGAGGTCTTTCTTGGTTGAGGTCTTAGGAGGGGCTGGGGGAGCTCACAGCTTAAGTAGGAACCTCTTCCTGAATCTGAGGTTTCTCTATCGCACATTCCCAGTTCCTGAAGCCCTCCCTGTGGTTCTGAGCAACTACTGTGAATTTTCCTGGAGGCTTCTCTTTTCCTCCTGTTCCTCGACCCTCTCTCTGCCCCCCCCCTCCCCCAAGATGGGTTATTCTGCTCCTTCCTCCTTAGAGATTTCTTCTTGGGGACTGGCAGCTGTTGTGGAGGTGGAGGCTCCCCCTGCTGGGAGCCTGGGAGAATGTCCCCATTTTTGAGGGATCAAACACATTGCCAATCTCCTCTTACAGGAGTAGGCACAGTGAGCCAGTGGGCACTGCCAAGGTCATGCACTCTGGTGTCCTGAGAAACAGCCCTGTCTTCTTGGAGTGGGGACAAGTGATCCCACTGTCTCATGGATAAATCACGCCACATTACAACAAACTCCTCAGCCACTGGGGTTCCCCGCTTCCACACGGCTGCATAGCCTCAGCCTAGGCAGGCAGGCAGGCAGGCATGACTGATATTCCAGCTCTCAAGGGAGAAATCAGAAGCTCAGAGAGGTTGAGGAGTGCAGTCTGGGTCACACAGCAATAGTGGTAGAATTAGGGTGTACACGCATATTGCTTGAACTCCAGTGTCTTTCTTATGAGGTGCTGGGGATGGAACCCAGGGCCTTGCTCATGCTAGGAACGAGTTCTCCCACTGGTCCCAGCCTGGCTCAAAAGTCCACAGTCTTAACTTTGAAGTTTTCCCAGAGTTCCTAGGAAGTTTGTGGTAGGACATCACATCCTCTGAATCAGTGTCTTCAGGGCCCCCCAGAATAGAAGGGTGACAGGCAGGGGGAGAGAGGTTTTACCTCTTCTGAGCTGTGGGGAGTTGGGAAGTCTTCTCAAAGCTTCCTTCCTAGTGGGAAGTCTTATTTCTGTACAGAGCGCTGCTTAGGGGCTCACAGGAGAAAGGGGAGGTTCTTATACAGGTGTGTTGAGCCACACATGTCTGATGTTTTGTTCTAGAACCATCTGTAGCTTGGGCATTGGAGTCTTAGGCCAGACTCCCATGAGCTGGGGAACTTTCTGAATCAGCTCTCCAGAATTCTATGCACCCTCCTGGCTTCTGCCTTCTGCCCGATCTTACTCCTCATCCTTGCCTGTGACATAGTGTCTCCATCTGCCTGTTCTTCCAGACTTAGCTTAGGCCTCTGTCCCCTGAGACCTTCCAGACCACCTCAGCCAATGCAAGTCCCTCAGCTACTTGGCTACCTGCTACTTGGCTTACATACTGTTGGGGGTCTTGATTGGCAGCTCCCCAACCCCTCTGATGAAAATGCTTATTATGGATCACATGGATTTCTTGGCCCACAGGGACAAGGTGAATGAGTACCACTTACTTGGTAGACCGAGACCCCTGCAGAGGTGCCCTCAAGAACCTCTGCCACAAAAGGCAGGTTCTGGAAGGTGGGGTCATTGTCATTGAGATCCAAGAGGTTCACAAAGACTGTGGCACTGCTGGTGGCCTTCAGAGGGGGTCTGCCACCTGGAAGGACAAGGAGGAAGGAGGCAGGCACGGGAAGACAGGTGTAAGAGAAAAATGATGGAGAATGGGATAAATATATAGACCCTGTCCCAATCCCCAGGTGTCCCTGTAAGGAGCCACGTGTCCCCTCCCAGTCCCTCCCTACTGCAGGGCGCCATGGGGGTGGTCACATCTGGGATGTAGACACCATTTTATTCTTAGTGATGAGATAACCCTCCTGAGTGGGCTCTAGGACCCCTAAGGACCACCCGTGGGGGCATCCCCAAAGGTCAAGAGCCTCTGCCTATGGGGGAGCACAGAGGTGGCGGTGCGGGAGTCCGTACAGTCTGTGACAGAGACAATGATCTTGCGCATGAGCTCCGCCTCCACAGGGTCAGGGTTCTCGCGGTCCAGCATGACGTGGGTGGTGCGGATCTTGCCTGTGGTGCTGTTCAGACTATAGAACTTATTGGGGGGCTGGATGCTGTACACCAGGGTGCCATTCTCCCCCAGATCTGGGTCCACAGCCACCACCTGCCCAGGAAGGAACAGACCTCTTACTGAGTTACACCGCAGTCCCTGGCCCAGGCCCAGGAGCAGGTAGGCAACAGCCCTCTTGCTCAGTCAGGGCTCTGCTGGGAATAGGAAGTGGGAGGGTCATGAGATTCATCAGTATTGAAGTCTGGGTTCTCCGGCATCTTCACCCATCAGCAGACCATATGGAAGCCCCTTCCTTATTCAAGCTTGGCTGCCCCATATAAAAGTGGGATGGGCAGGGGTAGGGAGGGTGGCTGGAGATGTGGTTCAGTTGGTAGAGTACCTGCCTAGCAGCCCTGGGTTCCATCCTCAGTACCATATACACTAATGACGTACATGCTAATTTCCTAGGACTCAGGAGTTGGAAGCAGGGGGATGAGACGTTCTAAGCTTCAGTTCTGGGAAGGCTGGGCATCCTGGCCCTCTGCTAAGCTTTGGGGAGCATTGGAGCCCTCTGCTGAGTTGTGGAATCTGGGTCCATTATCACAAAGCCCTTTCTTTCTCCCTCTGGCACTCCCGATGGTGGAGGATTTGAAAAGTACTAGGCCTCTGTGACATCAAGGCCTGGGTAGGGAGCCATTAGCTGAGTCCCAGTTTGGAGAGAAAAACCATCAGGAGATGCATGCGCCAGACTCAGGGTTACACAGCACCAGCCTTGGGGGTGATCCTGCCCCCTCTCTGGGGTGATCCAGAGTCCCTGAGACAGCAGGTGGCTCTCACCCCCAACCCCCATCCTTCTGTGTTACAGAACCATAGCGACATCAGAGGTGGGCAGGGTCGTGGTGGGGTGGGGGTGGAGGGGGAAGAGCATGGCTGTAGTCCCAGGAGCTGCATCAGGACAATGTCATTAACTTCACGGGGGCAATGACAGCCAAGGGCTGGTCAGCCCCTCCGTCTCACTTGGTGTGCGCTTTTATGCTCTGGCAGCAAAATTTGTCCCTGCTCTGGCTTAATCCCCAGCCGAGGTGTCTCTGGGGTCACTAGACCAGAACAGATAGCTATCTGGCCAGGGGCTCTACTTGTCACCATCTCTGGGAGGCAGGGGGAGAGGCTTCCAGGGCAGTTCCCTTGCTAGTGAGACCCTCTTCACAGTCTGGACATCTCATACCAGACTCGACTTATCCCACCCTCTCCTCAGCCTTGTAGTAGCAGAGGGGTGAAGAGGGGTTCCCACCTTCCTGTCCTTAATGACCTTCACTGTCTTGTGACCCTACTGCCTCATGTCCCCTGCCTCCATGATGGGGCCCTATCACCCTATTTTACAGTAGCGGACAATTCATTTCCAGGCATAATCCAAGCTAGGCTGCGTCGAGCCGCTGAGGGACAGGGGCAGCAGGTGTCCCTTGTGTTTCTATGTGTCTCTACAGCCTCCTTATTTCTGTTTCCTTTACCCCTTGGTTTCCCCCTTCAGGAAACCAAGACTTGGAGCCAAAACAACCCACCCCAGGTCACAATGTGAGGAAGACACTCTCCTGCAGAGGACGCCCAGGTAGCTGCCCCATACCCTAGTTGGGGGTGGATGGGCACAGCCCTTGGCCTCTCAGCCACTCTATGGTCATGCGGTGGGGGTGGGGGCTGGGAGGGGGCGGAGGCTGAGGCCCTGCCTGGAGGCTCCCCGCTGGGCAAGTCTGTGGACTCTCACCCTTTCCCTTATTTATTTCCCATTTCACGCCCGTCATTTTTCTCCCACCTGACGGGGAATAATTCTCTCTCTCTCCCTCTTCTTTATTTTGCTGGAGGGCATTGAAAGGCTCTAAATCAATGCCCATCAGCAGGTCCTTGAAGGAGGCCACAGGAGCAGCAGGGAGAGCCGGGCCCAAGCTCATTGACTGGGGGGTGAGGAGAGTGGGGCGAGAGAAGCATCTAGCTTGTAGCGTATGTCCATCAGGGAGACCCTCAGAGCCCACATGTCCGGCGTCCTGAGGCCCAGAGATGCATGCACTCTGTTAGCGCAGAGGGCACGGAGCGAAGGAACACATGGACATAAGCCATTTGCCATGAACTCCGAAAAATCCTTGTTTTTCATCACTTTGCGCTTCTGGAGTCATGGCTGGTGTTTATGCCAGAGTGGGCCTTGGGAGGGTCTTAGGCCACCAACAGATTTTCCAGATGAGGAAGACCCTGAGGCTGAGTGAGGGGGGAGGCGAGTCTTACCAACCCAGCGGCTGAACACAGCCTCTAACAGCAAGTACTTGTGATTTATGGCTTAGCTATGGTGTGCCTCACTATGCTCCACAGCGACCACGACGAGGAGACTGCAGTGGGGGTCAACTGATGATAGCCAGGTCCTGGAGCTTCTGACATGGGGTGGGGGGGGGGGGCCTGGGGGGATGGCCCAGTAGGCATAGCAGTCGCCACTCAAGCCTGATGACCCAAGTTCAAACACTCAGCCAAACCCACATGAACATTGGAAGCAAAAGCACATGATATGTGATGTCAGCTCTCTTAGGGCAAGATGGAGGCTGACACAGGAGACCCCTGGAGTCCCTTGGGCCAGAGAAGCCCAGAGAAAATGCAGTGGTAAAAGACAGGAGACCCTGACTCAGACAAAGTGAAAGGCACGGCCTGACACCTGAGTGGTCCTCTGATGTCAATATGTACACCCACACCCACACACATCACCCACATACACAACACAGCATTAACATACACCCACAAGATCTGACAACAACAACCTCAAGTAGAGACTCTTACTAGCCCCGTTTTCTAGGTAGTGGGAGTGGACACAGAGAGGGCCAGTAACTTGCCTAAGGTCACAGAGCCGACAACTGGTATCGCTGGAATTAGAACCCAGGTCCTTTGGAACCAGAGGCTGCCTCTTTATCCACTAAGCTAGCTTCTTCCTTATAAGCAGGTAATTTCACAGATAAGCCTGGACTGTGGAACTTCTCAGGGGGAAACATTTTGGAGGGGGGGGGGGGGCACAGTTAGCCTCTCTCAGGGTGGCATTTTAAGTTAGTACAGAGAGAGGGAGCAGGTGTAGCAGAGGACAGGAAACAGCCTTGTGGGGGACTGTGCCAGTGCTCAGTGAGGGAGAGGTGGGTGTGTAGGAAATGGAAAGTCAATGTGTGTGCATGTGCGTGTGTGAGTGTGTGCACATGTGCATTCACACATGTGCATGTGTATATGCACATATGCAAATATGTGTGCTAATATCTGTGTGCAGAAGTATGTGCATGCATATGTGTACCTGTGTTTTTGTTAGCGTACGTGTGTGCACATGTGTGTGTGCATGCAGGTGGTGAGTGTGAGGAGGCAGGTCAAAAGGCAGGCCAGTCCCAACGATGTTACCGCCTCCTTATTGCTACCTGGTTCCCTTGTTAACCACTCTCTCCTGTAGGTACCTCTCTTGTGCCTAACCACAGCCCTACCTTGCCTGGATTGTCAGGAGACCCAAGGCCCTGGGGCCTTCTTAAAGGAAGTATAGTGTTCTCACAGGTATGTGGGTGATGTATGTGGGTGTGGGTGTGCATATTGACATCAGGGGTATGTCATGAGGGGTATGAAACTTAAAGAATTTCTAGGGTGAGTCCTCTTGAAATGGCTCTTCTATGACCAACTTGATTAATGTATGAGCCACTTGGTTTCTGGTAATCTTGCCACTCATATATAATTGGGCCTTCTGCCAAGTTCTGGGACATTCTTAATTCTAGAGAATCTAACCTAGAATTCATATTTCCATGTAATTAAATGTCTACAAATGCTACATGTCCTCATTATAAAAGCTGCACATTACATTTGATAGTTATTTAATATAACAAGTTTTTAATTTTGATTTTACTCTCTTCTTCCTGAGAAGCTTGGGGCTGCATCTCCATGCCTGTCATGCTGTTTGGGAGCATAGATGTCTGTCTATCTGCTCAAGGTAACCATGGACGGTCCTGTAGGCTATAGGAGTGAGTGTGTATGTATGTGTGTGTGTGTGTGTGTGTGTGTGTGTGTGTGTGTGATATTTATTTCGCTCTGTCACTCTCTGCCACATTCCCCTGAAACATGGTTTTTCACTAAAGCTAGAGCTAGGCAGATGGCCAGCGAGCTCCAGCAATTCTGTGTCTGCCTGTCACCGTGCTAGGGTTATAGGCGTGTGGGCATAAAGCCACACCCAGCTTTTTTATGACTACTGGGATCTGGACTTGGGTCCTCATGCTGACAAAGCAGGTACTGTCACCACTGAGCCATCTCTGCAGCCTGACCCTGGCTTTCACACCGGGTAAGATGGGAGCCAGTGGTGAGTCTGAGCAGAGGGTGCCACGGGCCTAGCCTAAAGCCCATGCTCACCGAAGGTTTCTGTGGTCTAGTTCCCCCTAGAGCTACCTCTCTCCATTGCCTCTCAATTTCCTCCAGGAGGAATTTCCCAGAAACACAAGGACAGACAGACAGGTGTTTAGAGGTGGGCATTCCGCAGCAACTCTTGGGATTCCAAGTTGGGAACTCGGAGGAAATGGGTTTGAGCCAGCACCAGGGTGCCCACAAGGTGGCAGCAGAGAGTTCCAGCGGGACCCAGAGCCTTAGAGGCCTATGCAAGCACCCCAGCTAGAGGTTTCTAATTGCAGCCACAGTAGACAGGCTTTGAAAACAGTTCATTCTAGACCACCCACCCGGCCCTGCTGCTTGGGATTCTCTGGGAGGAGACATGATGCTCCAGCTGGAGGCCACTTAGATCTTGCTCATGTGGAAGCCCTAGGCAGGTGATGTTCCCATCCCCCTCTCTCTTTGTCCTTCTCCAGTTTTCCATTCTCTCCATCTGGTCCAGACAGACCTTGTCACTTCAGGATCTAGCTAGTGAACAGTGAGAGCACTGAAGAGTGAGTCAGGGCCCTGGGGTACCTGGGTGTCGGTGGGGCAGGTTCTCAGAACCTGATAAAAAGGCTACTGACCCTGTCCCGATCTGCCTGATTCTCCAGCTCTTCAGGAGCTGGGTCTCTGCCAGGTATCCTGTGAGTCCACAGAGGGACAAGGGCTGGGCCAGGTGGTCCCTACGTCCTTATCGAAAAGCCTGAGTTCAAGTCCCGGCACCATCTCTTACTAGCTCCAGGATCTTGAGCTCTGAGTCCTGCGGCCAGGGGAAGGTATCACAAAGATGAGAGAGAATTCATGAGGACCCCTTGCGGTGGTGTAGGACAGGACAGCTGTTCAATCAACTGAGAGCTGTCAGAGTTCACATCCAACACAGGACTGGCTGGGCGGCAGGTGGCTAGACATTTGGGGACCAGCCTTCCTGGATGAGGCTAAATGGGGTTCAAAGGTGGAGGGAGGAAAGGCTCACGGATGTGAATCTGAGAGCTGGGTAGAACAAGTGGGACACAGGCCCTCCGGTCTTCAGCTGCTCTTGCAAGCCAGGTTCCATTCTGGAGCCCAGTGTCCCTGGCTGTGTTACCTTTCTCTGCTTTACGTTGTATGCTGATTATAGTAGGCACACACAGGACATACAGGCGAATTCCTGGCATCCTCTGCCCGAGAGCCCCAGCAGTGAACTTCAACCCCCTGCTGGGGCAGCCCTGGGAGCTGACATGGGCCAGAGCTAACCAGGCCAATGGCTGCGGTGACTCAGTGGTGAAGGACATGGGCTGGCTCAGAATGAAATACCAAGCCCAGAGGATCATGGTGGGAATGCATCCATCCTGGCAGGGTATCCCAGCAGTGCTGTGAATCTACTTACCGTAGTCACGTCAGAGTCCGGGGGTGTCATCTCCACCAGGTTGATGTAGTAGGGAGCATCCTTCCAGGTAGGGTGGTTGTCATTGATGTCCAGGAGGGTGACATTCACCTGTGGGCCACAAGGGGTGTTATGGTTCGCTAAGACCAACCAGGGCAAAAGGCAGAGTCAGGGCATTCCAAGGTCTTAGTTCTAACAGCTCTGCCATTCTGGGTGTCTCAAGGAGAGCCTAGATTGTCAGGGACAAAGTGAGGCTAGGTCCCTGCCAGAGGAGAAGGCTCAGGTCTGACCCAGGATCGGGCAGAGAATGGATGGGGTGTCTGGAATTCCTGAAGTGACCAAGGCTTTTCTTACCCATCTGGTCTCAGTGAAGGTGACACCCAGCTGGGGATCTGAGAGAGTCCCTTGAGCCTCCCAGTCGCAGCCACAGGCCAAGTGATTTCTCTGTTCCTCTGCCCCCCAGCAAATCATTTACAGGACTGGGCTGTGATTCCTATTAGCAAGGATAGCCTCTACAGAGGTGCACATGGCGGGGCTTGCTGTATCGGTTCCAGCCAGGTGATGCCGACCCCAGCCCAGAGCCTCTGGCGTTGTACAAATGGGGCAGCTTCCCAGAGTGGGTGAGGACCACAAGGCAAGGTGAAGAAAGGCTTCCAGGGCAAGCCCAAGGCAGGCACAAGGAAAGCAGAGGGATGTGGCTAGAGCAATGGATCCCCAGTGCCATCCTCCCTCTCCTAGGGGCCCCTTGTGTTCCCACTGTCTCCCTCACCCCTTTTGCTACCAGAAGCTCACTTAGGGCCCCCCAAGTTTCTCCCTCTTCCTTGAGGCCCCTTTGTGGTGAGGAGACTTTGGTGGGCTTCTGGGCCTTCCCCGAGGGCTAGTGGCAAAGAGACTCAGCATCATAGGTGTTAAGATGGGGTAGTGGCCAGTCCCCAGGGGACACTGAAGGACCCTGATTCCTGGGCTGCTAGGAATTGTGGTTTCTGAGTAGATGCCCCGGAGAGCAGGAGAGCATTCTGGGGATCTCATGTCTTCTGCTCTTGCCCAGCTGGGCCTTTGGAGTCGAATGGAAGTATTATTCTATTGTGCCCTCCTGGGTGTCTTGTGTCGTGGAGGTAAGGCTTTTCTTTCCTATGGCTGCTCTCTGCAGACGCCATCTCCTAGTGCCTCACCCTGGTTCAGGATAGAGTGTGCAGAGGCCTGATGAGAGAGGCAACCTGAAGGTGAGCAGGGAGGAGGGCCCTGTCAGCAGGGAGGGAGGTACTCACTGTGGCAATGCCGGTTTTCTGGTTGTGGCCCACACCCCCATCCACAGCCCGCACAATGAGGATGTATTCCGATTTGGTCTCACGGTCCAGCAGAGATGTGGTGGTGATTTCTCCTATTGGACAGAGAGGTGGATGAGTGACATGATGTGTGTGTGGGTGGGTGTGGGGGGGGGCTGGGGGTCGGGGGAGGCAGGGAGAAGGAAGTTAGACATAGAGATATATGTGCAAACTGCAATTGGCCACAGTCACGGCCACGGTGGCCTCTGCAACTGCAGGGGCCCACCTGTATGCTTGAGAGGGTGAACACCTATGTTTTAGAGGGGACCCAAGAGCTGGGCAACAGTACCCCATAACGGGGCGGCTTTGCAGATGTGGGGCAGGGGCTGACAGAGTAGGAGGGCCATCGGGTCCCAGACCCTCTCACAGAACATCCGTGGTTTAGATTTGACATTATATTGTTTTTCTGGCTTTATCACCTTATCTAGTTACTTCAGGCCCCTGCGCCTCAGTTTCCACACCTGCCCAGAAAGGAAGTATGACAGGACAATTTTACAGCAGGGCCATCGTTTTCATGACATTCGTTAATGTCATGAAAACCTCAGAAGAGCCCCAGGCTCTATCTAGAGATAATGTCACCAGGACCAGTGGCAGGAGGGGGACACCCAGGCTGGAGTTCACACGTGTTTGAGCTTGTGGCTCAGGTGTGGGTATGCAAACCCACAGTGTGTGAGCTGACAGAGTTCTGAGTAAGCAGCCGTGAAATACTTTCCCAGTTTCCCCAACAATGGTCTAATGATACCACCTGATTTTTTTTTATATTAGTGTGCAAACAAGTTATTAACAGACATGTTCAAAATAAACTACAATTTTTGTCAGCTGCTTTTGCCCTTTCTTTGGTTCTTAGGCATCACCAGCACACCAACGTCACCTTGGTAGTCTTTTATTTATTTTTCTGGTGTGTATACATTTTCATGTTGTAGATGCCAGCCGACAACTTTGAGTGCTGTATCTCTGGTGCCCTCCGCCTTGTTTTTAGGGGCAGGATTTCCCACTGGGACATGGGACTCACTGATTAGACGAGGCTGGGTGGCTAGTGATTCCCCAAGGATCCATTTGCCTCTGTCTCCCCAGAGCTGGGATGACAAGCACATGCTACTGTGCCTGGCATTTTTATGCGGGTTCTGGGAATTGAACTCAGGTCCCACATTGTACAACAAGCACTTTACCAACTGAACATCTATCTCCCAGCCTGCATGGTAATCCTATACTAGTAAGGTTTGACAAACAGCTCCCCAAAGAGAACAAAAGCCATTTATTGATTTCAGTGGTATAAATACTCCCCCCAGGGCCATTCCAAGCCACTAACTCCATGGCCTTGACTGTGGCATTCCAGAGCAGCTGTGAGCCCTCAGATCTGAGTGTATCACTACGGCCAGGCCAGGCCCCAGCCCACGGCGCTGCAGGGGATGGCGCCTACTTTGAGAACAAAGACCCAAATTTGAATTCTCTGTATAGCCTTCCTCGGATGGGTGTCCCTGCGGAGGAGACTGAACCTCCTCTTTGAGCCTCAGTTTCTCATTTGTCAGAAGGAGCTCAGAATGCCTTCCAGGCAGAGATGTTGCCGCAGGGAATGGCCACAGCAGTAGAGCCCCTGTCCTGCAAGCATGACAACCTGAGTTTCAATCCCCAGGACCCTTGTTAAAGCCTGGCATGGCAGTGTGTATTTGTAACCCCAAAGCTGTGGGGAAGGCAGAGACAGGAGGATCCCTGGAGCTCTCTGGCCAGTCAGGGTGGCTGGATCAATGGGTTCCAGGTTCCCAGGTTCAGTGAGAGACCCTGTCTTAAAAGGAACTATAGGGGAAAACTACCACTGTTCAGAAACCCATCATTTCCTTCTGGTAGACCAATGGTAGACCTAATGCTGCGATCCTTTAATACAGTTCCCCATGTTGTGGTGACCCCCCCAACCATAAAATTATTTTCGTTGCTCCTTCATAACTGTAATTTTGCTACTGTGATGAATTGGAATGTAAATATCTGAGATGCAAGATATCGGACACTCCACCCCCAGGTTGAGAACTGCCGCAGTAGACTGAGAGTTTCCCAAGGCAGGCAGAGACTGGGGTGGTACCCATTGTTTTGTTCCTATTGTCTGAGTTGTGTGACATGGGGCAAGCTACTTAACATCTCCACCATAAAACAAGGGCAGGGAGAACTGGCTCCCCAAGGCCCCCTTCACACTGATATTTCCCTCCCTGACACAGTTACCCATCCTGGATTGAACAGGGAGCCGGGGTTGGAGGGCAAGGTAATGGAGGTGCCACAGCCAGAGATCACAGACTGGCTAAGGTCTGCCAAGGGAGCCAAGGGTGGTGTCAATGAGTGAATTGGTAGGGTTAGGAAGAATTTAATTTGTTAGAGTTTTAAAATGAATTTATATTCATGATAGATGACCTTTCACATCTGGGAAATTAGATTCAATTAAGGCTACCTTTGTGTTAACAGGCCTGGCTAATGCAACCAAGGATCGCAGAGGAACATGTTCCCACTTTTGGGTGTTAAGACAGCAGAAAATGCTGGGGTCCTCACTGTAGGCCCTAGGGTGGAGCTGGAGTCTCCAGCCTGCCTCAGGATGTGGATGGGTGGCAGGTTGTAGTTCACATACGGCTTTATCGACCCCAAAAGAGAACATTTGAGCTCTGGGATGAGCTGGTCAAGCACTGAGAGACCTCAGTCAAATTTTTAGCTTGGCTCTTGCCTCAGTTTCTTCGTCTGGAAAATGGGTGTGATGCTGGGAGGGAAATGAGTTAGTGCTGGGCACTTGGTTAATACTTGGTGCTGAGATGCTCTCTGCAGGTTCCAGAACCGCAGATTAAACTCTCCTCAGATCAAAACTACTCTAAAAATTGCATCCGAATTGAGCAATGTAGAGACAATTTTTTTCTTGTCATTATTCTTGGCACAATATAGTGTCACAGTTTGCTTGTTTGTTTTGTGAGATGGAGGTCTCATGTGGCCAGGGTGGCCTGGAACTTGCTATGTAGCTAAGGATGACTTTGAACTTCTGATATTCCCATCTCCACCTCCTGAGTGCTAGATTCCCGGCCTGTGCCACACCACACCTGGAATGGAATCCATGGCTTCTAGGCAAGCACTCTACCTAGCTAGAGCTAGGTAGCTCTAGCTCTGGGACAGGGGTGTGTGTGTGTGTGTGTGCGCACGTGCACGTGCACATATATATGGACATATGCAAATGCAGTCATGCATGCATCTCCCACAGCAAACTTGTGGAGAGAGCAACTCCTGACTTGCCACCTTGTTTGAGACTGTGTTTACAGCTGTGTAGCCCAGGCTGGCTCATCTGTAAGCTACATTCTCCTGTCTTTGCCTCCAGTCTCAGAGCAGGAGTGCTAAGCTTACAGATACACATCACTGCACCTGGGCTTTATGTGGGTTCTGGGAGTGTGAACTTACATTCTCACATTGCACAGCCAGCATTTTACCATGGTGACATCTCTTCAGCCTTCAGCTAGCTTTTTACAAAGATGTTCTTAGTGATTGAGAGATGACTTCAAGGTGCCGGAGGATATGTGTGGGTCATATGCAAAACCTGTACCATTCTCCCTAAGGGGTAGCAACACTTTGCTGTTGTTGGGATTCATGGAGCTGACCCTAGGCAATTCTGATGTGTGACTTCTAGAAATGTGGCTTGCCAAGAAGGATGCTCAAAGAGTCCGAGGAAGGTCCAAGGTGGAAGGAGAGACTCATGTGACCCTGGGTCTCCTCTCCTCATCCTTGTATGTAGCAATCCCAGCCATCTGCTCCCAGAGTTTTAAGAGTAAGGTCACAAAGGAGCTGTAAGGACAACCTTGATCCAGGAGTCATGGGCAACAGGAAGGTTCTGCTGGGCTATTGACTACCTGTGGCAGGGATGGCAAGATCTCTGGAGTTCTTGCCTCATGCTCAGGGTAACCTGTTGCTGAGTGGCAACTACTAGGCAGAGACTGTTCCCGGAGATTTCTAGCAGTGAGATAGCCCCTGCCTGCTCTGGCCAAGGTGTGTGAGGGTACTTGCCAGATCCACCTTGTATAATGGCCCTTGTATGTTTTTTTCTTTTTCAGAGAACTTAGAGCCACAATATGGAAGGGACCTGGGTTTAGAACTGTCACGTCAAAGGCCATCCACTGAACATCTGCCCACACTGCTGTATTCCTACTTTTCTGAGTCATCAGGAGTCTGGGATAAACCTTTTGGCATCCAGAGTTCCCTTAAACTTACAGAAATGGGCCCCTAGAAGCAAATGACTTGTATGCCCATGCAGTTGACCTGGACCCCAAGAGGACCACACTTTATTCTTCCTACATTCTAGCACTGAGTTCAGCACCTTCCAAATGAGCATGAGGGGCCCCAAAGTTCTTCCTGGGCATGGCTGAACAGCTGGGCTCTTGTACTTTTTTTTTAGCTACCCCACCCAGCAACTACAAGGAGGAGAGAAAGTTAGAGAGAGATGTACAAAGTGTCTTAGAAAGAGTTATATAGGATAAACGAGGAGCTACAGATGGGACCCATAGGTGAATATACAAAAGATAAAATGGTAGTGATTTTGTTCTGTCCTTCCTACAGGCTGGTTTTAGGTGTGCTCATTACACTCACCATCTAGTGCACACAACAGCTCAAAGACAACACGGGAGTGTATGAAGAGGAACCCAGATTTAAACCCAAGTGAGCAACCAAGAGAAAGGATACTTGGGGGTAGCACATGCCCTTGAAGAGCGGTGTATGTCAGCTATTCAGAAAATAAACAGGTTTAAACACTCTTTACCCTTGCAAGGCAAGGTTTGGTAGACATGTTTGTGGTGGGATCGCTTCAGGTAAGATGAGTACTTAACGCTGAAGTAAATATTTCAGAGGTAAAATCAAAGCCAGTTTGCTCTTAACAGCGTGGGAGAAGATACACAGTCCCTAACTAGCCCAGGAGGCACAGAGCAGCAGGTCTGGGGGCTCACCAGAGCGGGCATTGATGCGGAACTGCGAGGATCCTTCCAATGAGTAGATGATGGATTCCTGCCCATACTCCCGCGAGCGGTCCAGGTCTGTGGCATTTAGGAACAGCACTGTGGCTCCTTTAGGACGACAATGAGGTAGGAGGTTGCTCTTCTGACCCCCAGTCCCTGGAGTCAGATCCCAGACCCTCTAGTGGCCAAGCCTCAAGGAATTAGAGAGCATGATAGATGAGATGCCCCAGGGCTGAGTGGACTCAGGTCTCCACAGAAGTGAGACTAGGCCTGGGATATGGTCCCCCCCCCCCCCCCCCCCCCCGACACCTGGTCCAGCCTCCAGCAGCTCAAACTGCCTCCTGACCTTGCCTGGCTGTCCTGTGGATCAAAATCGCCCAGATCTACCAGCTCTCAAAGAAACAAAGCACCCAATTAAATTATTCTACATTTACTACATCCAATTTTGGTCCTGTTTTATCTTATTCATAGCAGAATTTATACAGGACTTTATTTTCTCGTTAATGTCCAGTGAAGGCCTTTGCCTTTCACTTCCTTTCCATCTATGTGGGATCCTGGGTTCAGGGAGGGGCTGGCTACGCCTGCAGCCTTGGCCAGACCCCACAAGTGACTTGTCCTAAGGGCATGCTCACCCAGGCTTTGGGCTGCAGCACCTTTGTGCTCTGGGGAGCAGTCAGAGGTTGGGTAAAAGTCCTGTGGCCCCCAGATGAGTCCCTCAGCCACTTCCTCTGCAACAGGGGTCACCCGTGGGGCTTCTGGGAAGGCTCCCTTGCAAAAGTATACAGGTGCCAGGTATTGGTGGCAGCTAGGAGAAATAGTAAGCAGTCTCCAAGAAGAGCATGGATCAGGCAGGCCCCTTCCAGGTGTGCTCTTTGGTTCCAGGGGCATGGACTTAGGAAGAGAGTTAGGTGTCATATTCAAAGACCTTGTCTTTGCAGAATACCCAGGGATTCTGGGGAGCACTGAGGGCCTTTAGCAGGGATAATCTTTAGGGGATGCTGGATACAAGAATATGGGGTAGGCATAGTCTGGCACCCAACTCACTCATCTTCAGACACTGGAGAGGTATCTGGAGGCTCTGCTTAGATCCCAATACAAGGAAAGGTGCTCCCTAGCTCCAGCTATATTGATTTCAACTGTCTCTAAGTCCAGCTGACCTGGATACTCACTGTCCTCTCCTCTACACTGGTGCTCAGAAATCTTTGCAGTCTGCATGTCCACCGAGGAGAGCACACCTGGAGGTAAAGCTATCAGCCTGTCCCGAGGACAGCAACCCACATCTGGAACTTGTGGTACTGGCTCAAGTTGGGTCTCCCATTCTCAGGCATATACAGGAATATACTTCAAGACCACCCTTCAAAGCCACCCCACCCCCCCAAAAAAAATCACGGCTCCCTGACCCTACCTCACAGTACCAAGTCTTGGAACTCACGACACTCCAGAGTCTTTAATCAAGATTGCATAATGAATCATCTCTTATTCTCTTCCCACTGCACTAGCAACTGGTGAACATGACCTGGTATCCAATGGAGGTTCTGCACACAGTAGCAATAACCAGATGCCCCCACAGTCACCCCTGGGTAGTTGATGAGGCTGCAGGCCTCCCAAATGCATAGACCAAGGTTGCAGCTGCCCACGTGTGTACTCTCTGACCCCCGGCCCCAGCTGTACCTGCCATGATGTTCTCCACCACGGAAACGAAGTAGGCAGGCTTGCTGAAGGTGGGAGGGTTATCATTCTCATCCTGGAAGGGAAGCGCACAGATCAGTGTGTCTCGGCGGCACTTGGCCAACTATCCACAGTGGGAACCAAGGGGCAGCTTGGGCTGGCTGGCCCTGAGGGCCTCTGGTCTCTATGTAACACCAGTGGTTAGGGTGTTATGAAGGCCAGGAGTCCTTCGGCAGGTCATGCTGAAGGAGGTAGGATAATGATTGGAGAAACGTGCCAGGGTAGGGAAGGAATAGTATGAGATGCAGAGATAGACCCTAAGTAAGAGAAGTCAGCTCGCCCATGGCTCCCAGTCTCCCGTCTCCCAGCTGCACTCCAGAAGTCTATTCCCTTACTTCTTCTGCTCCCAATCAGGGTCCACTTGACCTTCCCTCCCAGCTGAGTCAAGACACGGAGAAAGGTTCTAGAAGCCCTATGAAAATGAAGTGAGAGAGAGAGCTGGGAGATGGTACGGTGGTTAAGAACATTGGCTGCTCTTCCCAAGTTCAATTCCCAAGACTACAACTACCTATAACTTCGGTTCCCTGGGAGCCTCTGTGGGCACTAGGCATATATCTGGTACATAGACATTCATGCAGGCAAAACATCCATTCACATAAAAAAAAAACTTAATTAAAAAAGTGAAAGAGAAAGGCATGTCTACACCAAAAGATACTGAAGTGTGCAGGGGTAGGCAGTGTTTAGGCTACTCCCAGAGTCTAGGCTCCAGCCCTGGACTGGCTGTGAATGGGGCTGGACAGACACCCCGATCACACATGAACACCAGCTTCTCATCCTCTGAACCAGCCTGGCCTGCAGCCTGGCACCTGCCAGTTCTAGAGCGTTCCTTCCTCTGGCTCAGCCTGTAGCAGCTAGGGATGGAAGTGGGAAGCCTGGCTGAGAGGCTGAACCAGGTAGGGATGAGCCCTGCAATGGGGGAACCAGAGCCAGGTGCAGCCCACAGCTCCCCCATGAGCTCTCCTAAACTCTTCCATCAGAGAAGCGAGCCTTCCTGCCTTTGAGACTCTCACCATGGCCGACTCTGTCTGCAATCGCTCACTGAAAATTCCTCCCAGTTGCCCTCTTCACTGAAGACTCTCTGGCTCCCTCGGCTCCATGCTTCCCACCTCAGCTCAATAGAGCGGCGAGAGGCTCAGGAGCTGGCTGAGCGCCCCTCTCATCCCCTCCATGTCACAGTGTTCAGTGGGTCCCACTACAAGGTCCTCAGAGCTCAGGGAACTGCGGGCTCTTCCTGGGGACAGAGCCTGCCTTTGCTGAATTCTTTTGCTATAGTTCCTTCTGCATGAGCAAGCAGGGGCTCCCCTGGCTCTCCTCTCCTTGGGACTATAGACAACCCCAACCTGCTGCATGGTAAGTTCCCCGGAATCAATTGCTCTATTTCTTCCCAAATCCGTCCCCTATTCTGTCCCATACATAGGTTCATTCTCTTCCCGAGAAACTGGGAGCCTTGCAGGCCCTCCTGTCATCCAGGGTCCCCACGGGCCACTTGGGTCTCACCCAGGCTCCTGGCGTGGGCTCAAGTGCTTTGGGTACCCACACACATTGAGACTTCTGCCTGGCTGCATGAAGCGATGTCGAGAATGTCAGCGACAGAGCACAAGGCAGAAACTTATTAGCGGTGATATTTCCCCGGATTCCGGCGCTGCACTCGCTATTAGTTCTGATTCAGTGGCTCCCTCTATAAAAGCTTATTGTCCCCTAATGGGAAATCTACAAACCGAGTTTGACTTCTTTATTAAAAACCAACAAGCAGTGGGTGAAAAGGAATCACCTGGTTCCTCACCTGCTCCTCCTTGCCCAAGCCTGAAGGTGTTCCATCACCTCGCCCCACGCCAGCCTGCGTGGGAAGACCTCCACCCATTAGTCAATGAAAGCTGTTGCTGTTATTTTATTTTTTCAGGCAAGAGAAAATCCCTTTCGGCCAAGGGAGGAGGCAGCTTTAGCAGAGTGACAGCTACTTAAAAATCACCCACGTGCAAAATCAACCCGAAGGCGGTGACCTTTTCAAGTGTGGTCCTTAGAAACTGAGTGACTATGCTGTCCAAACGCCCTGCTTGGGAGCCGGAGCTGGCTCTCTCAGAGCCACGGTGGCACCTGTCTTTGTTGCCGGCTGCTCCTGCTGCCAGATGGCTGGGTTAGACTCAAGGGAGGTGCAGACCCCTGAGGGCTCCGCTGACATCATGGGGGGGATGTGAAAATGGGGGATCTTCTGCTTGCTCTGCTGGGGCTCACTAGCTTGCCTAACGGAGAGTGGCGGAGCTTGCCCTCACCCCCAACATGGAGTGTCTTCTGCCTGGGATCAGGGCCAGGAAGGCTGTTACCCAATCTTTCATTTGCATGGGGAAAGGCTAGCCCAGTCCTTGGCCTTCCACTTCCTGCTTGCTCTGGTCCCCTGGAGGGGCTGAGACAAGAAGAGCAGAGGCCATGTCAGGCCTCTGTCTTTAATGAGCCACAGAGAGCAGAGTCTGGGTTTCAGTGTCCCGAAGGCAGATCGTAGCCTGATTATGACTAGTGTGGCCCCTTCACAGGAAGCAGCAACAGAGCATAGGTGACCCCAGCAGGGCCACTCAGTGAGAACTACAGTTCTACAGTTACTGTATTTTGGTTTATTGAGGGTATCCATCTGTAGCCCAGGCTAGCCTGGAATTGACTATGTAGCCCAGGCTGATCTTGAACTCACGACTGTCCTCCTGCTTCAGCTTTTCCAGGTTATAAGCATGAGCCATAAGAAGCACACTTTACTTGATAAGATACTCCTGGCTCAATTAATCCTATTCACGGGGTGGAGGTGGGGAGTCTCTGAAGAGTACTGGGCTCAGTCCCATGTGGGATGCACTAGGCTTCCCAGCCTGTGACTATGGAGAGAAAAATGTCAAGTCAGCCATTACTCAGGTGCGGGTTCAGTTCCAGCTCTGTCACTGGTAAGCATAAGGAAGCAGAGGGACTTCTCTCTGCTGACTTGTCAGCTTCCTCCGTCAAAGGCCTAGAAGAGACTGGGCCACAGGAAGCCCCTGGCTCCATAGTGGAGGCCCCGTGTGGTTTAGTTTCCTATGGCGCCTACCTAGGCCAGAGTGGACCACTTCAACCTGCCTTCCTGACCTCCACTGTCTTAGTGAGTGTCAAATGTCAACTTGACACAGCTTTAGAGTCATCTGAGGGAGTCTCAGTCAAGAGACTGGCCTGTGGCCCAGTCTGAGGGACTGTCTTGATCCATGATTGATATGGGAATGGCCCAGCCCACTGTGGGTGGCACTATTCCCTAGGCAGGTGGGCCTGGGCTATATAAGAAAGAGTTGAGGGCTGGAGAGATGGCTCAGAGGTTGAGAGCACTGACTGCTCTTCCAGAGGTCCTGAGTTCAATTCCCAGTACCCACATGGTGGCCCACAACCATCTGTAATGAGATCTGGTGCCCTCTTCTATATACATAATAAATAAATAAATCTCTAAAAAAAAAAAAAGAAAGAAAGAAAGAAAAGAAAGAGAGCTGAGCAGACCTTTAAGTGAGCCAGAGGACAAGCTAAGAAGCTCTGCTCCTTCCTGGTTTCTGCTTAAATTCTTGCTCTGACTTCCTCTTGGACATGGACTGTGACCTGGAAGTGTAAGCCAAATAAAGCCTTTCCTCCCCAGGGAGGGTTGCTTTTGTTCAGTTTAATCAGCAAAAGAATGAAACTGGAACCCTCCCCCAACACACACACCCTTACCCCTCCTAGATCCCTGTCCCGAAGCCTAGAGGGTCCTATTCAACATCCCCCTATTCTCCAGGGCTCTTATCTGCACAAGGGCATGCTGGGCATGCTGGGCATGCTGTTGTTGGCACACACAATTGTCTGTCCTGTCATCTGTGGTGATGTCAACACACCAGGGGCTGTCTGTGTGGTCTCAAGCCCGTCTCATAGTAACACAGAGACAGGCACCATGATTGTCCTCATCTGCGGATGAGAACACTGAGTGGTGAGAAGCTCAGAACACACAGTTAGTGGGTAGTGGAGGCAGGTTCTAAGCCACATGCCCTCAGGAAGACCCCAGGAAGAGTTGTGCTCCTCCATCATTCCACTTGGGGTGTGGCCCCAGTATCACTGGGCCCCATGTCACTCCTTTCCAACTCCCCAGGCTTCATGTGCTTCAAATGCAGAGAGAATGCATAGCAGGAGGTGATGGGTGGGAGAGAAGCCTGGGTGGGTCAAGGGTCAGTGTGTGGCTCTGATTAGGGCAGGGTTAGTGATCAAGATGTGGAAACCAAGGCCAGGCCAGGGAGGCATGGTCAGTGTCAGGTCATGTGATGAGCACTAGACAGGGTCATTGCTACTGGGGTATATTCTGGCTCTTTGGTGCTACCCTGGTGGGTTAAGGCAGGAGGTTGTGGGTTCAAGATAAGTCAGTGTTATAGGGGACTCCTGTGACTCTCCCCTTCTTTTCCTCCACCATTCCCTGAAGCAAAGCCCTGACTCTCTGAATATCCCTGAGCTGTCCCTATCTCTGCATAGCCTCCCTTCCCTGCCACCCCAGTGTCCTGCTCCCTGGGGGCTTTCTCAGGCACCACCTAGACATCTCCTCACCTCAACTCCACCCTGGTCAGGCGGGAAGTAGAGTCTCCTGTCCTGACTAAGACTTGTCTGCTACAAAGCCGGTCCCAGCCTCAGGCTGATTAAAGGTCAGGTGTGGGGGCTGCCCCAGAGGCTGCCTGGAGCTGGCTGTGACAGGAAGGCCAGCTGCAAGCCTGCTCTGGGGACTTTCTGGGCTTGTGTTCCACTCCCCTGAGTGTGTCCCAGCTGACAGCCTGGTTGAATTCTCCAGAGCCCGGAATGCGGACATTCATTCACCCTCTGTTGCCAATAGGGGGGCGGGGGCTGCCAGTGCATGCTTAGGTGTGTGTGGGGGTGTCCCAGGAGGGAAAGGCATGCTGGCCCTGCTGTCAGGCCATGCTCTGTGTCCCCGGCATGGCTGGGGGAGCGGCACATGGCAAATGAGCCAGTGTGGAGATGGATTCGGGCACTGATAATTTCAGACAGAAAAGCACTAAGGTGTGTTTGATATTCATGTCAGACAGGCAGCAGGTTGCGTTCAGGCCCCTTTCTATATTCAGAGGACCAGAGAGAGAGTAAGGAAAAGGGAAGAGAGGGATAAAGAGGGACAGGGAAGAGGAACAGCGACCTTCCCATCATTCCTTTGGACTGGGTGGAATGTGGCTCCAGAGGAAGGGGTCCTCCACCATCTTCCTCTTTTGTCCCCCCCAGCCTTGCTTTCCAGAGGGTATCACAAGGCTTCCCGTGGAGCCTAAGCAGGGCTGTTCATCTCTCACTGAGCTCCAGGGCTCTGGGTCTCTCTGGCCACGCAGGCCGGTGGCTTGGCAGCTAAAGCAATGGAACTGGGTGCTGGGAGCAGGGTTTGGGACAGTATCAGCTGTGGGGACATAGCCCTTCCCCCACTAGGCAGAGGGGAGGCCTCCAACATGCCAAGAAGCATTCACCACCACCCCTCCCCCTGGAAAAGCAAGGCCAGTGCCCTGGATACTTACAAACACCTCAATGGTGACAGGGACGGTGCTGTAGAGAGGCGGGTTGCCAGCATCCTTGGCCATGACTGTTAGGTATATCAGTCCATTGGGTATCTGTTCGTAATCCAGCGGGCGGCTCACACTGATCACTGGAACAGCAGGAACAAGGACCTTAATAAGCAGAGTTCAGCCACCTGATCGCAGAGTTTCCCTTGGGTACAGGCAGCATGGCAAGCCTCCTGGGCCTCCCTTGGTCTAGTGAACTGCCAGTGCTCGGTCACTATTGTGGTAACAAGGCAACTTGGCCATCATTCCTCTGGACTCCACAGAACTTGGCTTCTGGGAAAGAGTTCCCCCACCATCTCCCATTTCTTTCTTTCCCCTTTTCCCCCCCTGAGACAGGGTTTCTCTGTGTAGCTTTGCGCCTTTCCTGGAACTCGCTTTGGAGACCAGGCTGGCCTGGAACCCACAGAGATCCACCTGCCTCTGCCTCCCAAGTGCTGGGATTAAAGGCGTGCACCACTACCGCCGGGCCCCATTTCTTTCTTTAGGTGAAGACTATTCCCTCAGTGAAGGGAAGGCTGTGTGGCCTGAGAAGGCCAGGAGGTAGCCTCACAGACCTGCCCAAAGGACAGTGAGGCTCGTCCAACCTGCCTCCTCCATGGACTCTAGTCATCTCCCGCTTCCAGCTACACCTGCATGCTTGGCCATGGGCCTAAGATGCAGAGAAAGGTCTGGCTGGTATGAGACAGCTTTTGGCCTTGGGGAGATATAACCTCTGGCCACACCCTACTCCAGCCACAGGGGCCCAGCAGCCCCCAGAAAAGTGCAGGGTGTATGGGAGATGGAGGGTGCCCCTGCCTCTGGAGGGGCCATGACTGCAAGGGGTCCACCAATCCTCTTCCCAGCTGGCCCTTCCTCCCTGCCAGGCTCGCACCTCCATAGCCTTCATACACGCTGATGTCGAAGTAGCTGCCGAAGGCCGATGCATTAACGATGCTATAGGTGATCTGGTTGTTGGGAGGGGAGTCTTCATCTGTTGCCTGTAAAGAATGGGGCAAACAGGCTCTGGTGAGCTCACCAAAGACCTGGGGCCAGGAGAGAGCGGTGGAGAGGGAGCCTTGCTCCCCTCGGCTTTTCTTGGCATGGTGTACCTCAGGTCACCTCCTGGCCCAGGACCTCAGAGACCTTCTTATTCCTCAAAAGGAACCCACTCCTGGCAAAACCCTGTTCCCTCTACTTGTGGGCACAGAGCTGGGCTTGAAAGTGTG
Organism: Onychomys torridus; assembly: GCF_903995425.1. Taxonomy (NCBI): domain Eukaryota; kingdom Metazoa; phylum Chordata; class Mammalia; order Rodentia; family Cricetidae; genus Onychomys; species Onychomys torridus. Next base: position 42,635,765 of record NC_050460.1, read on the forward strand.
GCTGGGCTGTCCCAGAGGATGTCTGGCATGTCAAGTGTCCCATATTCTCTGTCCCAGCCCCAACACATCAAGTCACAGATGCACTCCACCTCAGAGATCAGCCTGTGATGACTGCTATGCAGTTTGTCCCCAATGGTCCATGCATTGATGACTTGGTCCTCGGGGGGGGGGGGCAGTATTAAGAGGTGGTGGGGTTTATAAGGAGTGGGGCCTCGTGGGAGACAGTTATGCCACCAATTTTGGAGGGACTCCGATCAAGATCATGTTACTATAGAAAAAGGCATGTCTGCCCTCGAATCTGTCTTGCTTCTTATCGAGCTGTGTGGGCTTTCTCGCCTGGTCTACCCATGATGCTGTTTGCAACACTGTGAGGTAGCCACGGGGCCCTATCAGAGGTCAAACTGATGGGCATACACGTCACTTTGTTTTCATTATAAAGTATGCAACCTCGGCTATTGTACTCCAGCAAGAGAAAACAGATCAGGACAGGGGCGGGCCCTTGGGTATTCTGCTAACGCTCTCTTCATGCCCACTGTAATTTCTTCTAATTGCTGCTTGCAATTAGTCCATCAGCCTCCTGTGCATAGGGCCCTATGGCTCTGGAGTGCAGAAGGTTCTCAAGTAATAGTTGGTTCCTATTAAATGCATGTGGCATGTAAGCAGGGAGGGTAACAGGCATTCAGAAAGCGACCAAGGATTCTTCCTCCTTTGACTGGAAGGGGCCTCTTTCTCTTGAGAAAGCCTCCAGGGCTTTCCAGCAAGCTGGCTCTTCCTGGGGCCGAGCCAAAGGGAAGGGCAGGGGCTCTGGGGAAACCATGCCAGGCTAGGTGGCTCACGGTCCCACCTCCTGTGGACCCCATGCCTACTCTTCGCCCTTGCCTTTGTCACTGTTTATTTCAGAAACAAGCTCCAAGGAGAGACCCTGGGTCCTGTCACTCCGGAGGTGAGGATGGGGAAGAGGGGAGGGGATGTGAAGTCTCTGGTTAGTGCTCACTGCCGGGCACTAGGAACTTACGAAGAACAGAGCCCCCATTTCAGGTGGGCCCCCGCTCTCTCCTCACAGGCTATGTCTTCCCTGCCCATCTCTCCCTTGCTTCCCCTCTTGGGGTTTCTGTGGCTACTTCATATGTGTGTGTACATTCCCAAGTGTGTGTGTACACATGGGTACAGATATGTGTGCACCTGTGTGAATGTGTGTGGAGGCCAGAGGTTGACATCAGGTGTCTTCTTCAATGTTCTTTGCTTTATCCTTTGAGAGAGGCTCTCTCTCTCTCTGTCTCTCTGTCTCTCTCTGTCTCTGTCTCTGTCTCTCTCTCTCATTTTTTTTGAGACAAGGTTTCTCTGTGTAAGAATCCTGGCTGTCCTAGGACTTGCTCTGTAGACCAGGCTGGCCTCAAACTCACAGAGATCTGCCTGCCTCTGCCTCCCGAGTGCTGGGATTAAAGGTGTGCATCACCACTGCCCATCATTGAAATTAGACCTTGCAAATTGGCTAACATGGATCCTCCTGTCTCCCTTCTTCAGCACTGAGATTATAGATGTGAGTCACTTTTTACAGGGGAGTTCGGGACTGAACCCAGGTCCTCATGTTTGATGGCAAGCCCTTTCCTACAGAGCCATCTTACCACGCTAATGGTGGTCTTGCATTGGGACTGCTACCCTACTCTCGGGCCTTGTAAAGGACACAGGGGATGTTTTGTGCTAAATGGCTGGATATCTGTGTTGAGGCAGACACTCTGAATGTGTCACTCTGAGTGCCAAGGGGCAGAAGGTGATGCTCAGAGAAATGCCAGGCATGTAGATGGGAATCTGATACCTCCCGCAAGAACTCAGAGAACAAGTGTAGGGCTCCTGGGCCTTACCCTGAGCCGCACCAGCTGTGTGACAGATGGCTCATTCTCCCTCAGAGCGCCCACATAGGCATCCTTCTGGAAGGTGGGCACGTTGTCATTGACATCCAGCACATTGATCCGGACCCGGCCTGTGGTCTCCTCGCCACCTCCATCCCGGGCAATGACAGTCAAGGTGAAACGCTGGATGAGTTCATAGTCCAGTCGAGCTATGAGCATGATGAGTCCCGTGTCCTTGTCCAGTGAGAACCTGTGTCAGGCAGGGAGAGGATGCCAGGATTAAAGCAAGCTGTGGATGAGCTCCTGCAGGGATCAAGGACCAGGTGACAGGCCCCTCTCTGTGAGCAGGAGCTCTGCCTACTGGGCATGGTTAGATAATAGAGAATCAAGGATACAAATTCTGCCATCTGATACTGGAGAAGGGTGCTGGGTCCTCTCTCTTGGAGCCGATACTCTCATTTGCTGGAGGGACCAAGCCTTTGGGAAGAGGCTAGTACAAGGGTTCTGGGTATCATGAGGGTCAGTGAGACCAACCCTCCAACTATCCCTCTAAATGTACCCTTTAGAAACCCATGTGAGCTGCCAGGACCGTGTGTAGACTCTGCCTGTTCAGCAGCTGCCAGCATTCAAGCCTGGAAAGTCCCTTGGGAAGCCCTGGGCCCTGAGATGGGAGAAGAGGAGCGAGCCAAGATGACCAGGCCCCATAAACACTGGGCCCGTGAGAGCTACATGACCCTGTGCATCCCGTCACTGCTGTGCCTCTACCTAATGTGGAGCCCTCTGACACAGTGTGTCCAACAGTGACACCCAGCAATGCCAGTGACACACCTAACAGGGTCCCAGTCTCTTCCTGATCATTCATAGACTGTCTGGTCTGTTAATGCAAGCTCACAGCCAGACTGCCTCACCTAGTTAGGCTTCCAAATGGATATGACTATTCAGTGTATGTGTGTGATAGTGTGTGTGCAGGTGTACTAGTTTGCACATATGTATGGAAGCCAGGGATCAACATTAGCTGTCAGACGCCATGCCGTCTATCTTTTTTTTTTTGAGACGGGGTCTCTCACTAATTTGGCCAGGCTGTCTGGCCTTTGAACCCCACAGGGCATCCTCCTGTCTCTCCCTCCCCTGGGATTACAAGCATGTACCATCATACCTGGCTTTTTTTTTTTTTTTTTTAAACATGAGTTCCCGGGGGATCAAACTCGGATCCTCACACTTGCATGGTAAGCATGTTCCTGACCGAGACATCACCCCAGCCCTAGGCTGCTCATTCTTAGCAGTGGACCTGCCCTGTGAATTCAACCAGGCCTTTGACAGACAGACCTGCCCTTGGCCTCTGATAATTGATGAGGAGAGGCAGGCCGGGGCTAGCCAAGGATTATATTACCATTATGTTCAGGGCAGCACAGAGACAAACGGTCCAACTAGGAGCTGCTGCATGCCAAGAGTCACTCTCCTGGTAGAGGCCATGTGTCCTGGTGGTAAAGGCCATGTACAGAGGCCTGGCCCTGTTGCCTACCAGCTGTGTGAATTTTTGTAAGTAACTCAGCCTCTCGGAGCTGGGATTTCCTGTTGGATGGAGATGACAAGAGTACTGAGAACTGAACTCCTTATTACTATCAGTAATAAGGGATGACCCAGGCCCCAGGCCGATGCATAGTGAGTGTTTGACAGAGAGCCTGGTGCACACAGTCAGGCCTCAAATGTCCTCTGTGGCTGCTGGTGGCAGGTGTTGTAGAGTTCTGATTCTTGGGGCTTCCCTTGGGCTCAGGGCAGTTTGCTGGACTCTTGTGAGTCTTCAGAGGCTGCTGCCAAGGGGCCGGGGGCAGGAACTCACCTGTCAGGGTCATCACTGAAGAAGTAGTTGACTTCCCCGAAGGTGCCCACGTCATTGTCAGTTGCCTGCAGTGGTAAAAGAGGAGACGTGACTGGTAGGCCGGGAAAGGGCACAGGCAACCTGTACCACTTCTATATGCCTCCTATGGCCCAGCCAAACTGCCCAGAGCCCATGCTGTTTAGTAAGGTGGTCACTGGCCACAGACGGGAGAGCACAGTCCTTTAGAAGGCTGTGTGGCTGGGGCTATTGGCTTTTGTTTCACCCTGGACACAGCTACAATCTACAGTGCAGGCTGAAGAAAGCTGCCCAGGCGTTCCTTCCCACTTTGCCTCTCCTCTCCTCTCTGTTCTGCACATTCAACAGGCCCTCCATATAGGGCACTGTCCTCTACCTGAACTCTGGCTTCTTCCTAGGCTAATGCTTTGGAGCTGGGTTAGCTGTGGCTTGGTCCCCCAGGTGCCAGTTGGCTGGGCTGACCTTGGGGTTCACTTACATTGGCTTTATTCTCAGGCTTCTCTCTAAGATCGGATGTGAATCGGCAGCTAAAAATATGCTTTAATGCCTCTCTGCTCAATATTTTCCGAGGTTCTTTTTTAAAAGCTCCCAGATTCTATGAAATCTATTAAACTCTACGTTCTTTATAATAAACCTGAATTTTCATGAGAAGCTAATGCGTGCTCGGTATATCCAGTTCCGGAAGGCAGATAGATGAATAATATATTTCTATCCCAAATGAATGAAATGAAAAATATGTTTATATCCAGAGAATTAAGACCTTAGTTAACCAGAAAATGTGGCTATTCATAAAGATGCCATTTCTGAGGGCTCTGGGCTGCCTGCTTTCAGGGCACTGCCTCCTGCACCCAGTTTCCACTCAACATCTCCACAGCGATGGTCCTAGCGTCTGTGTGCAGACAGACCCCCGTCCTCCACCATGGTCCCAGCCAGGTTCAGAGCTGGGTTAAGCTTCTCAGTGTCTGTGCTAGGTAGATACAGAAGAAGACACTGCCCCCTGAGGGCTTCCCCTGCCTGAGCCATTCCTCATGACAACTTCATCACCAGAGACTGGGTACCTCGCCCACACAGAGGTGCCATTCTTATAACAAATGCAAATGACAGATGGGGAAACTGAGGTACCATGAAGATCCATAGTTTATCCAAGGTTCACAGTCTGAAGCAGAACAAAGCTCACTTTGCATCCCATGCCCCTGGCTGCTGAGTGGTCTCCTCTAACCCAAGAGGAGGATTGTTCCAGAAGGAAAGGAGCCTGAGTATTCCAGGGCAGAGGCAACCACAGCTCCCTAGGCAATGCCTTTGTTCTCTCCTTCCAGGGATGGAGGAGAAGGGAGGGTTGGGAGAACTTCATGCCCTTCATCCCTAAGTCCCAGGGGCAACGTAGCATCTAGGGTATCACCAGATGTCAGCACTGTTTCTGCGTCTAAGGAAAAACTGATTCCACATCATGGAGTCCTTTGGTGGAGACCAGGGTGGGGTAGAGGCACAAGATGGCACCTGTGGAACCAAACATCATCCTCCTCTGTTTGAGGAAAGAGGTGGTGATGCTGCAGAGTGGGGCCTCCACGTGCTGGGCTCTGGCTGGCACAGTGCCTGGCACATAGCAAGGGCCGGTGCTTCCTGGTGCCAAGGAATGAATGGGCAATATCTAACAAGAGAAGGAATGTGGGGAGGGAAACATGAAGAGAGAGGGAAGGAAGGGGGAAGGGTGGTTGATCATACTTGTCTGCATGGTTGGATCTGGAGTCAAATAAAAAGCAAGCTGCCGGGCATACGTGTGAGGGATTTTCTTGAGCAGGTTATTTGAGGTGGGAAGACACAATGCTATGTATGTACCCCCACACAAAAGGAGGTGGAAGACGATGTTTCAGCTTTGCCTGTTTGCTTTCACTCTTGCAGGCAAGTTCCTCTACTTTAACGCTGCTGCTATTGTTGCTGCTGCTGGTGGTGGCGGTTCCTTCGCTGCTATCAGAACCCAGCCTCTGCAGGCTTCTAAGCAGACTGAAGACCAGCAGCAGCTCTCCAGGAATCCTCTAGACCTTCAGGGCTAGGTAGGACTATGGAGGCATCCAGCCTTGTAGACTGAGCAGCCACTAGGTTCTCGGCTTCGCCATGTACAACAGCCATTGTTGGATTACCCTGACCTGGTTATGTAAGCCAATCTAATAAATTGTCCTTCTGTAGATATTCATTCTATTGGCTCTGTTCCCCCAACTAATACAGAAGGATTTAAATGGCACTCAAAGGGAGGGGAGTCAGCCAGAGAAGAGAAGGGCAACAGTGACCCATCAGAAACTCACTTCTGCCTTGAAAGAAGGTCCCATGTAGGTCCGGGGACTTTCCCTTCACTCTTCTGGGGGCCTTACAGAATAAACATGAGCTGTTGGGACAGGAAGAACTGCTGAGCTCCCCTGGAGTTTGGGCCTAGAACAGCTGAGGCCCAGGGGAGTCCACTGGTGAGCCCCTGGGGATCAGGTGAGACCATCTTAATGCAGACACTGGCCTCTTGCCCTAAGGCATACCCTCCCTTCCCTGGGTGGACGGACTCAGTATAGCTTCCAAAGAGTCTGGTTGGTCCCTGGGGTCCTTTCACTGCCTGCTCAGGCCACCAAGGCTGACGAGGGGACATTTGTGAGCCCTTTGGTGTCACTGTTTAATGATTGTGTGAAATATGTTGGCCCAGAACCAAGGTGTGGGCTGGTTTTCTTTCTTAACTGCCTGAAGCCAGGGTGAGGTCAAGAACTCTGTGCCCTATGAGGTGGGGAGCGGAGGGGCTACCAGCCCGTCTACCTCACACAGCCACCTCCAGTTCAGGCTGGACCACAGACAACACCAAGGACAGCGTAGGCTGTGCTGCTCTGTGCACAGGCTTAGGGCCCTTCTCTGGCTTGTCTTACCTGCTCTTCCTGCTCTCCTTGAAGCCTTAGTTAACACGTTAACCTGCAGCCCTTTTAGCCTGGGGCTCGCCTGATGCGGGGTAAGGGCAAGCTGACAGATGTGCTTGAAATCTAGCTGGGACCAGTAGAGGTACTTGTGTATCTGTCTATAGGGACATCTGTGCCCATCTGAATGGTGTAGGATAATAAGTGAACCCGTGTGTGTGTGTGTGTTTGTGTGTGTGTGTATGTGTCTATATATGTGTGTGTGTGTGTATATATATGTATATACGTGTGTACATAGGTATGTATGTATGTATAGATGTGTTTGTGTGTATATATGTATGCATGTATATGGGGTATGTGTGTTATGTATATAAATGTGTACACATATGTATGTGTCTGTATTTATGTATACATATATATGTTTGTGTGGGGGAGTATGTATGTATATTTGTAGAATATGTGTACATGCATGTTTATGTGTGAATATGTATGTATTTGTGTGTATATGTATGTGTATGTGAGTGTTTGTGAATTATGAGCTCATGCATATCTCTGTGTCTATCTGGATATATGTGTTTTTGTGTATGTGTATATGTGTGTGTTTGTTGGGTATGTGCACATGCGTGTCTGTGTGTATATGTGTCTGTCTGTATGTATATGTGTACTCGTGTGTATGTTTATATATGTGTGTACGTGTTCTTGGAATATGTGCACACACATGTCTGTGCATGTGGAGACCAGAAGTCAGTCTCAGATATTCTTCCTCAGGAAGCATCCACCTTGCTGGAGAAGGGTCTCTCACTGGGACCTGGGGCTTGCTGATCAGGTGAGGGTGGCCGGCCGGTGAACCTCAGGGAGCCTGTCACTGCCTCCCAGCGCTGGGATTACAAGCAGGTGCCGTCACACTCAGCTCTTCATAGGGATTTTTGAGGTTGCACTCAGAGCCCTATGTTTGTGCAGTCAGCTGAGCCTCCTCCCAGCCCCATGAGTCTCTATTTGTGACCACAACCCTACCAAGTAGGTGCTTATAACCCACCCCCATTACAGCTTCAGTATGAAAGGTCCCTACATGCTCATGCATTGAAGGCTTGATCTCCAGCTGGGAATGTGATTTTGGAGGTTGGAGAAACTTTGGGAGATGCAGCCCAGAGGGAGGAAGCAGGTCACTGGGGGATCCTGGCCCTTTCGTGTCATTTCCTTGTGTGCACTCTTCAAGTACTAAGGACTGTATCCATCATATGCTTCTATCACTAGGATGTTCTGTCCAAGGTCATGAGACCAAATGACCATGGGTTGGACTCTCTCAACCCGTGAGCCAAAATAGATCTTCCCTCCCTTAACTTGTCCTGTCAGGCAGGCATTTTGGTCTCTACTATAGAAAAACAACTTTTTACCAATGGTGAAAATGGAAGTCCCACGATGCTTAGGTACACGATGCTTGGGTACCTGTCTTCATGTCCCTGTTTCAACCCATCCGGTGCCTTGAGGGACACAGGACCCCTGAGTGCTACCCTCAGAGCTGGACATCCAGCACCCTACTGTCAGGCAGCTGCTGGCCTGCCTCCATGCCTGCCCAGATCTGTCTGCTCGATCACCCAGCAAGCTCTCTTCTTTCCCAGACTTGCTCACAGCAGCTCCCTGAAGATCATGGCCATAGCAAGTGACAGACAGGCCATGGCTCCCATCAGGACATGGCCAAAGGCCTGTGGATGGAGAATATAATTCTCTGTAGATACAAGCATCCCTTCTCTGCCACAGTCCAGAAATGAGTACACAGATGTCCTGCAGGAGACTCCTTGGGGTCTCTGGGTCAGGCAGGTGGCTTCAGGGATGGTGGGGAAGGGGCACAGTGGATACACAGGTGTCCCAGATTGTACTTAGCTACCCAGGCAACCATGGTCTCTAGGTGAATACTTCAACTAGTCTCCAGTACCTGATTCTGGCACTTCTGTCAAGGCTACCCCATCTCGTCTTCCCTGGGTGCTGAGTGGATGCTCACATACAGATGTACATCTGCTAGTGCGTTTTACTAGTGGTCAAGGTTCTGGAAGGGCTTTCGGGGGCAAGGTATAAAATCTAATGGCCAAAATGACTGTTCTCCATGGGCACCAGAGAGGCGGCTCAGCAGTTAAGAGCACAAGCATGTGCTTCTTGAAGCTTGTTGCTGGGCAATCAGCATGGCTCCATTGGCAATTCGCTGCCCACTGCCCTGTGCATTGATGGAGCAGAAGTCTAATATGCTAGCCCTTTGGCAAAGTGTATGGCTTCACTGCAGCATAAAAGACTTTGAATTCTATGCACAACATAGGCCCTTCTAGAGGACCTGAATTTGGTTCCCAGCACCCATATCAGGCAGCCCATAATGGCCTATAACCCTAGTTTCAGGGAGTCTGATGCCATTTTCTAACCTCTGTTGGCACCTGTATACATATACAAAATGCACACACACACACACACACACACACACACACACACACACACACACACACAAATACCAATAAATTAAATATCTTTTAAAAAATGACTGTCCTTCTCGGCTACAACCCTTCAGTGGCTCCTAGTTATTGATGAACTAATCCAGACCAATATCCTGATGTCTAGACTAGCCACAGCCCACCTGGCCCTTGTTCCTGTAGCCACATCTTCTCTGATGCACCCTGAACTCTCCTCATGGTACCTCACTCCATCCCTTCAACTAAGACTCTAACCTACCCATCAGAACCCACCCCAAATGCCCCTTCCCTTGGAGAGCTCTCTGAACATTTGCTGGTCACAGCCAAGAGTCCTTGGTCATATCTCTCTTGGAATGCATAACACATTCTGGGGGTTCTGAAAACCACTCATGTGGCCCCCACATTCCTCCAGGTGAAGAATCACAGATCTAATGTGCTGTCACCTGTGGTGTCATACATGGGTTCAGTCTTTGCCAATGGAGTGAAATCCCATTTCTAGCCAAAGGGCTAATAAGTTGGACTTCTGCTCTATAAGCGGATGCTCCTGTGGCCAGTGAGGAGCCATGTGGATTGGTTAGGGGCAACCTGGGGTTCAAGAAGCACCTCAGAGTCAGACCACTTCTAAAGACCACAGCCTGGAGATGGATGACTCTTCGGGGGGACCACAGGCACAGCACAGTGGGTATGAAGGGCCGATGGAGGAGGGCTGGCCTACCTGGAGGCTTTCTGATAGCACCTCTTTCCCTCACTACTTAGTAAATTCTTTCTAGCTTTTCCATTGTCCCAGATGCTGTACCAGGAACCAAAGTGTCAAGTCCTCTTTGAAAGGCGACTTACACTCAGGGCAGAGAGTTAGATGGTTGAGAAAGAACTAGCCAGACCATGGAACACGGTGTCTAAAGCATGAGGAGATATGGCCGAGAATGAGCTCTAGGTAGGAGAGAGGCTTGGAGAGGCTGAACTGAATCACAGAAGGCTCTGGGGTAAGGTGCCTGGTGTCTGTAGAACAGCTACTGGCTGTGCATAGCAGGGTACCAGGCCTAGGGACTCAGAACATCTTTGCCTCCCCACTGGGCTTTCTATAGACTAGGAGGAATAACTGGGGGGTGGGGGGTGGGGTCACAATCTGTCTCCTTGGTCAGTGCCAAGCATCTTTCTCCATGGGTCAGTTCTGCTTCTGCCCCCATGGTCGGAACCTTGTGGTCAGCACGTGCCCTGGGTTTAGCACCTGCCCCTGTGGTCAGCACCTGTCCCACATGCCTCCCCTCTGGGGATAGAGTCATGCTAGGCTGGGGTGCCAGGTGACTGGTTTCGGAGGCATCTCCTCAACCTTGCCCTGCACTGCTTTCCTGGCAGGATGCATTCGGCATTTGAGCTTTGTGATTGTGCCCATGGTGCTTATTTTCGTGATGGACAATGCCAGCACAAGTGTAATTTTCTGCTGTGGACGAAAAGGAAAAAAAAATATAAATACACATGGGGAGAAAATTCCAAAGGTTAAGACAAGGTGAGTGGGAGAGCCTGGAGAGAGGGGGGATGGTCCCCCCACATTGGTCAGAAATGCCAGTCTCTGTTCAGTACATCCGTGGGAGGGGCGGTATACCTTGCCCTGCCCCCTGTGGGCATTTCACTAAAGGCCACAAATTTCACACATATTTTCTATATTTTCATCCCATCTTCCAAAATGGCTCTGTGGGACCCCCATTCTACAGAGAAAGTAGGGACCCAGGGTTCTGTGAGGTCAATTAGCTTGCCCAAGGTCACACAGCCATAGTTCAGGGATATGAACCAGACAGCTGTAGCCTGAGCTTCTAACCATGTGTCTTCCTGCACTTCCTGCAAATAGGGGGAAAGGGGTCTGGGTAAAGGAGCCAGGTGGCCCCTACAGGCAGGGTTCTCATCCCATCTCAGCCAGCTCTGCCCCTGCTTGGGCATCATCCCTCCAGCCTTGACAGAAGTGGGCAGCTCAGCTAGCATGGGCTTGGCTCTCCCAAGATGCATCCCCTCAGCTAGGGCCCTGGAACCCCTCAAGAGGTGCCTTCCACTGACCTCCAAAGAAGGTCCCCAGCTCTGCCCAAGCTTGGGCTTTGTCTGTGTGGGTGTCTTAGGCCTGACCTAAAGGGAGGGGCCGTGTTGTATGGTCCTTATCCTGACTTGTCTACTGAGGGTTCAGGCATCCTTGTGAAAACAGGTACCTCTGGCCTACCCAATCCTCCACATCCAGGCCTCCCTCTGTCTGTGGGTCCAGCGCTCATGTCAAGCTCAGCATCCTTGAGGGATTCCTAGGGACTTCCCGTGCCAACTGGGAGCAGGGCCTCCATGCATTCCCTGAAAGTGACTTCTTCCCACTAGTCTTTGTGATGAACCTTTCTCTCTCTCCTAGCTCAGGATACCTGTCCTGCCAGCACTGTCTCCTCACACATCCCTACACAACTGTCCAGGCACCTCCCTGTGGGCCCTTAACTTGGCCGTGTTGATATCATCTGCTATTGCTGAGGCTTAAACCCCACTGACTCCCCCCTGATCACATTGCCCTAGATGGGCTTTCTCGGGGCCTCCTTCCAAACACAGCTCCACCCTTCCTGGATGCCAAATTTGGCTATCTCTTTTCCTGTTGGGACACACCTCTCATCTGCACCCAAGCCAACCCCTCAAACCATTTTGGGAGACTAAAAGCTGTACCTCACTATACCTTTTCCCTTCCTGCATCTCCCTAAGTCTTTATACACACACCCTTCCTCTCCCCCTCCACCCCCGACTCTCTCCCTGGGTCTCAAACAGACCCACTTCCCAGTATCCTGTCTTTCCCTTCTATATACTTTCAGAAATTTCTTTTTTCTGTCTGGTTCAGGCAGGCAGAGAGCTCCCAAGTTACGAACACAGAGACATACAGATCATACATACACACCCCTCTTCAGTCTCAAGGGCTCCCCACCAGCCTCTGTGGTCTCCTCCACACCTCTCCCAGCCACCTGGACATCTCTCCCAGCAGGCCGATAGGCACATGCCCAGTCGCTCCTCACCCAACACCTGCACTCTGGTCACGCATGCACATCCAGACTCCCCGCACGTGTGTACAGGGGCTTCAGCTCTGAAGCACGGCAGGCCCAGCTGCCAGGCTACCTTGCAGTCAGCACTGGGTCCCAGCAACTTAGCAGGCATCGAGTGCAGTTCTGCTCTCGTGCACAGATCTGCAGAGAAGGGTGCCGGGCACAATTTGTTCAGGAAACAATAGCAACGTGTGACATGTCATAAGGATTGATGGAGCAGAAATTTACATGGCAGAATGCATTTTTAAACAGCTCCATTGAGCCCTGGTGCTGCACGGTCATACTTTTCACATTCATCATCGCCGGCCCAGACCCTTGGAGCAGCTCCTCAAACCAAGTGAGAACGGTGGCGTGTGGGGTGGGGTGGGGGGCTCTGCTGAGAAATTGGGGGTGGGGACTAGAGAGGATGGTCTAGGCAGGAGGGAGCTCCACTAGTGGGCCTGAGAGCATAGAGCTTTCTATGTGCTCCCTCCCACTGGGGCTGTAGATAACCATTCTGGGTGGAAAGTTACAGCCAGGGGACATCCAGGCTCTTCATGCTTCTGTGGCAATGCATAGCACATTGGGAAATTTCTTCCTTAAGTCAACTGAAGTGGCATTGAAGATGGGGCCACAGGGGCTCGGTGGTGGGCAGGGGTCAAGTACGGCAGGATGTTGCTGCTCTGAGTACCTCCTGGGTTGGCCATATTCACGGGAGAAGAGTTACTGATGGTGGCCCTGGGGAAAGTGTTAGGACTCTGAGGGATCAGATGGTGGGTAGTCCAGACAGCAGTGGGACCCGGGAGTGACTACAGGTTATAGGGAAAATGACAGGCAGGCTATGGTTGAGGAGAAAAGAGCCATCCTCAAGGAAGTCTCTGGTGCCTCGTCTGGGCTGAGTCTGTAGGAGGCCTGGAGTAAGAAGAATGAGAAGGCCAGAGCTGGACGTTCAGAATCCTCTGCTGGAGAGAGCATTACCCAAATGGGAAGACAGGAGGTGGAGTGCCTGAAGGATGGGAGCTGCAGAAGAGGGGAAAAGGGCCTTTTCTGCCCTGTGGCCCAGTGGGGACCTGGGATGAACAGCTATTGCCATCATCTCTGCCTAGAGCAGACATTGCAACCATGTCACGGAATGCTTCTAAGGCCACTAGTTTTCCTAGATCTGCTATCAATGGTGCAGGTGGAATGGGGGGTTTTAGTATATTTGCTGTCCTGGCTGGCCTCTCTGATGTTTGAGAGTGAGGAAAGTGTTTATCCTTGGAGAGTTCAGGGCAAGCCTGGCACAAAGGTCATCAACAAGGACTTGTACCTAAGCACAGTCATGAAGATGCCGCTTCAGGGTGCTACAATCTGTATTCTGTCCTAAGTGCCCAACTGTGGGTTTGAGTGTGACCTGGGCTAGGTCTGTGCACTGCCCTGGGCACCAGAGCCATCTGCCCACTCCTGTGCTGCCTCCTATCAGCAGTTCACTCGCCACCCAGGCCCTGTGTCCTCTTCCTGTCACTCAGGGCCCTCCCAGGTGGGGCTTGGTCCTGGATTATCTACCTAGTACTAGCAACAATTCTCTGTTAGGACAGCTCGTTCCCTGCCTCCTCACCTACCTGTATACTGTTTCCCTTTGTTGAGTTCACTTTGACTGCCTGGGAGAGCACAGTTTCCTGGGGCACAGGGAGAAAGGCTAGTGTGGCATGGGCTGGGGTGGGCTGAACTCAAGGGAGCTGATGGTGTGCAGTGGGAAGGTCACGGTCTGACTTGCTAGTGTGTGTTCTGGGCCGTCCTGACTTCCCAGAGCCTCCTAGCATCCATGGGGCACCTGGCCCCTGAGGTCTTGACAAACTTAATTGAGAAGAAAAGTGAGTCTAGGTGGTGACTTTGAGGTCTTACTTAGCAGAGACAAGCCTGGAGCCTCAGATGCCAAGTGGTTGGGTTTCTCGGGTGGGGTGATTGACAGTGTGTGTGTGGGGGTAAGCCAGCAGAAGGAGAAGAGGGGAGACGGAGGAGCGTGGAGACATCATAGGAAGACAGGAAGAGGGATGTGAGAAGGAGGAACCCTCACCATCATAACACCCACTCTGAACCTCAGTTTCTTTATCTGTGAATTGGGGACAATAGCAGTTGCCATCATGGGGCTGTGGTGGACTGAGGAGGGCAATTCATGGAGGGTATTTTCTGCTGTGTCTGGTACACAGGGACCACTTGAAGTAGAGCTGCCATTGCCAGGTTTTTGTTTGTTTGGTTGGTTTTAAGGCATAGTCTCATGCATCGCAGGCTGGCCTCAAACTTGTTATGTGACCTTGAAGGTCTGGTTCTCCCACCTCTACTTCTTGAGTGTTGGGATTACAGGTGTACCCAGCTGGTGTATGCAGTGCTGGGGACTGAGCCCAGGGCTTTGTGCATGCTAAGCAACCAAGCTTCATCTCTAGCCCTCTCCACCCCAGTTCTAAGTGTACTTTCGGCCATGTGCCATGGTCTGCACATATACTCCCGCTATGCATCTTCAGCCCAACCTCCCGGATTCCCGGGCTGCACAACAGAAGCCAGGTCAAAGGTGAAGGAGACACAGTGCCCACCCTGCTGGATTATCAAGATGTTAGTCCCGCAGGCAGGAAGGGTGGCTGGCAGGATGCTCTTGAGGTGTTGGGCTGACTGGTCTATGGCAGATGTGGTACTGTTCTTGAGTCCCAGTGCTACTTGCTTTATTTCCCTTTATTTTAAAATTCAGAAATAAAAATTGATGGAGAGCAAATTGCTCTGGCTAGCAGCTCTGAACTTAAAGGAGTTGTCGTGGGGAAGCAATTATGCTGTGTCAAGGGCTGTCAGGGGGGACAGGAGCATGTATGCCAACTGCCTGGCGATCCCCAGGGACTCCTGCTCGTGGGGGGGGGAAATCAAAGGCAGAGGGATAACCAAGCATGTGGGCCTGGCGCTATGCAGGGCATTTGTCTTTAACAACTTGACATCAACCCCTATAAGAACCAGTAAGGTAAGGGGTCCCAGATGGAAATCTCTGCTGGTGGCGGCTGCCAGAACAGCACTCCACCGTGGTCAGTCCTTACCGGTCCCAGCGCTGTTCCGAGAAATGCAGATGTGTGGACACTTAGGCTCTGCTCACAAGGGTCTCACTTTATGGATGAGGCAAGTGAGGCTCAGAGAGGTTAAGCAAGGCACTGAAGTCACACAGTGATGCTGCGGTTCTGTTACGGCGCTGACACAAAAGGCACAGGGCTTATATATGGGATTTCATCTTTTGTGATATGTATGTTTTTAAGAAAGAAAAACAGGTTGGTGAGTACATTTTATAAGAGACAGCAGGCCGGGTCGTAACAAAGACATGTCCTGAAGCCGCATTTGATTTCTGCGTTGTGTGCATCTATGTACATGTGTGTGCATGTATGTATGTGCACGTGTGTGCACATGTGTGGAGGATGGAGGGCGACCTCAAGTGTTGTCACTCAGGAGCGTTTCCCACCCTTGAGACAAGGTTTCTCACTGGGACTTGCCAGATCGGCTAGGCTGGCTGGCTGGCTAAAGAGCTATAGGAATCCTCTCCCTCCCCTGCAGCACTAGGGTTACAGGTGTGTGACACCTACCTGGCTTTTCTGGGTGGGTGTTAGGGATCTCAACTCAGGCCCTCACATTTGCAAAGCGAGTGCATAGCATTTCTCCCCCAATCCATCTACGTTTAAAAACAATCTCAATGATTATAGTCTTAGGCAATAGACAGTTGACTGTGTGTTAGGCACACTTAAGTGAGTCTGTTTTCCATTTTCTCTTCATTATCACATCTGTTTTTCAGGTGAGTGGCTGAGGCCCAAGGAGACACATTGAAGTCAGTAGACCGCAGTGGCAGAGCCAGAATTTGAACTGTCTACTGGAGGTCCTGTCTTACCCAGAGAAGTCACTCCCTGTCCCATGCCTCGGTTTCCCTCACTGTATCAGGAAGGGGCTCTTTCTAGCTCTGTCTGGGATGTTCTATGGTTGTGGTCTAGATGGACTAGCAGGTCAACCTTCCAAGTCACAGTTCAACATGAACCTGCCTGGTCACCTGAGCACCAGCCACACAGGACAAGCAAGGAAGCTGGGGAGTCTGGGAGGCAGTCTGGACTCTTACCACACACCTGATACCACTGGGGGTATAGTCCCACACAGGCAAAAGAATGGATCCACCCTGGCTGGAGGTTAGGAGTCCAAGGATGGTACAGACAAAGAGGGGTGAGGTAAGGTCCAACCTTAGTGGTGGGGAAGGCATGCCAGGTGGGTTGAGGTAAGCCCAGCAAAAGAGGCTGTGGTCCTGGAATAGATGGTGCAAGATGGTGTTGGGGCAAGACGCATGGAGAGGGTGTGGGGGGGGGACATGGGGAGAAGATATGAAAATCCCACTCTAGAAGACCTATTAGATCACATGGCCAGCCCCTATGTCCTCAGTACAACATCTGGCCAGCCCCATGTCTTCAGCACAACATCTGGCCTGCCCCCATGTCCTCAGTACAACATCTGGCCAGCCCCCATGTCCTCAGTACAACATCTGGCCAGCCCTTATGTCCTCAGTACAACATCTGGCCAGCCCTTATGTCCTCAGCACAACATCTGGCCAGCCCCTATGTCCTCAGTACAACATCTTATCCAATTGTCCCTTTTTCTGTCTATAAGTCACATTTGAGGTTGATGGAATATGTCAAATAGTCACCCCTCAGGACACGCCCATGTCCTCACCTCACCTACTTTGACAGGAGCTGAGGAGGAAAGGTAACTAGTTCCTGACACCTGTCTACTGAAGGCCGCAAGTAAGGCTGCAATCATTCAGTGGCAGAGTTGGGCTCCAGAGCTACCCAAGTGGAGCCAGTGGCCAGACAGGACTCCCAGGGACCCAACATCAGATACAGACTCCCTGAGACAAGGCCCAATCTCCTGTATGACTCAGGACTTCTCAGTGAGCCCCCATGACCCCAGGCAAGGGCTAACAGTCCTGCTAAGGGCCAATTCCAGGACTCCCTCTTCTCCATCACCTCACTACCATAGTTTCTGGGAACCAGCCACTTGTGCTGAGTGACAGGGTCAAGTGTACAGAGTCCAAGAAATGCACTCATGGGTCCTTACCAGGGAAGGCCACTGAGGCACCACATCCCATCCCACGTGTCCAATGAGGCATCTCCTAAATGCCGAATGGCATCAGAAACCATAGAGTCACTAACAGAGCTCTGAGCTTGCCTCTGGACCCCAGCTACTACTTTATCCTAGGACCCGTCTGCCTCTTTGCCTATGGGGAAGCTGCTAGAATGACAGGGAAGTCATCTCTTCAGAGCCACCCTCATTTTCTATGGATCAACACTCTAGTCTCCTGGTCCCTGAGCTGGGATAGAGCTTGACTTCCATGCCCTAATTTTCCAGCAGGACTATGCTCTTGGTCCCAGGGCACTTGTGAGTGCCACTTCCCTGGGTCCTCTGACAAGCAAGTCACCTGCCCTCCACATTTGTTTCCACTGTGGCTTCTGGGGGAGGTTGACCTAGGGCAGAGCCCTCAGACTGGATGGGGATATGGCAGCATACTTTCTGCTTTCACAGGTCCCACAGCTACAGGTGGCTCCATGTTCTACAATCCACACCAGGGAGACCAAGAGCTGAGCCCTGATCCGTCTGGCTTTCACATGCACATGGAGAAGAAGAAGAAAAAGGAGGAGGAGGAAGAGGAGAAGGAAGAAGAAGAGGAGGAGGAGGAGGAAGAGGAGGAGGAAGAGGAGGAGGAGAAAGAGGAAAGGAGGAGGAAGAGGAGGAGGAAGAGGAGGAAAATCGAGAAAACCTCCTTCCAGCCCTTCCACAGACTCTCTTCTCTTATACCCTTAGGTTTGAAGAAGATGCGACTGAGTGACTTTTCTTTTTTCTTTTCTTTTCTTTCTTTTTTTTTTTTTTCAATCACATCTGATCACCAAGCAAAACAAACTGGACGCAGAAAGCCATTTTCCTGAGGACACGGAGGGGGACTGGCTGGGGAGGGTGAGACATCTGCAATCAGAAGGACTTGGACCTCTCTACGGCCATTATCAAGCTGGGATTACATGGTAGAGAGGTGTGGGGACAGACACACATCTGAAGCTTAGTTAAGAGGGACTGCATGTACCCAGGAGATGGGATGGAAGGGAAAAGACAGTCCAATCAACCCCCTGGAGGAGTAGATTCCCCAGTGCTACAGCTCACTCACCAGGGTCCCTTTCCTGAATCATCCACCTCCCAGGCCCCACCTCTGTGAACTATACAGGTGACCGGCAGCTTTTAGACTAGTCAGAAGGTGCAGAGGGGTACCTGGATGTTGGGGGAAGGGGACTGATCACCAAGGACATGCCCTCTCTCCAAGGTGATTTGACGCATGGGTGATGTGCCCCCGTGTGCTGTCGTTGGTGGGTGCTGATTGGGCCAACACATGTTGTCGCTAATGAACATATCGATTGTACATTCTCTTGTTGGCTCGCTAAATGGCAAACCTCACATCTGATAGATTAAACCCCCCGCCTGATTGCCTGCCTGACATCTCCATCACTCCACCCGCCGGGCCCTAATGAATTTTACAGTCCCACGTGACACGAGAAATTAAGGTCAAAGTTCATGGCTGGGAATGTGTACCACCCCAGATCTGAGCTTAGCAGGGTCTGTAGCCCCAGCCCTTTACTCTCCTGGGGCTTTTAACCCAGGGCTCCATGGGGGATGATGTCTTGTTGTATCTGCTAGGGACCAAGAAACAGTCCTGTCCCAGGCTCGTGACCTTTGGACTTCCCCACGCTCATCCCCCTTTCCCAGCCATCTGTCAGAATAGCCTGAAAGAGTGGGAAGGGCCACTGTTCTAAACCTGGCCTCAAAGACAGAGGGCTCAGTGGTATTCTCATTTTGCAGATGCTGAGAGAGAAAGGGACTGAGGCTTACAGAGAATAATGTCCCTGATCATTCAATCAGTTGAAGACCCGGATCTTCTAAATTCTAGGTTTTAAGGACTTATCACACACAGTGGGAGCCTACAGGGGACTTCTATGCTGTCTGGGTTCTCTGCTGCTGGGAAGGAAGGCAGCTGGCAGGTAAAGGCACTGATTCTGAGTTCTGCTAGGAAGTCAGTAGAGATCCACTTTGAATGTGTTCTACATGGTGACAGTCATCTCATGGCCCCACGAGAGGGGTGTGTATGTGCATGTTTATGTGTACATGCATGCATATGGAGGTCAGAGGTCAACCTCAGTTGTTATTCTTGGGGGAAGGGGGCAGCTCAACAACCTCTCTCTGGCCTGGAACTGTCATGTAGGCTGGGCTGGCTGGCCAGCGAGCCCCAGTGATCTATCAGTCTGTTTCCCCATGCCCCTCACCCCCACCCCAGGTTAAGTTTATAACCGTGGGCCACCATACCTGGCTGCTTCTCTTCCCCACCTCCACAGTTCTGGGAATTGAGCTTCAGGTCCTTATACTCCCAAAGGAAGCACAACTGAGCCATTTTCCCAGCCAAGCCCTAGGTTTTCTCAGGTTCATAGGGAGGGTCCAGTGGCCTCAAGAAGTCTGTGGTGCTCATTTAAGGGAAGGCTATCCTAAATATCCTAGAGATATAAGCTCAGACCGCCATCCACAGTGGGGTGGCCATCTGGCACCAGCTTCCTCCTCTATAAAATGAGGAGGCTCATTTGGGCCTCACTATGCTGTCACAGGGAGGGATATGATGAGCTGAGGCATATAGAAGGTGCCTCATGTGGCACAGGCAACTTCATGTTTATGTCTGCCTCTAGCCAAGTTCCTCCTCTGTGCCAGGCATTGTGCTGAGCTCTCTGCTTGCATTACCTCACTGCAGTCTCACAATAAACCTATAAGAAAGTGGCACAAGCCTTTAATCCCAGAACTCAGGAGGCAGAGGCAGGTGGATCTCTGAATTCGAGGCCAGCCTGGTTCATATGTGTTCCAGGATATCTAGGGCTACACAGTGAAACCCTGTCTTGAGAAACCAAGCAGAAGGAGAAGGGGAAGGGGAAGAAGGAGAAGAAGGAGAAGAAGGAGGAGAAGAAGAAAAAGAAGGAGAAGGAGAAGGAGAAGGAGAAGGAAGGAGAAGGAGAAGGAGAAGGAGAAGGAGAAGGAGAAGGAAGGAGAAGGAGAAGGAGAAGGAGAAGGAAGGAGAAGGAGAAGGAGAAGGAAGGAGAAGGAGAAGGAAGGAGAAGGAGAAGGAAGGAGAAGGAGAAGGAGAAGAAGAGACAGAGACAGAGACAGAGTGTATTGAAAGTATTATCACCATCACTGTCCAGGAGAGTGAAGTGCACAGATATCATTTAACAGAGACCAGACATCCAAGCCCTCACCACCTGCTTATCAAATTAACAGAAGCCATGCCTTTTTTCTTTTTCTCTTTAAGGCAGTACAAAACTCATGGGAAAGACAATATTCCCAACCTCCTGGACAGGCAAACATTGCCACCTGACCCAATTTGGGGCAATAAAACGAAAACACAAGTTTTCAAGGTATTTCTAGGAACTCTGAATAGGGAAGCGGGGAGGGAGCTTGGGAGACGGCTCAGCAGTTAAAGAGCCCTTGCTGCCCTTGCAGAGGACACAGCGTCTCAGTGCTCATGTCTGGCAGCACACACAGCTACCAGTAAATACATCTCCAGAGGGTCTGACGCCCTCTTCTGGCCTCTGCAGGCACCAACCCCTAGACAGGTGCAATGTGGGGGAGGGTAAGTGTGTCTCTTCATTCCCTCCATCCTGCAGTTTAAAATATGGATGTGATAGCTGGTTTCTAGCAAGTAGTTTGGATCATGCACTAGCTGGGGCTTTAGTATTTTGGATGGTGAAGATGAGGGTTACATACTACGGATGATGAGGAAGAGTACTTGAAGAAGCCACCCGAGGCTCCGTACCTCTAGACTGCTTTTATATGGGAGACAAACACACTGCAGTCTGGTATAAGCCATTGTTGGGGGGTTCCTGCTGCTGGTAGCTAGACTGGTCTTTGCTGGCACAAGGTAAATGCCATCCAAAGTCACAGCTCAGAAGTAGCAGGGGCAGAAGAAAGCTGGTGTCCAAAGACTGGACGGAAATCTGTCACCTCCACCACCATCAATGGGCAGAGCAAGGGTGGTACACTTGGGTCAGTCCCCAGCAGTCGCTCATGAAATCAGTCTAGTTATTAGTGTGGCCAGCTGGTAGTCCACAGGCTGCATGTAGTCTGGGATATCTAAGAATGTGGCCAACAGAAAACCATGAAATTTTTTAAACATGATAAGATGTGTGTGTGTGTGTGTGTGTGTGTGTGTGTGTGTGTGTGTGTGTGTGTGTGTGTGTGTGTGTGTGTGTGTGTGTGTGTGTGTGTGTGTGTGTGTGTGACTTTTCTCTCTGTAATTTGATTGTGTGTCTTTTGGGCATGAATTTCATAGATGAAAATGTCATGTCACAGTCTCGTGCAACATAAATACATGCATGCCTCTGCAACTTACAGGCTGCAAATTGCACACTCCTAGATTTATTGTGTGCCCTCCTCATCCAATTCCTCCTCATCCAATGAGGCCCAGAGAAGCAAAAAGGGTAAATACTAGATTCTAGTGGGTCATGAGTACATTTTTCCCCAAAACCTATGTGCAATAGCATAAAATAGGAAATACTGGGGTATTAGAACATGTAGGCATGCCCTAGGGTCATGAGATTAAACAAGTTCATGTGGCATGTGCTTTTTAAGCCCAGCCTTTGGAGGCAGAGGCAGGCAGATTATGGCTTCAAGTCTTGGTCCACATAGTGAGTTCCAGGCCAGCCAGGGCTATATAGCGAGATTCACCTCAAAAGACAAAAAATAAAACAAAACACCAAAATAAAGTTTGAAAACACTAGGCAAGCCAGCACCTAAAGGACTTTGAGCTACCCTAGAGATGAGTTTGCAGGAAGCATGTCTCCTACCCCCCCCCCCCACAGTTGCACAGCTGAGTCAGTCTACTCGGAGCCCATAGACCCAGCTCCACTTCTCACATCTGTGCGCCCCTCTCGGGCACTTCATCTACCCCCAGACATCCTTCTAGCTGCTGAGGCTGAGAAAGCTATCCTTGCTCAGGACTCTAGTCACCCCAGTGCAGGCTGGGAACCTTCCCAGCACCTACCCTGGGCAGCCTTGACACAGGCCTTTGGTTTGTAGTATTTATGAACTCGCTCCAGCCCTGGCCACTTTTTACAGCAACCCTCTGTCCTGTTGCCCAGGGGGAGTCCATTTTCTTTGCTCCAGTGTCCTTAGTGCAATTGCCTGAGCAGGAGCAATCAGTGGCCAGCTTCTGGAAGGGCGACTTCTGAGCTGAAGCTCTAGGTAAGGGAGAGGACTGTCTGGGGACAGGTGATCACATGTCAGCATGCGAGGCTTAGAGAGCATCCAGCCTTGACCTTTCATTTTCCAGAAGAGAACACCAAGGTCCCTGGTGAGGGACTGTTCCAGGCCACCCATGGTTAGGCCTACATTTGCAGAACTCAGGCAACTACCCCAGCCCTGGTTAGGAAGGAGAGGAGTGAGTGAGGTCGAGGGGTTGTGGGTCACACAGCTGGAGTTACAGTCTTGGCTAGGCTTCTCTGGAGCTGGCTACCCTGGTGGACTACCAGCTTCCCTGGACCTGTGTCTTCCATAAGGAGAGATCTTGGGATCCAATCACCGGGCCTGGGATGCTACTGAGCAAATAACACAGGGACAGAGGTCGGTGGCCATCAGCATCTCCCCACACTGAGACTGGTGGGTCCTGGGGACACCTGTGACAGAAGCTGGGTAGCCCTGCAGACAGCAACAGATCAGTTTGGGAAAAATCAATGCACTGAGAGCTGCTGACTCTCTGAAAGCCATCAGATCTTAACACAAGCCAGGACAGTGCACTTCAAGGGCAGAGGTGGGGGGCGGGGTCCTGGCTTAACACCCCAGCTCAGCCCAGGAGCCAGGAAGCCCCCTCCAGCATCCCTCCAGCCTCTCTTCTCACTTCCCCCTCTCCTGCAAATGCAGCCCAGTTCCATCCAGAAGTCTCCAGAGTACCTGTCCTCCCTTGCACTCCATCCTGTTTTGGTTTTAGGATTGATATTTAGATTAAGGAAATAAACACAGGCCAGAAGCACTGGGGGCTGACAGCCAGAGGAACTCCAACCTGTCACTCACTGTCAGCTGCTCAGCCTCCCTTGGCTCATCCCCCCGCCCCCTGCCCACATATTCTAACAGGAAGACTGGACATGAACCGAGAGTCCACGGAAAGGGTCCCAAGGGACAGCCTTAGGCATCCCCCAGATGGAGGGACACTGTGACTACACTGGCTTCTGGGGCCAGCTTGGGAGCAAGGCCGGGTGACCTGCTATTTCCTATTTTTCTCCTCCCTTCCTCCTCTCCCTCCCTCTCCCCCTCCCCAGGCTGCAGATAAAGAATTCAATTTTCTTTTAAACGGTGGGGAAATTGGAAGAGATTTTGTTCTGTTTAAGCACAGCTGGAGTCTCAGGTCTCTAGGGCTTTGAGAACAAGGAGGTCAATTAAGATGCCAGTGGTAAGGGGTGAGAGGAGAGGGGGGGTGAATCAGGATGGGCCTGTGGGAAGGCCCGCTGAGGGATGGGGGGGGGGATTCTAGGCTAACATATCAGGGCCGCCTTCCCAAAGTTGACCTCTTGTCTTTTGGGAGATTTGGTCAAACTACCCAGATGGGACCTACCCAATAGGCTAAGTAAGCATCTCCCTGACCAATAATTGATGTTGTGATTTCTGCTGGCAGATTTATGCAATGGTAGAATCAAGTCAAACCAACGCTATCAGAAACAGGGAGCTGAGCTGTTTTCAAAAGCTTGGGACAGCTGGTGGACACCTTGGACAGACACTGGGACTTCTCTAGGATCACTTGCTCATGGTAGACCTTAGACTGTGTCCCTCAGGAGACCCCTCCTCATACTACTAAGGTAGAAACTCTGGTCTGTCATGGCACAGAAGAGGAGTCCAGAACGCAGGCAGTCAGCAGTCTGCCCTAGGAGCCTGCTGGGAGGAGGGAGAAGGGAGGAGGGAAGATTGCCATCCTGTCTGTGGACCCCGTGGGAAGCTTTCTCCAGGTGAGCCCTTTGAAGGTACCTGGTCAGTTGAAAGAGGGGGGACACCAAGGTGGGTATGATTGGCTGGCCTGGAGAGAATGGTGAAGCCCAGTACTGGAAGGGAGAGGGGCATTCCATAGAGAGAAGGTCCTTGCCTATGACCACTCTCCCCATCCAGGCTGCAGAATGGGCACCCTCACCCCTCATCCCGCTCTCCAGTAGCTGGTAGCCCACCTTCTGCCATGCCTCCCTCCACCTCTGTCCCCTAGCCTTGGTTCCTGCCCTCCACCTTGCCTCTCTGAAGCCCAGCCTGACCCGGGAGGAAGTCTCAGAAGATGCCCTGGTGACCCTCTCCTTGGGCTGAACAGGAAGCCAAGTCCTAGAAAAGGGACAAGAGCAGCCTAGGGTCACACAGAATGTCAGTGCCTGACTCATGGGGTATCCAGCATGGACAAGGATTCAAACTTAAAAAAAAAAAATGCCATTGACTGACTGAGCGACCTAAGGTATGCTATTTACCTTTTTTGTGCCTCAGTTTCCCCATGGGGCCTTTGGTCACCCTCTCTCCTGCCACATGCCTCCAGTAAGTCACCCTAGACCCCCTAACCACTCACACAGGACTCAAACCCACTGTGTGCTGCCGACCCAGGTGAAGACACCTGTCAAGGAGCAGGTGGGGGCCTGGGGGGGTGGAGGGAAGGAGCATAAAAGGAGAGACTGGTGTGTTCTGGGTATCGGGTGAGGGGGCTTCTTGTTGGAGGTGGGCACAGTGGGCTGGCTCTTCCAGTCAATGGGATGGGTAAACTGAGGGAAGGCACAGCAGATACTAGGAAGAGAAAGGAGGAGGGGTTGAAGGGAAGACGAACGACTGGGATGCAGGCGAGCAGGTGTGAGGGATGTACCCAGGGCCTCGTTGCAGAGGTATTGAATGCCAGCCCTGTGCTTAAACTTAGCTAGTGAGTGTGTAAGGCAGTGGTCCTCAACCTTCCTAATGCTTGCAATCCTTTAATACAGTTCCTCATGTTGTGGGGACCCCCAACCATACCATTATTTTCACTGATGCTTCATAACTGTAATGTCGCTACTGTTATAAATTATAATGTAAACATCCGATATTTCTGAAGGTCTTAGGTGACTCTTATGAAAGGGCTGTTCGACCCCCAAAGGGCTTGTGACCCACAGGTTGAGAACCACTGGTCTAGAGTCAGCTTGGGATGTCCTGCTTCTCCAGGAGGGTCCACTGCGGCAGCGAATCCTCCAGGCCCTGCTGGTGAATCACCAGCTCCTGAGTATTTCTGTGTCTCTGACCACAGAATCCATGAGTATGATGGTGTGGCGGTGGCCGAGTTAGAGTGATTTCTAATGTGGCAATCAGCACAGAAAGAAAGCTTTGTGTGAACAGAGGGAATAGCCCGTGCGCGGAGCAGGCACACAGTGAGCGTTTGTCTGAGAACCAGCTGGGAGATTCAGGAGTGGGTGAAAGCTGTGGAGAGCCCCTGAGTTTCTTTAAGTGGGGAATTAGACAACCCTGGCAGCCAGGGCAAGCTCCGTGATGAGCAGAGCCTAAGCAACAGGCACCGAGGGGCGCTGCTCAAACAGAGAGAAGAGTTTTTAGGTTAAGGCAGTGCGGAGGGGGTGGTAGGGAGGGACCTTTGAAGTCCAGGTTCCCAAGCAATTGCACAGGTCCCACCCCCTGCAGCCCCTGCTCTGCCTCTTCCAGGGGCTGGCTCTGATGGCTATCCTCCTCTGTTTGGTGAGGTGAGGCTGGAGCTGTGTGTTGGGCTCCTGCTGCTGACATAGGCAAGCGATCAATCTGTGTGCCGAGGGAGGAGACCTGGAGCCCCGAAGTCAGAGGGCAAGTGTGGGAGCCGGTGCTTTCAAGCTGCTGGGGCAGGGGAGGTTAACAATGACAGCGTCAACAATCATAGCTGTCACCCACTCAGGGCCTTTAAGGCACCCCATGCTGGAGCTGACCTGTCTCTTATTAAAAAATGATTTATTTTTATGTGTTGGGGTGTTTTTCCTGCATGTACATCTATGTACCACACGCATGTCTGATGTCCACGGAGGCCACAAAGAGGGCATCAAGATCCCCTGGAACTGGAGTTACAGGCAGTAGTGAGCTGTCACATAGGTGCTGGGAATTGAACTCAGGACCTCTGGAAGAGCAGCCAGTGCTCTTAACCACTGAGCCATCTCTCCAGCTCTGCCCTGTCCCTTAGTTATAAAGTGAGTTAGTCTATCACCCCCGCAGCACATTATGGAGTCTGGGGGACCAGGAAAGAGCTCAGCACCTGAACAGGGTCAGGTTTAGCCATCAGCAAAGCTTGGACAGGAACCTAGGTCTCTGGTTTCAGAGCCTTGTCCTTGGCCAGCATCTTCCTTCAGGAGCTGATGTAATAGGAGATCCTCACTGAGGCTATGGAGCAATATGCCCTCTTCCTGGGGACAGAAGGATGGGAAGGACCTGGGGTGAGTTTTAGGGAACACCCTCTGAGGCAGAGGCAAGGAATGGCCTTCTCAGATCCTCTGTCTGGGTTCTAAGTCCACTTGCTTGGGTTTAACAGCAGAGGGTGAGGTGGGGGCAGGGAGCCCCTGAACCCACAGGCTGGGGTGCCCGGCAGTCACAGAGCTGGGAGCCAGGCCTTGCAGCTGATAGGAGAGGCCCACTGTATATCAGAGCTTGATCGTATGGGACTGAAGGTGGCCTTCACCAAGGCCAACCTAGGGGCCATGACGTCACTTCCCCCTTCCCCTCGGGCATCAGTGGTATCTGGTAGCTGTGGGGAGGAGGCAGAGAAGAGAACCAAGGGCATAGGGGCTCTGTGTTGACTGGCAGGATGGAAAGGCCAGCTTGATGGGAGAGAATCTGCTTAGTTCTGGTTTTAGGAAGTCTAGGTCACGGGTCTTTCTCCCAGGCTTCCAGACAAGAGGCTGGAGAGAGGAGCGGGGCCCGTGAGAGACTCCAGGGCCAGTGGTGGGGTGGGTTTGGGCAGCGAGAAACACACCATGTAGCAGGGAGTGAGACAGTCAGTCAGGGTGCTGTCCCTGACTCTGGGGCCGAGTTAAATGGAACAGAAAGTTCTCCTTGTATGTCATTGGGGCCCAGAGGCTCAGAGACTACAGAGGTTCTACATCGCTGGGACAGGACCAGAACTCCAAGGGAGGCACCTGTCATGGGCTGGCACTGCTGTGAGACCACTGGGAATACCAGGGTGACTAGGGGCTCTCCTGAATGAGCCGGGGGTTCACATGGACCCCTTCACTCATCCTCACCACCACCATCCTCAGCAGGATGGTAGCAAAGCCTCCCCAGGACACAGAGAAGAAAACTGAGGTCTCATGGCTTGTGACTACCAAGCTCACCATGGTAGGCAAAGGCTTGCCCTCAGCTCCCAGAGTGGCCAATAGGCCAACCATAATACAAGACACTATATGTATACCCTGTACCATCCACACCCATTTCACCACCCTGGGTACCCTGACAGCCAAGGTGGCACCACTTTCTCACTGTGTAGGAAAGACAGCCGAGTCTTAGAGAAAGAGTGGCCAGCCATAGGAAAACAGGATTCTAGGTCCTCCTGGGTGACTTAGGACACAGACAGAGACCATAGCAGCCTCATCTGAGTATATAGGAAGATGGAGTGGGATGGGAGCCTGCCTCCAAGCCTTGTAGGAGTCAGAGACATCTGCCCTGTCAACTGGGCCTGTCCCAGGGGTGGCTTCCCTCCCAGACACTGTTCATCCTCAGCTCCCTTCCCCTCCCCTACCAGGGAACATGACACACAGACAGTTAAAAAGTCTTGTCTCCAAGATGCTACAGCCAGGCCGGCTCCCGGCACTGTTTCCCAAATGTCTTCCAGGTGAGGGCCTGGAAGTGGTTTGATATAAAGTGGCCACGCTATCTGAGCATTAATCCAGTGGGCATATTAGAGTGGATGTCAGTTTGCGATGAAGAGAGACATTTGAGGGCTCTGGCCTTGAAGTAACAGAACCTCAGCCCCCTGAGCACCACACCCCTCCCACACTCCAGCCACAGGCCCTTTGCACATACCCCAAAGAAACAGAACCTCAGCCCCCTGCACAGCACACCCCTCCCACACTCCAGCCACAGGCCCTTTGCACATACCCCAAAGAAACAGAACCTCAGCCCCCTGCACAGCACACCCCTCCCACACTCCAGCCACAGGCCCTTTGCACTTCTTCTCACTCTCCTGGATGTCCTCCCCTTGTTCATCTGCTGATGTCTACTCTAGTGCCATTTTCTCGGAGAAGTATTCCTTGACCCTAGTCAGGGTCAGGTACCCTGTGGTCATTTCTAATGGCGATCTGGCCTCCA
Organism: Onychomys torridus; assembly: GCF_903995425.1. Taxonomy (NCBI): domain Eukaryota; kingdom Metazoa; phylum Chordata; class Mammalia; order Rodentia; family Cricetidae; genus Onychomys; species Onychomys torridus. The sequence continues at coordinate 42,664,202 of NC_050460.1, forward strand.
TCACAGAGAGTAATACTAGCTATAAAGACTCATTTCTCAGTGCCAGTTTCTTCCAGGGCAGTGTGAGCTCTCTGAGGACTAGAGACCCCCCCACACACTGTCCTCCGGGCCATGTGCCTAGCATGTAGCAAGCAGTCAATGGAGATCTGTTGGATGAGCGAATGGTTACACTCACCTTGAACCTCTCCCATCATCCTGTGGCATCCCAAACCCTACCAGGCCCTTCTGATACCCTGCCATACCCCATGCCAGGAGTCTTGTCTTGTACAGACAGTTCCAGGCCACACTGAGGTTCCTGTTTCCCTAGGTACAGTCCCATGCCTCCATGACTGTCTCTGCTCTGGTCCCAGAGGTAGAAATCCTCCCGATGGTGCCTGAGGTTTTTGAGGGTCCATTTTGGGATGACCCAGAAACCTGTTCTCTGGGATCCGCAGAGTCCTCCCTGGCTCCTCTCTGCCCTCAGCCCTGGATACTGCTGAAAGGACTTGGTGGTCCAGCCCAGTCCCTCTGTGGTTAGCCTTTGCTCAAGATCTGAGGTTGCATCATAGCTCTGGAGGCCTGGACAAGCCACTCAACCCCCATCTCCCAGCCTCAGCTTCCTCATCTGGAGAACGGCAGTAACAGAAGATACTTAACAGGTAGGAAATGATGGCCACTTTATGCATGGGCTACAGTGGGGTCTCAGCTATGCAGCTGGGGCAGAGTTATTGCTACTGAGGCAGTAAGAGACCAAGGACATAGATAGGTCTTGGTCCTTGAGGGCCATCCCAGACATCCCCATCCCCCCCTGTCCCCAGCAGAAGTATTCTGGGTACAGGTCTGGCAGCAACCCCAGACACACTCAAGCCCTTTCTTTGCTTCTCAGGTGACATGTGGAGCAGGGAAGTGCTCTTGAGGGATGACCCAAGCAAGCAACCAGAGCTGGGCTCAAGGTCATACTTTGACCTCCAGGTCCATACTCCCGCTTCCTGCAGTAGAGAGTACTGGGCTCTGTAGACCTCTAAACCTGGGCTACAAAACCCAGCCAGCAGAAAATGAGAGGTCGGGTTCCACTGGTCTATCTAGGATGCCCAGACTGGTCATGAGAGCCAGCTTTCCCTGGCCACTGTCACACCATCTCTTTCCCCAGCACAGGGAACCACCACACAGAAACAGGGCTGTGGCAGGGTGGGGGCTGGGCAGGCCCCTTGCCGCAGGCTCCGCTCAGCCTGTGGTGCAAATTAAAACATCTTCCTTTCTCTTTATAATTTTTTCCTGACACAACTGCCCATGAAACATTTTAATAACACCATGGAAAAGGTCAGGGAGAAGGAATTTCACAGTCTCTGAGCAGGCAGCTGTAACTGTGGCCCCTTCTGAGGCAGACAAGGGAAGCAGGAGACCTGCATCCAAAGGGGAGAATGGCCAAGATGGCCAGGTGGTTAGAAGATTGAGGGTAGGCCTCAAATGTGAGGGGTGGACCTGGGAGGCCAAAGAGGGGGTAGTGTGGAGTGTAGTCAGGAAACCTGCTACCTGCCAGGAGCTAGGCAGCACCTTAGGGGAAGCAGCACCCCCACCCCAAAAAAAAGGCAGGGAGGGGAGAGATGGAGCTAGGTAGGTCGTTGGTAGGCTCAGGCCTACTAATGCTCTGGTATATCCAGCTTGAAGAGCTTAACTCATGTTCACCAGAGACTGACATAGTGTTTGGCTCATGCCTCAACCTCAGTCCTGCCCTACAGGTGTTCCAGCCCTACCATCTACAGCAGTGGTTCTCAACCTGTGGGCTGTGACCCCTTTGGAGGTCAAATGACCTTTCATAGGGGTCACATATCAGATATCCTGCATATCAGACATTTACATTCTGATTCCTAACAGTAGCAAAATTATAGTTATGAAGTAGAAATGAAATAATTTTTTTAAAAGCAAAGGTGTATTTATTTTGCATGTAAAATAATGCTTGCAGTGATCAAATCATGGTTGTGGGGGTCACTTCAACATGAAGAACTTTATTAAAGGGTGACAGCATAAGGAAGGTTGAGAATCACTGATCTACAGGAATGCCAAATGCAAACAGAATTCTGCTCCCAGCAAGGACTCCGAGAATGCAGAGTACCCTGATACCGCCAGGCCTGGACCACACACTAGAATTCTTTGATCCTTGACCTATGGACATAATCACTGTCACCTGCCTGGTACACAGACTGTTTATCACACACCCTTGCCCCTGACATTCCATGGTGTATGGGAGACGCACATTCCCTTTGAGTCCTGGAGCCTTTCGTACATCCTGTTGGGTAGGGCCTAGGAGGCTGGAAGAGGGTCCAGGAGCCCAAGGCAATGAGTGATATATTGCCGAGGCATTGCAGTGAAGGCTGGGGGAGCCCCGGGCTGGGAAGCCGTGGATTCTGAGAACAGCCGTGGCAGACTCACGGTTTCCATCTGACGGCCTGACTAGCTAAACATCTGTTTGAAATATTAATAACTGTCAGATGGAAAGGCCTGGAGGTGCAGTGTTGCTCCAGACCATCTGTCTACAGAGTAAACACACTTTAGGGTGGGGGCCTGCTACAGCAGGCTACATCCACTTGGAGCAAGAGATGGCAGCAAGGCCCCTGTGGGCCTCTTGTGCGCAAGAATGGGGATGTGGTAACTTGACATGTACTGAGTGCCTACGATGGGCCAGACCCTGAACTTACATAGTAACATCTACCATATTGATCTGCGTGGTGGCCAATTCAAATTTATAATAGATGCCCTTTTTTTTCTTATTAATTATAAAACTTGGCCTTAGTTTAGGCTTGTTCTCAACTGGCTCATTTTTTTAAAATTAATATATTTTAGATGCCCCTTTTGCCTTGTCAGCCCATATAATCTGAACAGAACCAATCCCTAAGCCACTAAGGGAAGTGTGACCCATAGCTGACATGTCAGGGGCCAGGGTGACACATGTCCCGAGATCAGCTCTGGAGCACTGGTTGGAGCTACTGAAAAAAATTATTTTCCCCCCACTAGCATTAATAAACTGGTAAGAAATCTGGGAGGTTCTTTGTCCTTCTCAGCCACTGTAGAAGCACTGAGCTGGCTGCTAATGACAGATTATTGTTTACATGAACACCTGGGTACAGCCACGCCTGGACTCACCTCTACCTTTAAGTTCCATGAGCTAATACTTTCTTGTTTGAACTGTATGAGAGTTTCTGCCTCTTGTGGTCAAGAGCCTTGACTGGTATATTGTCTAGTATACTCACAATAACTGCAGGTGGAGATGAGGGCTTGTCAAAGGCCAAAGGCATCTGAGGCTTCCCAGGCAGCATCAGTGAGCTTGCTTGTACTCAGATAGGGAGGGTCATTCCCCTCAAAGATGGCCAACACCCAGCCCACTGATTAGATGGGATATCTAGGACTCCTGGATCATCTGGCATATATGCCTTTCAAGGAAAAGAAATAAAACTGAAGTATTGCCGGGTGGCGCATGCCTTTAATTCCAGCACTCGGGAGGCAGAGCCAGGAGGATCTCTGTGAGTTCGAGGCCAGCCTGGGCTACCAAGTGAGTTCCAGGAAAGACGCAAAGCTACACAGAGAAACCCTGTCTTGGAAAACCAAAACCAAAACAAACAAACACTGAAGTATCCCTTCCTATCTTATTGCTCCACAGTCTGGTCCATTTTCTCCGTTTCAAGAAGCATCTCGACACTGTCTTTCACCAACCAACAGCCTCCAGGCACTTGGGAGCACCCGAAACCCAGATGCTCAGTGTCTCTGGGAAGATCCAAGTGCTTATGGGCCCCTGTGGACATGGGGACTTACCAGGACTGTCAGCACGGAGGTCCCCACAGTGATGTTCTCATACAGGCTGACGTTGTAGAGAGGCTGGCTGAAGATGGGCCGATTGTCATTTTCATTAATGAGGGTGATCTTCACCTTGGCATAGCCCACGTGGTCAGGTACACTCTCATTGGCAAAGAGCTAGGGGAGCAGAGCAGGGCTCCATGAGCTTCCATGCATTTCTGGAGACTTTCTGTCTCCCATTAGACCTCTCCATGTCTGGGCTGGGTCTAACCCTGGAGCCAAGGCCCAGGCCAGCTGTGTTCTGTGAGTCCTTCTGCGGGGCCTTCTTTAGGGAGGGATGCTGGGTATGGGGCTGGCCAGTATGGGCCACAGGGACACAAGCGGCGGGTCTGGTGAATTTGCCCCTATTCCTAGACATCTCCTTGCCTTCCTTGAGGATTTAGCCCCTGCCCTCTCTGTTGCTTCTCTGGGAAATGAGGAGAGGTGGGAGGTTGGACTTAAAGAGATGCTATTCCACCCACCCCAGGTAGCCCAAGGAGATGCTGAAGGGGACTTACGTCAAAGTCATAGCGGTCCACGGTTTCATAGTCCAGGGGGATCGCCACTCGGATGCGGATGTCTGCTTTCCCTTGGACGGAGGTTGGAGAGATAATGAAATGGTGGGAGTTGTTGCCCACTAGGTACACCTCGAACATGCTGTTCAGACCCTGCGTGAGAGTGAAGAAGCCATTTGGAGAGTGTGCAGGTCAGGGGTTGGAGCCAGAATGGAGACGCAGAGGGCACTGGAGGGTGAAGCAGGAACCCCGCCTTGTCGTGCAGTGGGGGAGGCACGGGCTGAGGAGGGTCTTCCTGCCCCATCTCTTTGAGTCCCCCCCCCCTTGGATAATGCTGGCCAGCTCCATCTCCACCTCCAACTCCAGGTTTAGGAGTCTCCTCTGGCTCTGTCACCCTGTCACATTCTAAGTGTCCTTCTCCACGTCCTTCTCGTTTCCCACCTCCTGGTGGTGTCTCCACTGTGGAGTGACAAAGGGGGAGAGGGCATCTGCCAGCATTAAAACCCAAGGGGGGTGCTGGAGAGACGGCTCAATGCTCAGAGAGTAGAATGTATTTGCCATCAAGCCGGAAGACGTGAGTTCGATCCCTGGGACCCACAGAGTAGAAAGAAAGGACTGACTCTTGCCAAGTTGTCCTCTGACTTCCACACGTACGCCGTGTGTGGCCCATGCAGGCCTCCCCATCACAGACTAAATAAATAAAATGTAAAATTTAAAAAAAAAAAAAAAAGGTCCAGGAGGAGATGAAGGGAGAAATGGAAAGAGTAAAAGAAAAAAAATGAGGTGGCTAGAGTGGCCTGGGCCCAGAGAGGACAGGAAGAACGTGTTAGGAAGAACACAGGGATGCTATATACAACCCGGAAATAACCCAGGGAACTGGGTGATAAAGGACACTCACGGGCCTCACTCCCTGGAGACCACGCTAGGGCGGCCGCATCAGCAGCTCTAGTCCATTGCTTTAGGGTTCAGGGGGCAGCCTTTTCTGCCAGCTCAGTGTTTGACCCTGGTCACTTTTCCCTTAGGGCTTCCCACATACTAGGTAAGAAGGCTAAGGCTCATGGAGGGGTGTGCTCAGAAGCACGTGATCTCGACTCTTCCAGCTCAGGGGGTGGAGCCGAAGCTGAAAGTGGAGGTAGAGTCTGCTGACTGAGTCTGGCCTTTTCTGCTTCATGGTACACCCCCAGGAGTATCTGTCTGGGCCTGGCTATGGGGGTCCAGTGATGTCCAACCTGAGATGAGTCTCTGGCTCTTATGTAACCCATCCATCTAATGCTCCACCAAGTGGACAGGCCCCTTGTGGTTGAACTCAAGGGTGCAGTGTAATCATGGCTTCCCAGGGGACCCAGGAGTTGGGGCCGCTCCCTTCTGCAAGCTCTTCACAGTAAGAGGGGACAACCAGGCATCATCTGACCCCAGAAGCCTTTCCATGCTGAGCTGACCTGGTCCCCACCTGTCCCCTGCCAAGGCAGGTGTTCTGAGGAACTGCAGAAGCCAGAGGCCGGACATCTGAGTCCTCAGAGCTTTCTGCCTACCCACCGGTAGGTGGGCATCTCCCTGGACTAGCAAGGTGAGGTACTTGTGTCTGTCTGTTCTCAGAGCCAGGGGCAACTGTGCCTGTCCTTGGGATAGGGATTGTGAACAGGATATGGCGACCAAGCACCATCAACCTCTTTCAGCCTATTCTGGAGTCAAAGCAGGCTGTAGGGGACACCCGAGAGCTCCCAGCCCAGAACAGCTTCCTGGAGACTACTGTACAGACAGGACAGTGCTACTCTGAGCCTTCCGGGGCTGCAGAATTTTAGGGTCTCTCCGGCAGGATCCATTCCATCAGCTGGAGGGGACCAATTAAATGCCTGAAAGGACACTAATAGCCAAAGGCAATGGAGTGTGACAGTTCTGAACAGGTGACACCGATACTCTCTCCCCTGAACCCTGGACTCTTGACCACGGACAGCATTCACAGGCCTGAGAAGGTATGTGTGTGGGGGGAGGGTCGTCTGGGCTGTGCCCGCTGGGGCAGAGGAAGGTTCTCTGTGATGCTCCCTGCTCCCCCAGCCCTCCCTGCCCTTCAAGGCTCACTTACCAAGTTCTGTCAGTGAGAATGGTCAGTCAGAGAGGCAGGGACAAGGAGGAGCCACAGGTGGGAGAGAAGGAAACAGAGAAGAGACAATGTATCACTGGTCAGTGTAAAGGAGAGGGGCTGCAAGGAATCCTGGGAGTCTAGCCTGTGGTACAGGTCCAGAACCCTGAGGCCTCAGAGTCGGCAGCTGAGGCAGGGGTGCTGGAGGGGGGAGGAAAGAGGGTGGGGCATGAGCCTGGGGCGATGCAGGGGAGGTGAGGCCATAGGAGGGCCTGTTCCTCTCTGTGCTCTCCTCCAGTCCAGGTGACCCTAGAGTGAGCTGTGAGATGAGGCGCCACATCCCCACATTCTGCTTCCAGAAGCCTGGAGAGAAACACTGCAGAAACCAGCAACCACCACTGCCGCCTTTTTATTTTCTTAACACTCTGGAGGAAGAGGAAGAGGAAGAGGAAGAGGAAGAGGAAGCCTGAAACTTGGGAACTGTTCCTCAAAGTTTCATATCACTCCTGGGGACGGCCCCTCACCCTGTTCTCCGGTCCCTGTCCCAGGAGGCCCACGCTGTGAGGGAGATCTCTTTATGCACACACAAGGATGCCTCCCGTTGGATACAAACAGAAGCACATTCTCCCTCCTCCTTACACCTCCACCTTGGTGATGGGCCCCTGACCATACTCAGGAGCTGCTGCTGCCTGGGATGGCCGCAGACCTTTGGAGCGCCTCCTGCCAGAGGCACCTCCCAGCACTAGGCAAGTGTGAAGAGTTGCCTTGCCCTACAGGTGCTTGCTAGTGTAGGCGTGTGTGTGTGTGTGTGTGTGTGTGTGTGTGTGTGTGTGTGTTTGCGCGCGTGGGCGCGCGCGCACGCACACGTGTGAGTGTAGAGGCCAGAGGTGAACCACAGATATCTTTCCTCGATTGCTCTCCATCTTTTAGTTTTAGTTCATTGAACCGGAAACGTATCAGTTGGGCTAGGCTGACTGGCTTGCTTCGGGAATCCAGCTCTCTCTCCCTCCCCTGCCCCCCGCGCTGAGGTTACAGGTGCATGCTGCCATGCCTAGCTTTCCTTGCTCTAAGGATTTGAACTCGGGTCCTCACGTTTGCCCAGCAGGCACCTTACCAGGAGAACTACTGCCCTAGTCCTTTCTCAGTTCTCTTAAAGGCTGCAGAGTGTCCCCATTGCATTGCTGGTCTCCTCTGTGGCCACTCTGGAATGCTGGGAGCCCCTGACATATAATACGTAGAAGAAGGTCACAGCCTCAGCGGCTGTCCCTTACATCCTTCCCCAAAGGACAGTGGGGCATGGTGACAGTGAAGATCCCTCATGAGACATTTGGTTCAGAGAGGTTAGGTGAGCCACTTGGGGTGGCTGCAAGGTGTGTGTGTGTAGAGGGGCGGGGTAAGAGCCCAGGCCCAGGTTCCAGGCCAGTGCATCCTGCCCCACAAGCAAAGGGAGCGGGATTCTGATGTAGGACCCCCCACTGCAGTGCTGATGTTCAATAAGGAGCATGTCGGCCCTGTGGTCAGCACTGTCGTTACCAGGGGCGACAGGCTTCTTCAAAAACCACTTCAAGGAGGCACACTTCATTATGCCTTACAGTTTTAGGAGCTTTAATTCATCATAGCAGGGAGGAGCTGGGGAGCAGAGTCGCTCACATCAAGGCAGCCAAGAAGCAGAGAGAAAATGTCCAAGACAGCTGTTTTCGTCCATTGTCCTGACCTCATATCTCAGGCTAGTCTTCAACTTGCTATGCAGCTGAGATGACCTTGAATTCCTGATCCCCTTCTTCTCCCTCCTAAGTTCCGGGATTACAAGTATGTGCCACCATGTCTGGTTCACTCAGAGCTGGGGATTGAACCCAGGACTTCATGTCAGGCAAGTCAGCACTCTACCACTGAGCTGCAGCCACAGCTCCCTTTTCTTCTATTTTTATTCCCTCTAGGCCCCTGGGCTATGGGATGGGATTGTCCACATTCAGAATCAGTCTCCTCTCTTTGATTAATTCTCTCTGGAGACTATGGCAGACAGGAGCGGCTTTCTCAGAGTGTGGTACTGGTATCCCATAGCATCTCCACTGCCATCTCTTGGGAGCTGGCTAGAAAGGCACATTTGTTGTAGAGATTGCTTTAACTATGTAAATACGTGTTACATTGGATTATGCTGCCTTTGTTAATGGTGTAAAGATGTGTTACATTGTTTCTGCTACATTTGTTTAATTATGCAAAGATGTGTTGCGTTTGTTTCACCTTGCCTGCCTAAGGCATCTGATTGGTCTGATAAAAAGCTGAATGGCCAATAGCTAGGCAGGAGAGGGACAGGCAGGGCTGGTGGGCAGAGAGAGTAAGTAGGAGGAGAAATCTAGGCTAGAAAGAGAAGGAAGATGAGGAGAAGGAGGAGGAGGAAGACGAGGAGGAGGAGAAGGGAGAAATAGAGGGACATGCCTGGGGCCAGAAGCCAGGCAGCTGCCAGCCAGACATGGAGACAGCAGGGATGTAAGATACACAGAAAGAAAGAAAGTTAAAATGTCTGGAGGCAAAATGTAGATAAAGAGAAACAAGTTAAAATAAAAGCTAGACTAAGGCTGAACATTCAAAAATAGTTAGTCTCTATGTCATGATTTGGGAGCTGGTTGGTGGCCCAAAAGAAAAAGCCTGGTACACACATTTGTGGGCCACCTGCTTCCGGTTGATTGAACCAGAGCCTCTGGAGTGCGTCCCAGCACCCCCGCTCCACCAGATCTCAGTGTATGCCAACACACGAGAGCCACTGGGGACCAGCCGACACTAAGGAAGGAACACGCTTGAGCATTAATTAGGATGATCTGCAAGACGGGACAGGGGAACAGAGAAGGCAGCAGAACCACATGGAGACGGGGTCCCAGTTGGCCCAGAAGCCATCCGTGGGAACTAAAGAGCCTCTTGGAAGGATGGCATGAGTTTTGCGCAGCACAGTGTTTTTGTTTAGACCCTCAGGGCAGCCCTCTAGCCCACCTCCATTTTTTTGGAGTATGCATGTGTATGTGCCAGTATGGGTGCATGTGTGTATGAGCACGGATGTGGAGGTCAGAGATCCATCTCAGGTTCCATTCTCAAGTGCCTAGGGGTCACCTTGTTTTTTTAGTACAGGCTTACTAAGATCTGGGGCTCACCAATGTGGCTAAGTTGATAAAGCTAGCTGGTCAGGGAGCCTCAAGGTACGGTCCCTGTCTTCCCAGCAGAAGGATTTTAATCATGTGCTACCACACCTAGCATCGAGGTGGGAGCTGGGGAATCAAACTCATGTCCCACACTTACGTGGCAGGCACTTTACTGACTCGGTCATCTTCCTCGTCCTTTCTCTGGCCTCTTGATGAGACCTCTGTGAGTCTCAGAGACTAAGGTCTGTCCTCTCCTGATCTACCCCAGGGGCTCAGGCTTGGACCCCTCAGTTGTCAGGACCTGGTGTGCTACTGCCCTTAGGCTTCCCAGAATCACCTCTGCCGGTCCTCCTATCCTCAGCCTCTCCCTTCTAGAGGGCCAGTTCCTGGCAGGCCCAAGCTGGGACCTCTCATCTGCTGGGATGGGGATGTGAGAGAAACTCACCTCCTGTGCTAAGTTGGTGCAAAACTACAGCCCTGGCCTGGGGGCCTTTTGTCTCAATGGCCTCCAACTTTTTGCTCCAACATGTGTGACACACACTTGTGTGACGTCAGCACTTGCCCAGCCCCTCTACAAGGGCCCTGGAGGTCAGCTATTCAAGATACACAGCAAGCTGGGTGGCGGTGGCGCACGCCTTTAATCCCAGCACTTGGGAGGCAGAGCCAGGCGGATCTCTGTGAGTTCGAGGCCAGCCTGGTTTACAAAGCGAGTTCCAGGACAGACTCCAAAGTTACCATGGAGAAACCCTGTCTCGAAAAACAAAAGAGAGAAAGAAAAAGATACACAGCCATCAAAGAAGCTTTTGAATCCCTCCACCCTCAGGTGTACTCTAAGCTGGCATGGGGGGTGGGGCACAGCTGTTCCCCCCCACTTTCCCCATGCCACAAATGGCCCAGAAAGGATGGTGTCCCCCCCCTCCCTATAGGGCTGCCTTCCTGCTGCTAGAGGTGGCAGGAGGCATTTCCGGAGCTGTTAAGGGACAATCTTGTTGGAAAGGGAGATAAAAAAAAAAAAAAAAAAAAAAAAAAAAAAGGACATCAAAGGGGAGCCCAGTGTGTGTGGAGAGGAGCCTGGGGGGCAGGGGATTAAATTCTACTCCAGCTGCGTGAGGTGATCAGAAGGCTGATTGGTGGGGCCGTGGTCCCTAAGGTGAGCTACAGCCGGCTCCCAAGGTGGAGGAGCCAGCGGCTGCTGGCTGGAGACCTCTCCAAGGCTCGGTTTTATGTCTCTTCCGGGTGGGGCTGCACACTGAATCATTCCTAGCCCCCTGCTGCCTTTCCCCAATTGCTCTTGCTGACTGTAGCCTTGCTGTTCCCTGCAGAGGTCAGTCCCTTATCTGCAGGCTGCCAGAAGAGGCAGCATGGACAGCTCCCCTAACCTCGTCCCCCACCTTCAGCTTCTGGAAGGGGAGGGCCACCAGGGGTGGTCACAGTGGGCCCTGCCCTTACTCCTTGCCACTAAGCTAATGGAACTGGGTCCATGAGTTTGCTACAGTGGTCTCCTGATCAAGTGGAGTGGGGTGTGTTATCATGAACTGGGCCTTCTGCGAATGCTGGTTCCTGAGTGTTCGAGCCCACAGGAGAGGAACAGGGCACCTGCGGCATGAACTGATGTCTGTTGAGCGTCCTCCATCCCTCTGCAGCTCATTGGTTCCCAGAGTGTGCAAGGTCTCAGTGCACATCCCACGCCCAGGCCTCCTCCAGGGCCTAAGGCCTGCAGACCAGTCCCTTGGCCCAGCACACATGTCCTGTTAGGGTGACGCAGTGGATTCTTTCTTTGCTCTCTGTTGTTGGCCATTGGCACTGCCAGGCCAGTGACCTGGTGGCGTGATGCAGGGGATGAGGCTGGCTCAGTCTCTCTGGAATCTTGGTTTCTCTGTTACAGGAAATGGCTTTCCCTTTACAGACCCCAACAGAACCCCAATTAAGACTACTCTAGTGTTCCCTCTTTTAAAAAGGTAACCCTAAAAATTGGGGAATGGCTGTATATAGCCACTTTTACCATAAAAATCTAGATTCAATTCTGAAACTATTAAAAACAACTTTGTGCCTAAATTCAAGCTTTGGTCATACCCTCACGAATAGGCTTCTAGATGGGTATTTGTTGGGAAAGAGATAAAAATCCAAAATGCCTTCTACCATTTCTGACCTAAACACCAATGGTATGTCCTATTTCTGACCAAGGATGATAATAAAACTCTTCATTTTCAGGGCTCCAACCCCTAAACTTCCTTGCCAGTTTCTACATCCTGTCCTCACTTTATCCATCTGTGAAGGGGGTACAGTGGGGCTTGCCCTCTCTGACATGTGGACTCTTTCCTGAGACAAGTGACTCCTGGGATCTCCATGGGCTGGTAAGAGCCATTTAACTTGTGCTGAGACCCAGGATAAGGAATTGGGGTGCAGAGAGGGTCCCCAGAGTCGGTGCCATGCTCTTTAGAAATACTGCACGGAGTTCAGACCTGCCACAGAAGAATCCCGCAACCACAAATCTGGTGGGGAACACCAAAGCTTAGCAGTGGTTATAACCAGGGCTGGGGGGATGGCTCAGTGAGTAAAAGCACTTGCTTTGCAAGCATAAGGTCCTGAGTTCGGTCCCCAGCATCCGTGAAAATATCAGGCGCAGAGTACACCTGTAATATCGAGAAGCAGTAGGGTGGCAGAGACATAGACAGAATAATTTCTGGGACCTGCTGGCCAGCCAACCTAGCAGAGGAGTGAGCTGAAAGCCAATGAGAGATTCTGTCTAAGAAAACAAGGTGAAGAGAAGATCCCCTGAGTCAACCCCTGGCTTTTACATACATGTCTCTACACACACATACACACACACACACTCTCACACCACAAACCAACAAGACTAAAACACCTTGAGGAGTCAGACCTGAGCCCAGACTCAGGCACCCCCCTCTTTAGTTTACCAGTTTCACACAAATGATTTTTCTCCAGTGAGACCCGATTTCCTCATCTGCAAAATGGGGGAAGTGCTGTCCACCTAACAGACTATCGAGGGCAAGCTGCAACATCGGGGTAGTTGCCTGGACAGACGTTCCTTCCAGGGAACCATTGCTGTAGTTTTAGTTAGTAGGTGTGGGGTGGGAGGGAAGGCACTCCTGAGGAGGGCTGAGGTGAGACCTTGGCTGGGGTGGGGGTGAGAGGGGCAGGCAGAGGAAGTCCTGCAATGGGATGTGTGTCAGGGATGCAGGGACCGTCCACTCCTACCCTCAGCACAAACTACACGGTTCCCTTGCTCTCTGTTGAGCTCATTCATGCTATTGAGTGGCAGAAAATCAAAGCTGACGAGATGTGTTCTTTATCACTCTTTTGTCCATCCTTCCACTTAATTAATCCCAATCAGACATGGTGAAGTGGCCTTGGCACAGAGGAGACCCCCCCCCCCATGTCTCTTAGAGTAAGCTGCTTCTCCCTCCCACCTCTGTACCTACAGACCACTAGACTTCTGTCCTTGACTGCCCCAGGCCACTGCCTTGACCCTCTGCACCCAGGCTGCCTATCTGGATGACAAAGTCCAGGAGGCAGTAGAGGACCCCATGGAGGTCACCAACTCTGTCTCCAGCTCCCCTTGGGGACCAGAGATGGAACTGTCTCCCATGGTCAGTACGTGGGTCCCACTGTCCTTTCCAGAGTTCTAGGTCTGTCGGCCCTCCCCCCAGAAGCTCAGAGAGTCCCCTTCTCTCTGCACAGAGAGAAGCTACTGCCTCGCCTCCTACCCCAAGACCTGCCTTCCCAGTTTGGGCCTCTGAGCAGCCAGGCCTAAAGCTGGGAATGTCTTCTCTGGAGCCACCACCCACTGATGGATGATGGGGGAAAGATCTTTTTTCTCATGCCTCAGTTTCCCAGTCTGTAACACACTACTCTTGCCTTGGGGGCTTCTCCTACACACTCATGAATTACTTGATGTCCTCCAATTGAAGAATTTCCTCCCACTCCATCTTGCCCTTCTCTCTCTCTCTCTCTCTCCCTCTCTCCTCCCCTCTGTGTCCCTTGGCTCATCCTTCCTTCACTTTCTGTCTGAAAGTGTGGACACTTAGTGTCACCCCCCACCCCCAGCCCATGCACACATCAAAACCCCAATCTCAAAGGAGGGCAAACCTTTGACTTGTAGTGGTGACTAGAATCTTCCTGAATGGGATGCCAGCTCTTGATGGCACTTAATGAGAGGGACCCCAGAGCCACCCTTCTGACATGTGGGAACCCAGACAGAGGTGACATCTATGGACCAGGAAGTGTCTCTTGCCACACAGCCAGATCCTCCCTCTCCTTGGTATTAAGACTCTCCTGCCTCCAAAAGGAGGCTAGTGTGCCCCTTTGTTATTCCAGCCCAGATGGACCAGACGCTCCTGTTACTCTACTCTCCTCCTTCTCTTCTCCCCTGTGCACACCCCCACACCCTGCGCTACTCCCCTGCTGCCCCAGGTTATCCATCGAATTCCACACACGCCTGCACAGATGGGATCAATCCCAGGCTGCCTTGCCTTCAGCTTATCTCTGCTCCAAATGATTGATTTTCCCTCTTTAAGAGTAATTTGCTGGCGAATTCCACGTATTGGAAAGGAAAAAAAAAAAAAAGTCCTGTGAAATCTAATTCAATCCGACTGGCAGCTGGCACTTTCAGGGAAGAAGACTAGAGAGCCGACATTTTCATCCCGGGTGGGTGGGGCGCTGCAGAGTGTGGCAGGTGCTCTTCACCTGTGCAAGCACACCTCCCTCCGCTTGCCCCAGCTCTTGGGGAGTTGTGATGTACTCACACAGAGGCCAGTGGAAGTGTGTCTGAATTAACAGTTCCCATTTTGTAGCCCATGGCCAAGTGCATTGTGGGAATCTCTCAAAGCCTAGCTACACATGGGGCCTTCAGTCTATTGCCTTGAGGCTGGCTGGCTTCCTTCCTTCCTTCCTTCCTTCCTTCCTTCCTTCCTTCCTTCCTTCCTTCTTTCCTCCCTCCCTCCCTCCCTCCCTCCCTCCCTCCCTCCTTTCCTTCCTTCCTATCCTTATTCCTGAGCAGATAGTCCGTACTCTTGGGACCCAGCACAGCAGAGCTCATACATGCTCCAGATACTTCAGCCCTGCTACCTTCTTTACTTTCATTCTAGTTTGTCTGCCTCAGTTTCCCCTCCCTGGCCACGGGTTGCATGTCAGGCTTGAACCAGAGATGCCTTTCTGTCATATGAATCCTACATGCTTGCTGATTTACGACAGTGGTGTCATTTAGCCTGGAAACCCCCCCCCCCATAGGTGCTGCTGATGCTGGTTCCGCTCACCTCATCTTTTAGGGGGGGTGTTGGGGACATCTTCAATACTGGAAACCCCCCCCCCCATAGGTGCTGCTGATGCTGGTTCCGCTCACCTCATCTTTTAGGGGGGGTGTTGGGGACATCTTCAATACTTCATAAATTAACATGCAGTATAACTCACATTTTGTTCTACAGTTCTATGGATAATAATATATGTATAGATGCCTGTCTGACCACTGAGCTAAAACTACCCACCCCTGCAAAAGAAAAACACCCTGCCATGTTCTACTTCTCTGTAACCCCCAATATTGAACATTGAGCACCTCTGCTCTTTGGGAATACCATAGAGTCAAGAAGACTCTGTTATCTGGTACCCAGCTCCTCTGAGGACATCTGATTCTCCCCTTATACTGCCATCTATATTGTGTGTGTGTGTGTGTGTGTGTGTGTGTGTGTGTGCGTGCGCGTGCGCACATGTATGTGTGCATGTACTTATGAAGACCAGAGGACCACATCAGGTGTCTTCAATGGCTGTCCACTTTAATTGTTGAGACTCAAGCTCTCACTGAACCTGGAGTTTACTAATTCAGCTAGACTGCCTAGCCAGCCAGCTCTGAAGACCTCCTGTCTCTGCTTCCCCAAGTACTGGGATTGAGTGCATGCTCCTGCCTCAGAGCCATGCCCTCAGGATTTCTTCTGCCTAGAATATCCTTCCACGAAATGTCTTCACTTTAGAGGTCTCTCTTTCAATGTCATCTCAGTAGAGAGGACTCTCCTAAGAGCTCATTTCCCTAGAACATCCCCATCGTTCTTCTCTTCCTTTGGAAACAGGATTTTTCTAGCCCCGCTGGCCTCAAAGTTGCTAACTTGTAAACTATCAGAGGATGGCCTTGAATTTGTGATCCTCCTGCTTCTGCCTCCTGAGTGCTGGGATTGCTGGTGTGCGCCACCATCCCTGTTCTTATGCAGCACTGGAGATTGAACCCAGGGCTTCTTCTGTGCAAGGCAAGCACTCTACCAACCGAGCTACAACCCCAGCCCCAGCTGCCTTTTCTCCAAGTTTTCTTTTCACTGCCTGGCATGCTGTTTTTCCTATTGACTCATTTGTTTTGCAATGCTGGGGATTGAACTCAGGGCCTCACACACCCTAGGCAGTCTCTCTAGCCCAGTGGCATCCCCAGCACTTATTATTATTATTATTATTATTTAAATTTAGAGCAGAGGTC
Organism: Onychomys torridus; assembly: GCF_903995425.1. Classification (NCBI taxonomy): domain Eukaryota; kingdom Metazoa; phylum Chordata; class Mammalia; order Rodentia; family Cricetidae; genus Onychomys; species Onychomys torridus. Next base: position 42,680,210 of record NC_050460.1, read on the forward strand.
CTTATTGACTTAGTTGCAACCTCCCTGCCTCAACCACACCAGGAGCTGAACAACAGGCACATGCCACCTGCCTGCCCTGTTCAGTTCTTCAGTCACCCACTTTGGGAGCTGAAGCTTCCCCAAGGGGAGCAGCAATGTCAGGTGTTGAGATGAGCAATGTGGACAAAGTGGGCAGGCGGGGGGAGCATGGTGAAAAGACATTATGTACTGCAGTGAGTGGGCCACAGAGAATGGGTACCCTGGTAGGCATGAACCAGGCAGCAGATGGTCGGTTCTAAGGGTGGGGGACAAGGTTTGTCAGCTGCTTCTGATGCCATAGGAGCTTTCAGAAGACCTAGTGCTGTTTTAGGGGTGTGAGTTTTCAGATAAAATGAGTGTTGCTACTTCCCACAGAGTCCTGCTCAGGTTTGGGTGTGGAGGATCATGGGAAGGGTCTGCCTGGAAAACAGATAAAAAGAGAACAAGTCCACAGACCCGACATGAAAGATGAACGTCCGCTGTAGTCCAAGGAACTTGGGTGGGTAATGGCTGGGCCCAGGGACACTCTCTGACACCAGAGCTGCCAAACAGGCTTATCACCAGGCCTCTCACCAGGCAGGGGCCAGTGCAAATCACAAGCTAATTACATTTGTGGTGACACTAAGCAGGAAGGTGTCTGAGTCACACCGGGCCACCCTCTGGTCCTCCAGGAGGCTGGAGCTTTGAGAGCTGGGAGGATCACACAGTGGGAGATTCGAGGATGCAGCCACAGCCAGGAAAATCCCAAATAATCACAATCACAGCAAGAAGAGCCTCCACAAAGGCAACTGGGGAGAAATTAATGGGAAATGCAGAAAGTGCCGGCCTGGTCCTGGGGCATCCCTTCTAGAACTGATGGGCATTGGAGGCAACAGATATTTTCCTGGAGAGCCTCAATCTTGGGGGAGGGACCATGACATGTGAGCAGAAGTTGCTGCCTTGGTTTCTCCCTGGACCAGAGGCCTCTCCCCTGCTCCTTCTCATAACTGTGTGAGAGTCAGGGGATCCTGGAGGCATCACTTCCCACTTCCTTCCTCTTTCACAGGGGTGGTCCAGGGGGTGAGTGATTTCCAGCTACTTCTTAGTTACTTGCCTAGAAGGGTTGGGGGGAGGGGTGGCTAGACGATGGATGGCCACACACTCACAGTGAGAACCATTGTATCATTGGCAGCCTGGCCTCAACTCCCTTTCCTTTGCTATCAGAGTTCATTAAAAAATAAAAAAAAAAAAGTGGCTTAGACAATTGAATTCAGGGTAGCTGCAGTTACTTTACCAAGGGGCAAGGTTGTGTCCCTACTGTGTCCACCACAAACTACACATTGGGGAGACACCATACTTACTACAGGGTCCAGCGGAAGAGTGTTCTAAGTGATGGGCACTCAGCCGAATGTGTGACAGGGACCAAGAGTCTTGGTTCCACCCAGGTATGCAGAGGCATGTGGCTCAGAATGCTGACTGGACTCAAGCCTGAGAGAGCCAGACTTGCCCAACCAAAGGAAAACAGAAAAAAATGAAACAAAACAAAAAACCTTGGTAGGAGTAAGGCTGGAGAGGGAGAGGGAGGGAGGGAGGTGGTGGGAAGGTTGTAGGTAGCCAAGACTCAGGACTCAGGAGGGACTTATTTATCCTCTTTTTATGCTATGGATTGCTTGCTGTGGGATGTTCAAGTATGTCAAATGTGTTGCTCTGATTGGTTAAAATAAAACACTGATTGGCCAGTAGCCAGGCAGGAAGTATAGGCGGGACAAGGAGAGAAGAGAGTTCTGGGAAGTGGAAGGCGGAGGCAGAGAGATACTGCCAGCTGCAGCCATGACAAGGAGGATGTAAGGTAATGGTAAGCCATGAGCCACGTGACAACTTATAGATTAATAGAAATGGGTTAATTTAAGATAGAAGGAGTAGATAACAAGAAGCCTGCCACAGCCATACAGTTTATAAGTAATGTAAGAGTCTGAGTGATTATTTTATATGTGGGTTGTGGGATTGCGGGGGCTTGGTGGCACCTGGAGAGAAGCTCTCCAGCTACAATGGATCCTTCTGGAAGCCTGCCCAAGCTGTCTCCTTAGATTTTCTTTTTTGAAAGGATCTCTATTGTTTGTGTATATGTTGAGGCTCGAACCCAGGGCCTCATGCATGCTAGTCAGGTACTCTTAACAACAGAGCCACATCCCTACTCTCTCAGGATGTTTTTAATTACATAAGATAAACTACAGGGCACACCAAGTCAACTGACTATTTTGAAACAGTTATCCGAGTATTTTTAAAGTAGCAGTGAGTTCATATATGTGCTTTGGAATTCATTCAGCAAGGATATTTAGAGACTGAGCTGCCATTACGCTATGATTTCAAAGCAGGGTTGGGTGTAAATAGGATTTTGAGATTCCTGGGACCCCAGTAAAGTGATACGAAAATATCAGAGGTTTTTCTTGAGGTCAAAGTCACAGACACTGCCTTTAGAACCATAACAAAAGAGCAGGTGGAGCTCACATTAGTGAGAATAAACACACCGTCATTTCTTCATCTCTGGTCTGGGTGCCTTGGAGGGCCAGGGGCCTGCCTGCCTCTATAGCGTAGAAACTCCTGGACCAGAAGGCGGAGTTCCAGAGGCATCAGAGGAAGCACATAGCCAGAACACAGCCTTCACAGTGCTGGGGAGGGCGGGGACGCAGAGGAAGGTAGCCTGGACAAACCCACCAACAGGAACAAATGTGAATGTGAATGTAAATAAATACAAGGCTGTGCTGCGGCTCTTCGACAGGCCTAGAATACATGTGGAATGAAAAATCACAGTGATGAATAAACATAGGCCTCTGAGATTAGCAGAAGGACCATCTACGCCCTATTCACACCTCCCCCCAATCCCTCACCAACCCAGCATTCTGGAATCTCCTCCCTACCATCCTTTTTCCTTTATTATATGGTGGTGATGTCTTTTCCTTGGAGAGGTGGGTAATTTGGCTTCTTTTTCTTCTTCTTCTTTTTTTTTTCTCCTCTCCTTATGCCCCTCAAACAAATTAATCATGTCATTTGCCTGAAATAAGAACACATTTCTGCCAGATGTGTCCCTGGTCACCTATCTGGCACAGGTTCCTTTTCTTCTCCCAGCCCCTCCTGCCTGTCATGAGACACCAGGAGGACCCACCATTCTGTGGAGCCAAGTATTTGAACTAACTGGTTATACAGGGTGTTCCAACCTAAACTCTGTGAATGAATTCTTACCCCTGTGTTCCCCAGGGGTCCTCTCTCTGCCGCTGGAGGCCACCGGCCTCTTGAAGGAGGCCTGTGAGGCTTCTGTTTAAAGCCCAGGCAGAGCCCACCCTTTCTCCCGTCCAACCAGATGTGCCCACTTGCTTCTACGCTGCAGCTCCATTGCATCTGCCCAGCAGCAGTGTAGAGGTGGACAGCAACTGAGTTTGGGGAAGAGGGGTCGGGGACAACGGGCAGCCACATCTCCAAATAAGGAGCCCCGAGACACAGGTAGGAAATCCAGAATCGAGGGACCAAGGTCACATTTCATCCAAACTGCAATCCATTTGCTGTGTGACTTTGGCCAAGCCCCTTAACGTCTCTGAATCTTTCTTTTCTGACAAGGGGAAAAAAAAAATCACATCCTAGAACTACCTGATGGTACCTGATGGGTAGGGGAGTTTGTGATGGGGCAGGCCCTGTTCTAAATATACGTGTGAACTTATTTTCCCTCAGAGCAATTCTGTGAGGTATCTGTGGTCACCCAGAGCCAAAGGGGCAGAACCAGAGTTGGAAGAGCAACCTTGTTCTGGGGCCGTTATTTTGAACCTGTTGGCTCTCTTATCTGTGTGAGGTATTCTGGATGGTACTAAATGTAGAGCGGCAGGGATTGCCTGGGAGGGGTTAGGTAGGGGAGAGCCACAGAGGGCCCAGGTCCGAGAGAGTATATGCTGTGGGGGTACCAGAAGCCTCCACACCCTGTCTCCTCCCGGCTCCTCTCAGTGGAGGCAGTACTCAGGTCCACGGAATTGCAGCTGGGTGTGGTGGGGCATGCCTGAGATCTCAAGTTCAAGGCCAACACCAGCTCCATAGAAACACTGTCTCAAGACAACTTCTGGGCGTGTCTGTGAGGGAGCTTCTGGATTGGCCTAGGTGAGGTGTGACACTCATTGTGGGTGGCACCATCCTCTGGGCTGAGGCCTTGGACTGAATGAAAAGGAGCAGAGCACCTGACTGTGTGACCATTTCCTGAGGCTTCTGCCACCATAACGTCCCTGCCCTGATGGGCTGTCTCCCCCAACTGTGAGCCTTCCTTAAAATTGTTTGAATCTGGTGTTTTGTTGTATCAAAACAAAGAGGAACAAAGAAGTCACTAAGAACACCCTGTATGTGTGACTCAGGGCCTGATGGTTCTGGCAGGGTGCTGAGGGGCACTGTCCCTGGAACAGCAGATTTGCTCCTGGATGGCTTGGAGGAACACATGCCCATTCCTATATTCCTAGTCCCTGAGAAGCAGAGGCAGGATGGGGTTCACTGGTTCCAGGCTCGCTGGACTACATAGTAAGACTCTGTCTCAAACACACACACACACACACACACACACACACACACACACACACACACACACACACGAAGGGGTTCTTTGGACAAACTGAAGAATGCAGGTGGCATGGGCTACTGTCAATTTCCATGTGGGTGAACTGGCAAGTACACAGTACAGAGTAGGTGAGACAGCATCCAGAGGATTAAGTGAAGCAGAGGAGGCGTGCAGGGGGGGGGTGGGGGGGGTGGTCTCAAAATACCCCTCTGTCAGTTTGACACCCTCCCTCCCCTAGAGGAGGATGCTTACACAGACAGACAGCCTCCTGGGGTCTGTGAAGAAGAGTAGCTGAGGTAAGCAGAAGCTGCTGGCCTCCAAGGAACCCTCAGCTGATGGAGAGGCCCGAGGCTGCAGGCTAGCCCACAGAGGATTGTCCTGGAGAAAGCCTGGGGCTGGGAGTGAGCAGACACCTCTTATCTACTGTGGCACCCCCAGAGCTCTGGGGGTGGGGTGCTTGAAATTGCAGAGGGAGTGAGAGTGGATCTGACGCAGCCTTTCATTTGAAGCAGGGATGGGTCCCCACCAAGGCTGACTTCTGGGCGGCAGCCTTTATTTTCCAGTCCTCACCCCCACATCTGCATCCCAACCTTCTATTTGCATCTCAACTGTCACACAGGACAAAAGGCAGCAGCTGCTGATTTCTCCAGCCCACTGAAGCTGCTCTTTCTTCCTGGCCTTCTGTGAGTTTTCTGTAGACTGGCACAGGTAAGGAGATCACCTGGAGATGAATACCAGGTGTCCTTGGGGCTAGCAAGGACCGCTTTCTAGCCCCTGGGTTGTGGGGTATGGCACACTGAAGCCCAAGACACAGTGATAGGCCCTGCTGAAGCTTGGATCCGGGAGGCACTGGAGATACATCTAGCCTTTCTGAGATAAATTAACATCCTAAGTAAGAAGCACCTCCACCAAGGTTCCACAGAGGTCACCTGCTTCCTGCTCCGCACTTTCCTGTTTTCATCTCCACCCTCTACTGCCCAGTAGTGGACTGTTGAGGTCAGCCTGCCTCAGGCAGCCTCTGAACCTAGCCCATCTTCAACTGGGCTCTGCATCTATGGGGCAGATATTGAGCAATGCATGTCTCTATCCACAGAGCTCTGGATAGGGTGTGAGACACTGAAGGCCTGTTCATCAAACTCACTTTGGCTGTGGCCTGTGGATCTTGCATCCTGTAGACCCTAGTGCCTTCAGACCCACCAGGAGGACTACTAGTCAGGATTTGAGGAGGCTGAAATGCTGTGTGACCACCTGTGACCACCATGTGACCATAACTGTGGGGAATAGCCTAAGACTGCCCGTGGCTTAGCCAGCAGAGGTGCCTGCCACCAAGGCTGATGAACTGTGTTCAAGTCTTGGAAACTATATTGTAGAAGGAGAGAACCGACTCCCTAAAGTTGACCTCTGACAGGTCAGTGCACCCTACTCCCACTAAATAAATAAATATTCAAATAACTTGCTTTGTGAAAATGTTTTTCTGCCACAAATCCAAAGTCACCTTGAACCTAGACATCAATGCTCACATAGGACACTGGCTCAGACAGTGGCCTGGTTGTACTAAGAAGTGTATTTTGTTCCAAATTCTGGACACTATGTTGCAACCTGTGACCCCTCTTCCAGCTCCTGAGCCCTTAGCTTGGGTCACGTGCTCTTCTTTGGTAACAGAGTCCTGACCTTGAATGCTGTTCTCTGGCCAGACCTGAGTGTGGTTGATATATTGTGCACCCCAATAAACTTATCTGGGGGTCAGAGAACAGAACAGCCACTATATTAAACATAAGTTTAGGCAGTGGTAGCACACGCCTTTAATCTTAGCATTCTGAAGGCAGAGATCTGTCTGGATCTCTGTGAGTTCAAAGCCACACTGGAAACAATCAGGCCTGGTGACACATGCCTTCAATCCTAGGAAGTGATGGCAGGAAGCAGAAAGGTATATAAGGTGTGAGGACCAGGAACTAGAGCCTTTTTAAGCTTTTAGCTTTTAGCAGAAATTCAGCTGAGATCCATTCGGATGAGGATTCAGAGGCTTTCAGTCTGAGGAAACAAGATCAGCTGAGGAATTGGCGAGCTGAGGTTGGATGTGGCTGGTTCTGTTTCTCTGATCATTTAGCGTTCACCCCAATACCTGGCTCTGGCTTTGTTTTTATTAATAAGACCTTTTGAGATTCGTGCTACACCTGAACCCCTTGGAGTTCTGAGGGTAGCAAGAGAGATGGTGCGGAACAGCCATGCAGAAATGAGCTTGTATCCCTCTCTCTGAGGGCTGAGCCCGGCCACAGATGGAGCCTAACAGAGACAGGAGGGTGGCCCGATGGCCTCAGAGAGTCTCTGGGCCGCCTGTCCTTGTTGGCCCTCTGTGTGTCACTGGGCCCTGGAAGAGCAGGACCCTGAGTGGAGGCAAGTCCTCAACTATCAGAGGCATGCTCACCTCTGTGGAGGAAAATGATAGAACAGAGGGGAGACCCCACATCCAATGCTCCAAGTGCCCCTAGCCTCAGGGCTTGTCACTGACTATGCTAGGTGGGGTGGTCACCAAAGGCAGGTTGAGATCCAACACCTACCCGCCATGCATTAGTTAACTGTCATGGTCAACCCAATAGGATTTACTGAATAAAAAGAAGAAAGTGGGGCTGGAGAGATGGCTCAGAGGTTAAGAGCACTGGCTGTTCTTCCAGAGGTCCCGAGTTCAATCCCCAGCAACCACATGGTGGCTCACAACCATCTATAATGAGATCTGGCGCCCTCTTCTGGCATGTAGACAGAACACTGTATGTGTAATAAAAGATAAAAATAAAAATTATATTAAAAAAAAAAAAAGAAGAAAGTGAGCTGAGGGCCAGGGTTCATCTCTTTCTGCCCCCTGGCCTCAGACACAACATGGCTTAGTTGCCTCTCTCTTACAGCCAATATGATGGGCCCTCAGACAGTGAAGCAAAGTAAACTTCTTCCTTGAGGCGTTTTTTCTCTGGTATTTTGTCTCAGTGACAGAAAACTAGCCACCACAACATCCTGGCAGACACACAGGCAGGCTTGCAGCCTGCAGAGACCCTCAGGGTAAAGGGTGACCTTGATGACTCCCTGACATCTGTGTTGAACAGGGCCAGGGCTCTCTGCATTGGAGAGCTGCAGCTTGAGGAACAGTGAGGGTGGCCGGGGTCTTCATGGCAGGCTTAGAGCCAAGTCCCCTGCAGGCTCCCTCTTCCTCTGTTGGGATCATGTCCTCTGGGACAGACATGGGGTTAGCTGTTTCTCCATGTTCCGAAGCCTTCAGGCAGTAAGATGGGAACCTAAGACTCACTCTGGCTGACCAGCTAGTGGCAAAGAGGCCCAGGGCATTCTGGGATACAGCACAGATGACTTAGTCTGGGTTCTCCAGCTGTCTGGCATCCCCCTGCACCTGTCTAAGAACTGCTGATGGAGTTTGCTAAAGCCCATCCAGAACAGTATTCCCTGCTGGTAACCTGTCAGAATGAGCTTGTGCCTTAGGGCTAACTTGTTACCACAGCCGAGTTGGACAGATACAGTCTCATCCTTTCTTCCTAAACACATCAGCAGGGGATGCTCTGATAGGATCATTACTGCCCCCTAGACCACAGAGCTAGTCAATGAGGGCTTACCCTCAGGTCCCTTGGGCACAGAACCTGTGCTGTCTCCAAGATCAAGTCCCAGCTCTCTTGCTTCTACTCCACCCCAAACCTTGCATTGCCTATGTGGGTCACAACCTGTTCTGCTATCTGCTTGCAAGTTCTTGCCTCTGGGCCTCTATGGGCCACTAGTCTTCCTGTGTGCCTTGGTTCAGTTCAAGAACCCCTCTCCTCAGAGAGCCTTCTTGATCCTCTAGCCCAGGGACACCTCTCTTCAGCCGATCACTCATGGCCTCCGACCCCAGGGCTTTGGATGCTGTTACACAGGTACGGTTGTTTCTTGTCCCTTAGGTATCACTATTCCCCAGAAGGACTTCATTCTGAGGTTCTCATGCATAGCGTGTATGTGTGTGTGTGTGTGTGTGTCTGTGTGTGTGTCTGTGTGTGTAGTCACACGTTGGAAGAGTGTGCACAGGTGTTTTCCCAGGGTGTAGATGACAGCCTAGGACAGCGTAGACACTCCCACACAGCAGGGGAGGGCGTACAATGATGGCTGGCTGTTTCTATTTTCCTACCAAGGACCCAGAATCCCAAAGCCTCCTGGTACCCATCCCAGTGCTGCCCAAGCCAGTCAGAGTGGAGAACGCGGATGTTCCACATGCTCCAGCGACTCACCTCATCCTTGTCCACCACTTGGATGAAGAGAGGGAGGGCAAAGCCGACCTGTGCCAGCTCGGTGATGGCCACGCTGTACTCAGAGCTGTTGAACTCTGGCGCGTTGTCATTGATGTCAATAACCAGGATGTTGAAGGTGGTGGTGACGGTGGCATCTGATGGGGTTCGGTCGTCATTCAGCTCAGTGCCCTGCAGACAGAGGGAAGTATTCACGGTCACAGAAACAGCTGTTAGCCACTCAGGACGTTCTCAGCACTAGATTATGTGTATCAGTATGGATTGTTCCATTAAATCCCCACCATGGCCCCAGGAAGATGGTTCCATCCTCTGTATTCCATGTCACTGGAGGCTTAGAGAGGTGACGTAATTTGTACCAGGAAGAATGACCTGAGTCAAACTCAAACTCAGAGGATGGGATTCTGGAACTGTCTAGAGGTGGACAGGAGGACCAGACAGATGTCACCACCCAGTGCAGGGAGAGTCCACCCAGCTTGGCAGATGGTAGAATCAGGCCTTCTCCTATGTGATGCTGACAGAGCAAGACTTAACTGAGTCCCTGCTGTGGTCCTCACATCACCAAGCCTAGGAATGTCTAAGCAAGATGTAGAAAGGATCTAGATGTCTGGGGGTCTAGAGCCAAAGTCCTCATTTCCTAGTTCTGACCCCAGACACTGTTCCAGACACTCTGAGGAAGACCTGGACAGTGTCTGCCACCAGGCCCAGAGATAGAGGTTGCTGCCCCAGCAGGCACGTTCGCCTAACATTTTGTATGAAGGTGGGAACACTGAACTCAGGGGCCCCAGGTGAGGCGGGGGTGGTACTGGGTAGAGGGGGTGGTCTCTCTTCTTCTGGAGCGGACCCTCTTAGCCTCGTTGGGAGGAAGCAAAATATGAAGAAGACTTGGGGCTGAGCGTACGTGTCGGATGCTTTGTTTCCATGTCTCCCTGGCAGACTCATCCCTGATCCCAGCAGACAGGAAGGAGCTGGTGAACCATGAAAGCCAAGAGGCCCACAGCTACTTCAGGACTTCTCAAGGCCAAGGGGGCCCAAGCAAGGCCAGCCCATGCTCCAGCCTTCCATGCAGATTTTTCTCAAGGCCCCTTCCCCCACTGCTATATGCCTGGGACTTGGCAGCCCCTTGTACCCTCCCCATCAGGATCCATTTCCTAAATAGCCTTCCCAGGGAACGGCCCAGCAAGCCATTGATTTCAATTAAAACTGGCCATGAGTGTCAGGTAGCTGTAAGAGACAGTGCTGGCACCTTTTCCACACCTTCCAGGTAGGGACCCTAAGCCCCTATCCCTTCCTCTACAGCCTGCTGTTTGCTAAGCTGGCGAGCATCACCCCTAGGAGGGGAATATCAGTTCCAGCCAGGGCAGGCATTGTGGCATGTGTGAAGTGCCAGGCAGACCTGCATTTATAACCACCAGTCTCCTCCTGAATGTCCTCCAAACTTCGAGGGATGGCCTCAGGTCCCACAGATGTCCAGGAGGTGTGATATACTGCCAGTGGACCTCACCTTCACTGTCAGGATGAAGCCATGACTGTACAGGGGGTTCTCCCGGTCCAGCAGGCCATTCAGGGTGAGAGCTCCGCTGATGTAGTCCAGGGCAAAGATGCTGTTGGTATTTCCTGCAAGACAGAAGCCCAGAGCCGTGATGATGGGCCAGCAGAGCCATGATGGGCCAGCAGAGGGGTGTAGAGTCACTGCATACAATCCTCCCCAGGGGCACAACCTTAGTGACTCCCGCAAGCTTAGACATCACAAAGAGATTACAATGCCTTCCCTGGGTTCCAGCTAGCCCTCTCTGAGCCAGAGAAAATGCCTCTTTTTTTAGTGCTGACAAATGTAACACTGAATATTATTTTTCTTTTTAAAAACTGTTTTTGAGGCAGGGTCTCAGGTGTCCTAGGTTGACCTTGAATTCCCTAGGTAGCCAGAGATGACCTTGACTTTCTGATCCCTCTGGAGAGCTGGATTGGGGGGTGTGCTGCAACTGGTTTATGCAGTGCTGGGGCTCACACACAGGCTTCATGCATGCTAGGCAAGCACTATAACTCAGCCGTGTCAAGGATTTTCCTTTAGCACAGAGACTTCCACAGGGGGCAGAATCCAGGTAGGGCTCAGTAGGCAGGCTGGGTTCTTTTGTGCTTATTTTTCATTAAAATATTATTATTATTATTATTGTCACTTATTATTTATTATTCCTGTGTATAGGCACACATGTATGTATGTGGAGGTCAGAGGACGATTTCATGGAGTCGGTTCTTTCTACCTTAACATGGGTCCTGGGGATCGAACTCAGCTAGTCAGGCTTGTCAGGCAAGAGCCTTTACCCGACGAGCCGCCTCATTGGCCTGCTCTGTGCTTATTTTATGCGCTATTCTATTCTATTCTGGTCTATTCATTCTATCCTGACTTTCTATGGCAATGGTACAAGGGTTTGCTTTAAAAAAAAAAAAGATGAATATGTTAAAACATAATTCAATTTTAAAGACTATTCTAAGTACTTACTAAATTAGAGAGACTTATTTAAACTACTCACAAAAATTATACATAAGCAACTCTGGCCTCCTGCCGAGGCCCTGAAGCCTCCGTCCCTCCCCTGCCAACCAGGCTTCCTGCTCCTAGCTCCTATGCTTCTGCACCGTGACACCCCGTGCTCCCCCCTCACACACCTTGGCTCCCTGGGGCTCAGCACCTGCTCCTTCCTGCTCCGGTCTCTCATTCCCTGGCTTCTCTGTCCTCATCTCCCATCCTCCCCATGCAGTCATCCTCTCCTGCCCTTTCTCCTCCAGCAGGGACATGCTGGTGGTCCAGCCTACTGTGTCTGCCCCACAGGCAATGGTCCCTCTTCTGGCTTCTCTGTGTGACTCTCCTCTGCCTGCCCAGCCTGTAAACTCCCAGGAGAAGAGGACTTTTCATAATTGTCCACCACGATAGCATGTGCTTGCACATTCTGGTAGCAGGTTCCGTATGGGTTTCTTAGGCCACCTGGGCCAGTCCCGGGGGACTGCCATCCATTCTTTATGCCTCAGCAGTCAGACTGTGGTCCTCACTAACCAGTTGGTCCATTCATTCACAGACCTGCTGTGTCCATTCACAATTCTGCAGTCCCTAGGACAGGCCATCCTGGGGCCAGGTCTGAGCTTGGCACTGTGGGGCTCAGCTGTCTACAAGCCAGGAATTCAGGCTGAATGAAGCTGCAGTCTGGGAGGAGAACACATCATGCTTCCTCAAACCAGGCCCCTGAGGTCACAACAGGCAACCCTGTTCACAGATGAGAAGGCTGAAGAGGGAAAGCAGCTTGGAAGAGGAGCACCAATGCCCTCCTGTGTTATCCTGGGCAGCTTACCCAGTGCCTCTGTGCTTCAGCTTCCTTGCGTAAACAGGGACAATGCCAGCCGACATCTACTGCATGTGAGGATGAAATGAGGAGACATGTTGCCTTGGGACAACTGCTTGGTTGATGCTGTCGTGAGCAGCGCATGAGGTACTGGCAGGACCAGGGTCAGCAGGGACCGTCCCTGACTCTGATTCAGGGAAAGAAGTAATACTGAAGCTTTCAATACACATGGAGTCCAAAGTGACCATGGCAGTGGGTGTACTTCCCTGCCCTTTCCTGTCCCCACTCCAAGGGACCAACAGTGAAAAGTCCTAGGTGAGATAGCTTCTCCTTCTACCTTTAAGGATGCAGGACAGGGATTGTTCCCAGCCTGCTCATGCAGTCAGCCAGGAGTCCCTCTAGTTCTCTCAGCCACTGCAGGACTGTGAATCCCACTGGGCTGTATGTGGCTTTGGAATCTGGACCTGGCTTCAGCTCTGCAAGTGTATTCCCACATGGCCTTACCTGAGGCTTCTCCCACACAGCAGACTGATGGGTGTGGCCACGTTTGTGTAAAGAGGACTACCATATAAGGAGACAGAGTGGCTATCACAGAGGAGTTTGCTACTGGAAATGAGGGACTGTGTGCTCCCATTCATTCATTCATTCATTCATTCATTCATAGACCCTCATGCTTTCACTAATTCATTCATTCATTCATAGGACTGTGTGCTCTCATTCATTTATTCATTCCTAGACCCTCATGCTTTCACTAATTCATTCATCCATTCATAGAACTATATGCTCTCATTCATTCATTCATTCATTCATAGGACTACATACCCTCATTCATTCATAGGACTATGTGCTTATTCATTCATTCATTCATCCATTCATAGTACTGAATGCCCTCATTCATTCTTTCATAGGATTGTATGCTCTCATTCATTCTTTCTTGGCTTGCTACTACTTTGTGTTAGGGGCACAGGCTTGGAGGAACAGTCCTTACCAGGTCCTCATAGCACAGCTGACCAGATAGGAACAAGGCGGGGGTGAGAATGAAGCTAGAGCTACACGGATCTTGGAGGGGGCTGGTCCTCGCCTGCTCCTCCCCAACTCACACAAGCTCTGGCATCCCTAGGTCCCATGGCCAGCATCCCATCTCTCCAGATTTTCATATCCATTTATTCTTTCCAATAAAGGAACCTATGAAATGTTTAACTAAATGTGATCCAATTTTGATCTTTGTGAGATTTCACCATAAATCATTCAGAAACCAGAAGGCCCCTTGCTGAACAACTTGCTTAAGGTTTGGGTTGGGAAAAATAGGACTACAGGATCCGGCACATTCAAATGCATCCCCTCACCCAGTACCTACCCCCTTCCATTCATGATTACACTATCCTCTGAACCTAAGATACTCCTCCCCCAACTGGGCACCTTCTCAATAAGTCTACTGACAAATACTGCTAAGTGGGTACACCTAAATAAACTTGGGAACCTTCCCCAACACACATATGCAAACTCTCCCCCCCCACACACACACCACAC